>NC_059343.1:46259321-46576500 GCF_018350155.1 Leopardus geoffroyi
AGCAGAGTTGAAAATGTCTTAATATATTCAAGTTTCCCCTTGTGTAAATTCAAGATTCTCTTTTTGTTAGTTACTCTTCCTATCTTTTGCCCATTTTCCTATTGGGTTTACTATCTTCTTTTTTTAGTTACTAATCTTTTGCCAGTTTTACACCTTGCAAATATATTCCCCTAATCTATCATCCATCTGTTAATTTTGCATATTCCCCTCTCCCCTGTACTTTTGGCCCTAGATTCAAGGCCATGAACAGAGTATTCAGCCCTTGCTGCCTGGTGGGCAGGGAAAGGAAGTTTCTGACCTCCTTCAGTTTCCATGGTAGGAAGTGAAGCCCTGCCTCCCACCAAGACTCACAGGAGGGGAGTAATCTCCCAAACAGAATGAGGATTTAGATGCTAGGCAGCCACTAGAGTTCACTCTTTTGGTTGTCCAACATCCATATGTACCCTTCTTCCCATACTTACTTACAAAAATGCTTCCCTCTTAGTACCTTATGTAACAAAAAATGTACTCATTCCTTCTCTAAAGGAAGACCGCAGAAAGTGTAAGTTTGAATGCTTTCAGGTGCAAGCAATATAAAACTCGACTCAAGCTGGCTTAAATAATAAATGTAATTTATTGAGTCACTTAACTGATATGTCTGTAGGCAGGGCAGACTTTAGGCACGGTATGATCAGCAATATGGTTCCATTTCTCTGTGCTTCTTTTGCCTCCTCCATTTGTCAGCTTCATCCTCAGGTACGCCTTCTGCATGTTCACAAGATGGCCAACAGCAGCAACCAGGCTACGTGCTTCTTTGTTCATATCCAAGGGAAGACAGGCCACCTCTTCCCTCAAAAACTGAACAAAAGTCCTAAACTTCAGTGTGACTGGATCATCTCTGAACCAATCATCACTGTGGGAATGGGGCATGATTACTCAGATTGGTTTCTACCAATAAAGGCCTATACCTAGAGCTGGCAGTGGGTTCAATCCCACTCAAAATTGTATAGTTGTTATACAATGGGGGAGGAGAGGAATGGATATTGGAAAACAACCACAAAGTCCACTACAAAGGAGTAAACTAAGAAAGAGGAAGATATGGGGTCCAGGAAAGAATGGGTCCAGCCCAGAAGAGTAATGAAGGGACGTCCCAGGATGACAGTTGCGCTGCAGGCCTACAGAGCAATCAGTCCAAATTGGAGCAGGAAGACGGAGGGCTCCCAGGAGGAAGGTATCTGGGAAAAAAGGGGATTCAAATGATTTTATACTTTCCTTGAGAATTTGGAACAATTTAAGAAGGAGATAAAGTCAGACAATGCAAGGAAAAAAGAAAGGCAATTAGAAACTCCAGGAAAAAAAAAACTGCATAAGAAAAGAAATGTAATCCTAGTACACTAATTGGAGCTTCAGGGAACAACATTTACATAATTATAATAACATAAACACTTTATTGACTTTAAACTTTTAGAGTGACCTGTCAGCTAAGTATGGATGACTTAATTATGGTTATAGAGCAGAATGTAAATGTTATTAATCTCATTAACATAAAAGTAAAAGTATAAATGACAGAAGCTGAGAGACTGAAAGCAGCATAAGTCTATTATTTAAAGGTACGAAGGTAAGGAATAGAGAATATATAATTAACAATAGAGCTATATTGGGGGCATGGGAGGAGGGTAGTTGGCTGATTTAAATAGCAGGAAGTCAACAGATAATGCCTAAATGTGATAAATAAGTTGATAAATAGAAAAACCTGTATATTATTTAGAGATATTAAGATAATTACCAGAAAAATTAAAAACAAACAGTTGTAAGTAGACTAGTAGATTTCCAGGTCAAGATGGCAGACTTACCATGTGTTTATCTCCACTCCCACCTGAGACCTTGCTAAAATGATAGTAAAGGAATTTTTTAAAAAGGTATAAAAACACAATGAGGAAGATAATGAGAGCAGGTCCATCAGCAAAAGAGAGATTTCAACACATTTCTGGAAGATAGAAAGTAATGGAGGAATGGCAACTGATGGAGCATGGTGGAGGAAGCCAAAGCCTGGAGTATGCATGGAGATGATGCCACCGAGGAAGGAGTTGATCTTTCTCTGCAGAAGCCTGGAGTCTTGGGTCTTAACAATGTCAGGTATGATGTAAAGTGTGAGTGAGATGTTGGGTTGAAAACAGGGAGATTAATTGGAAGCCTGTATATCGAACCGTTAACCCACCCCCTTATGTACAATTCACAGCAGCCAGGTGTCTACCCATTAGGCAAAACCCAGAGGGTTCTTAACTAAGAAAACTGAACAACCTCAGAGAAAAGATCTTCACATTCTAGCATTCGAGGATTCTGTAGCATAGCAGTCAGTTCTCTTCTAATCATCCTAAAGGAAAGCCATCGGTCACCTAGCACTGTCCCCCCATACACAGAGCTCCCAATCAGATATTTGTTGCTACATTCTTAAATATGAGTATACAACCATGGATTACCAGGCATTTGAGAAATGACTGCAAATTAAAAGAGACCAAAATAAGCAAACAGGGTAAAACGAATCCCAAAGGAAACATATTTTTTGAAAGGAAAATAATAGAAAATACCTCTATTATACCCAGAGAGATTCAAGATACTAGTACATCCATTAAACAAAAATAGGACGCTGTAAGAAAGGAAAAGGAACATGAATGGATGTTTGGAGAGTTTAAAATGTGATTGCCAAAATGAAAAGAAATTCAATAGAAGAGTTGGAAGATAAAGTTAAATCTCCCAAAAAGTAAACGAAAACAAAAGAGAGGGGGAGAGCTAGAGAGGGAGGGAAAATGAGATTGAGGGAGAGACCAGATTGAAAACTACAAAAGATCAATTCAGGAGTTGTTCCAGGAGAGAACAAAGAAAATGGAAGAGAGGAACTATATTAAATAAATAAAAGAATTTCCTAAAGAACTTCACAATGAAGGGACCTAACCAGTGACCAGCACAATGAATGACAAATACCCAAACTTAAACACATAATTATAAAATCTCAAAACACCAAGAATATAATTTTTTTAAAGTACTATTTAAAGTTTGGGGTGGGGGGAGGTAGATGAAGTACTTTTCCCTATTCCTCTCCCCAAGTACAGCTAAAATCCTGGGGCACTGTATATAAACATAATAAGACTCAGAAAGGTGAAGAGAAGAAGGCAAACAGGCTGGAGACCTTGGCAGCAGAGAAGTGACATGGTGGTGAGTTCCTTCGGTTTGCTTTTTTACTCGCACACTCCAGACTTGGTGCTGGAGAAGGTGGCAGTTAGATAATAACCACTTCACTCCAGCCAAATACCACAGAAAAAAACTGTGCAAATGCCAAGTGGGGAGCTTAGACTTGTACCCTTACTGGCTGAGAAGTCACCCCTTCCCCTTTCTGCTGGGGTGGTCTCAGAGAAGGTTGAGTAGGGAGCTGGAACTCCCATATCCTCACCCAAAGAGTAATGAGGATATCCTCCTTCTGGCTTGCCAGCAGGAGGGGATCCTAGACTTCCACACCCACCTGGTAGTAATGAGGCACTGCCCCCTCTCTCACTGCTGGAACAGTGTCTGAGGAGGGAAGCTGAAAAAGAATGCCCAGGTTTCAACATAAAATTATTCATCATACCAAGTACCAAGAAAATCTCAACTTAAATGAGAAAAGTCACTTGGTAGACTCCAACACTGATATAAGATGTTAAAAATGATCTGACAAGGGTTTTTAAGGAGCCATCATAAAAATGCCTCAATGTACAATTAGGAACATGCTTAAAACAAATGAATAGAAACTGTCAGTAAAGAAACAGAAGATAAAAAGAAGACCAAATGGATTTTTAGAAGTGAAAAATACAATAACCAAAACAAAAACCTCAATGGATAGGCTAACATCAAAATGGAGAGAACATGGTAAAGAATCAGTGAACTTGGATACAGAATAGAAATTACTCAATCTGAAAAACAGAAAAGACTGGAAAAAATAGTGAACAGAACCTTAGGCACCTGTGAAACTGTAACAAGAGATCTAACATTTGTGTCATTGAGATCCTTGAAGGAGAAAGAAAAAAAAGAAGATATGGGGAAAGTTACTATAAAGCAATGAGATTCAGACTGATATCAGACTTTTTATCATCAAAATTGGATGCTAGAAGGAAGTGGAGTAATGCCTTCAAAGTTCTGTGGGAAAATGATGTTGAACCTCAAACTCTATAGCCAAGTATAAGGATGGAATAAAGCTATTTTCAGACATGCAAAGACTCAGGAGGTCTAACTCTACAAACTTTTCTGAGAAAGTTACTTGAGGATGTGCTCCATCAAAACAATGGAAAACAAGCAAAAAAACCCCTGGGAGCCAGCAAATGGTGGATTTAACCAAGGAAAGCAGTGAAGGAAGGTCTTGAAATGACAGCCATGCATCAGGCCTAGAGAGCAACTAGTCCAGATCTGAGAAAGAGTATAGAGGGTTCCAGGAAGAAGTTCTCTTAGAAGAAGATTTAAAAAAAAAAAAAAAAAAAAGTAGGCTTGATGGAATACTTAATGTAAGAGAGATTTTGAGAACAAAAAATATGGAATACATGATAAAATAGTGAAAGATAAAGAGTATTAGAAATGTGAGGGAGAAATGAAAAACTACAAGGAAAAATTGAAAAGTACATTAAATGGCTTCCTCAATGAACAATACTTACAGTCACAATATAATTGCTTATTGCTTTTCAACTTTTCAAATCAAACTATCAAACTATTGGCAACACACATACAAAAAAACTTAAATCGTGATTACAGAATTCAATGTTATCAACTTTGACAATAATAAAAGAACAGATGGCAGAAGTTGGGGAGGTTGACAGTGGAGAAGGGGAAAAAAAAGAAAAGATATTCTCATCTAACAAAGTTCTGGTCAAGAAATATTGTCTCTAATTCACAGACAAGGAAAGAAAGGTGCTACTTAAATTCTGAAAAGTATCTTGTACAGAAACTCAATTCTATTAGAAGCAGAGAAGACGAGAGTTGAACTTGGTGTAAGTGATCTAAATCCTCATCTGTCATACATAGCAGGACAGCAATGGGTTAATGTCTGAAACTGATGAGAGACAAATGTTCACATAGCTCACATAACATTTAGATATGGAGGTAACAATCAGAAGAAATAACTAGAAGTGGCTGCTAATAACTAAAAGTGGTCGAGTGGGAGTGGGGCTGTAGACTCTCACTTTTCAGTGTCCTTTGTCCTGATTTAAGTTTATTGACTTGTCTTCTAAATATGCACACATTACTTCTATTTTAAGATGAACGTGTTAAAATTTTGAAAAACACAGAAAAAGGACACTCCTGTCCACCACTTATGCCCTCCCTCCAAATTCCCTTGTCGCTGCAGACCTAATGGCAGAATACAAAAAACTTTGACAGTCTCCCTTCCTGCCTCTCCCTTAGATACAGCTCTGCTGCAGCCAAACTGGGATATTTGTTAGCCTGAAGTTGCCATATTTACACCCACCTCCTTGCTTGTTTTCACGTCTCCCAGGCCTGAGAAGCCCTCACTCATCTCCACCAGTTGGAATCCTATTTTTCAAGGCTCAGCTCAAATTCCTCCTCCAAAGTCTTCCTTAGTCCCCTGGGAGAACTCTTTTCCTCTCTCCTCAGGGACTCTCGAGTCTTCATTCATGCCTCTAATTATGACACTTACATATTCTTTCAAGTATATTGCTTGGGTCAGTGTTTCATGCCTACAACCATCTTTCACGCCAGCTACCAGAGTGATCTTCCTAAAATACCCATCTGACTTACTCTCCTGCTTCAAACCCTTCCACAGCCTCCCACTGCCAATAGGGTCAAAGCTGAGCTCAAATGCCTGGCTTCCACATCTTCCACCACATGGGACAATGCCCACTCCCCCCAAAATTCATGCACTTCCACACTTTTCATGTAGCTTTGCTTAGGCAGCTCCTCTGCTTGGAATGTTCCATATCCCCTTTCTACATGGTAAACACCAACTCTTCCTTCAACATTCCGTTCAAGTGCCCCCTTCTCTATAAAAGCTTTCCTGAGTACTCCCTCCATCCTGCCCCACCCTACATAGGAATGGTCCTATATTCTCTCCCTGCCTCATCTAGACTTCTGCTACATAATCTCTCGCTCTTGGTGCTTGCTTACTCATCTGAGTCCCTGATTAAAGTGCAAATTCCTAGAATTGAGGGAGTATAGCTTATCCTCAGAACCTAGCACAGGGCCTGACATGATGCAAGGACTCAGTGTATGCCTGCTGGCCACATGGGTGCAAGTGATGACTGAATGGATCCAGGAAAGAACAAATGAGCAAACAAATGAGTGAATGCTTATACTGAAGCCTAGGTGAATAAGTGAATGAATGAGTTATGCATGAATAGGTGAACAAAGGAATGATGAGTGGATGAACGAGAAAAAGAAGCCAATAACTAAATGAATGAGAAGTGCCTGTGCCAGTGAGATTATGCGACAGAGTGAATTCCCGCCTGTGTCTTGTTTCAAACCCACTTGGGGAAGGCCCTCGTGCCCTGCTCTCCACCCATCTACAGTGCACACCACAATGTTCACTTCTTTCAGATTACAAGAACACACACACTCAGGTTAGTGATGGAGATTTATTGAAGCATTCACAGGGAAATAAGGAAGACAAGAACAGCTACACAGGCAGCCTCATGGAGGAACAGAAACTCGAAAATGGTTCATGATCCAAAGCAGCTCTAGAGCCTGGCTTATCTCATCACCCCCTCAGCTGCAGGCATCTGTTGCTCCCTTCTCTAGTGCTTCCCAAAATGGTGACTCAACTTCTTTCTGGCTGTATTTATACTCCTCCTACTGCTACTGACTACCTTTTATCTTTCTTTCTTTCTTTTCCCTCTGCTCCCCTCCTCTCTAGCCCTTGGCCTTTGGGGGCCTCACAGCTTCTGGGCCTCCTGGCTCCCACAGCTTCCTGGCTTCTGGGGCTTCAGTTCTAATGAATCCAGGGCTTCTCTGTGTTGTAGCTTCTGTTTGCCTTATAAATCCTGCAGCCTCTTCGATTCCTGCTGCCTGGCTACCTTGTGGCTCTTACAGTCTCATCACTTCTGCTACCTCGTGGATCTTGTCCGTTTGAACCTTCTGCTGCTTCATGGATCTCAGATTCAGGGTTCTGCCTCATGGTTTCTGTTCCTCGTGGCTCCTGCTACATTGTGGCTCCTATTGCTTCATGGCTTCTTTGTCCTTTTGGCCCATTGTTGTCTTGCTGCTTCATGGCTTCTGCTACCTTGCGGCCCCATGTTCTCATGATAATAAACATCTATGGTCCCTGCGGCTTTCTCCTTGCTTTTGCTGTTTCGCTTCTGGCACCCCTCATCCACCACCACTTCTGTCTCACTAAATTCTAATTAATTGTTCACTTCTGAATGCCTCACATCTAGCCTCCCTGGAGGCCATTTAATACAGGCCATCCCTACGAGGTGGAGTTCTTACATCAGTCCACCTCATAGGCTGCGACCTAGAGACTGGCTGTCCTCAAGTCAGATACTATCCCAAACTAAACATCTGTGGCCAGGATTGTGAGGTCACATGGTACAGAGCATGGCAACTCATGCTTAAGAAACCCCTTAGAAGGGACTGTGGGCATGGCAGGTTTGCTGAGGGTTTCCAGAAGGGGGCAGTGTAATTGGCAAGCTTCTTGTTTGGCCTGTCCAGTACACTGACCTTCAAGGCCAACCTAAGTCCCGCCTTCTCCCTGGCCACCTCTGCTTGTCCTGATCTGTGATAGGAGAGATCAAGGCTCTAGGAGTGATGTGGAAAAGGAACTTAGGTTCCAGTTCTGGCTCTGACACTTTCTAGTAATGGGGCCTTGGGCAAGCTCCTTCCCCTCCCAGGGCCTCAGGAGGGAGTTGGACAAAGTCTGTAAGTTCCCTTACAGGTCTGACATCTAGGCATCTCACTTTAGGTTATGGTCTAAGGGATGGGAGTCTTACCTGGGGAAGCCCTCAAAAACATCTCTTGAGGTAGGAAAGAGGGAGTCAGAGTCCTGGCTTGGAAGAGCCTCACTGCATACAGGAGGTGCTTAGCCAAGATTTATTGAACTGGATGAATGAATCAATGGCTGGGAGGCTGGGCGGGGGGGGGGGGGGACCACACAGCACACAGAATGTTTAACTAACTTAGGGGAGGAGTTCCAGTTGCTGAGGCTGGAAGGAGATTCTGACTTAGATGGATGAGGAAAGAGGAGAATGACTGGGATAGGGTAGGAATGTGGGCTACTGATGGACATTCATTTATCCTCTCAGTCACTCTCCACATCCAATAATCAGTCACGAAGTCCAGCTCATCGCCTTCCCTTTACAGCTCATTTTTGTTGCCTCCAACCCATTCTCACTACTGTTGCCCTGGAGTAGTCCTCCTAGTCTTCTCAATAGTTTCCTAACTGATCTCCCTGTCTCCATTCTCTCCCTCACAAATGCATTCATTCACACACTCACTCACTCAAAAACTATTTATTGGGTGCCTGTTTTGGGTTAGGCACTGTGCTTTTTGCTGGGGATATACCAGTAGCAAGATAACCCCAGGCCCATCCTTGTGGTGCTTTTAGCTTATTCAGAGACAAAACAAGCCAATACAGTGAGTAGTTGAGCAACAGGGAAACCACAGGCCTGGCAGCATACAGCATGCACATCTATCCTAAACCATTTCCATACTGGCTGACCAGAAAAAGGTTTATTAAGTTCTCATCTGACACACAGTCTCCTAAAACCATTCCGTGGCTCCCACACTGCCTACAGCTAGTTCCCAAACCTGGCTGCACCCTACAGTCACATGCTGACTTTTCTAAGCACTCAAGATCCTGAGGCCCCATCCATTACAGAAATTGAACGTTTAGAGGCTGGGGCCTGGGATGCTCCATGCGTCTCTGGTGCACAGCCAGTTTGGGAACCACACTGTCCCAAGGAAGTAAATCTGAACTCTGTCACCAGGCTCTTACTCCCCTCTTCAAATCTCTGGCTCTCGAATACTTCTCCAGCTTCACTTCCTGCTGTTCTTCCCCACCTCAGTAAAACTTGTTTCAGGATTTTGGAACTGTTTTGCCATTTCTTGCCTTCAGGTCTTTGTGCATACTGTCTCCACAACCTGGAAATTCCCTCTACTTCAACTGGATGGTTCCTACCAGTCTCTCGAGACTCAGCTCAGGTGTCACCTCCTAGACTAGAGGATGCCTTCCCAGAACCTCTACATTTAAGCTAGATACTCCTCATTTTTCAATGCTCCCGTCAAGAGTGCTATCACACTGTATGGTTAAAGGCTGTTCTATGAATTGCCTCCCCCAACTAGTGAGCTCCTCAAAGGCGGGGTAAAGATTGAACTCCTGTTCGTGTCCCTGGCGCACAACACGAGATTCCTAGAGTGAAGTGCCCAGTTAAAGGTAAACACTGCCATGGAGTTTTCTTAAACTCCCTAGACCAAGGCTACTGGGTCCAGAGTATAAAGGAGTCAGCCTAGTGCCATCCAACTAGCCCTAGAGATTCTATTTGGACATAGCCTACTCTTGGCAACACTGTGGTGTTGGCTCTCATCTGAGTACAGCCTTCACTCAGCACATGTTGCCCTGTGATGATAGGAGGCAGTGTGGCACAGTGGGCAAGCACTGGGCAAGCACAGCGATCCTCCTGGTTAAGTCTAGGCTCTGCCAACGAACCACTGGGCTCTAGGACAAGGCCTCTCACCTCTCTGATCCCCAGGACCTAAGTCCTTCGTCACATTTGTGTTCCTGTGGGCCAGGGCTTCAGCCCAAGGCATGTCATCTAATCCTTTCCACCCTGTGAGGTAAGGATTATTATCCATATTATTATCCACACCTACTGAATTAGACTTTCAGAGGCGGGACCAGAGCAAGGAGCTCCACATCATTTTGGATGTGGAGGTGCAGCAGGGAACAGCTGCTTTTTATTATAAGCCCTTCTGTACTATTTCACCTTCTAATCAGTGTATATATTGCTTTGATTTTTAAAAAGGAAAAAGAAAAAGCTTCACAAGTGATTCTGATACACAGCCAAGGTTGTGGCTCTCCTTGGTTCTCCATCCTCGCAGCGGAGAAAGCACAAGACTGAATCGGAGGGCCTGAGTTCAAACCCTGTTGTCTGGTAGCTTGGTCATTAACCTTCCTGGGCCTCAGTATCCTCAACTGTAAAGTGAGGAGAATAGTAACTGCTACCTTGAAAGGCCTGTGATAATCTAAGTGCCAGCCAAGTTGCTTCAAATGTATTTCACTTCATCTTGCCTACACTGCTGCAAAGTAGGCACATATGACCTCCTTTCCTATGCGAGGAAACTGAGATTCAGGGAGGTGAAGTAACGAGCTAAAGTTTCTACAGCTAGGATTTGAACCAGGGTGACTCCCAGACTGTGCTCTTTCAGATATGCCAGCATTTCCCAAACTATAGCACACGTACCACTGGTGGTATGTGACTTCTTTGGTTGAACACAAATTTGAGTTATGCCTTTTAATATGTATTAGAAAAATACATAATTAGCATATCAAACCCGTGGTTTCACGGATATCACTACCTAGGATGAAACTGAAGTAGGTAACATTATACCTAAGACAACCTCAGGAAAATATTGAGTAAATAGTACAGGAGGGCAATTTGGAAGTATCTATTTAAAACAAAAATATAAATAGCCTATGACTCTGCAGTTCAACCTAGGAAGCAACCCTAGGTAAACTCATACACACACGCGCACACACACACACGTGTTGTTCCTGTGTAGTATTCCGTAATAGCAAAAAGAGAAAACAGTCTTAACTATCTATCACAAAAGAAATGGGAAGATGTGATAGAGTCCTATAATGGCAGTCTATATAGCCATTACAAAGGATGAATTGAATCTACATTTTGTAAAAACATGCATAGATCTCAAAAACATCGTTAAATTGAAGAAAGCAAATTGTAGAACGACTCAATATGCCATTTATATTAAATACACAACAGTATTTTCAATGAATTATATACGTAGAAGTCTTAAAAACAGTCTAGATGGATGTACAACACACACGATAGCAGTTTAGAGGGGGATGGGGAATGGTAGTCAAATGAGGCTACCTTTATTTATAAATCTAATGTCTTAGAGAATGGATTCATGCATTACTTGAGTAATCAGAACTGACTTAACTTTTAAAAAACAAAAATGCAGTATACAATCAGAACAAGGTGATGGTCTGACAGTGTACATGAACGAGCAAAGGCTGACCTCATGGCAGCAGGCTCTGCTGCCTCTGCACGGTCCCTACAGCTGACACAGTTAGTTCCCAAAAGGAACTTCACACACATTCGGCCGGGATGTGGCCCAGGCTACCTCTCCCCGACTTCCTCACAACCCAGGTTGGGGCCCAGGCACCTGGTTACCACACGATTGAAGCTATAGGCTTCCTTAGGCCCTTCACTTACCAGATAAACCCCACTGGTGCCCTGGAACTTTCTCAAAAAGCTAGGCATCCAGTATCTTCCAGATTTGGAGGCTCTTTCTGTCCCTAACAATTGGGATCAGAGCCCACAGGGGTCTAGGTATGAGAAGGCTTGTATTCTGAGGGGTCGGCACCTAGTGGGCTCCAAGCAGGGATAAGGCCCCCAGTGAGGAGCTTGACATCATTAAATCCTATGAGGTAGGTAATATTGTTAGCCCCATTTTACAGATGAGGAAACTGAGGCACAGAAAGGTCAAATGACTTGCTCAACATCAGATTAGTGACTTAAAAAAAGGACGAGAACCCAAAACTGTCTGTCCCCAGAGCCCAGGCTCTGCTCCTAGTGCCCAAGCAAATCCTACCAATTTGTCAAGGTTCAGCTCAAATGTGACCTTCTCCAGGAAGACTGGAGGTGATCATCCTCTTCTCAAAGTACATATACATAGAATTCAGCTGACCATGGGAAATCATGAACCTACTGCATCTCCTCAATAGGAGGGTAGAGATCATGTCTGATTCAGCTCTGTATTTCTAGAATAGAGCCTGACAAATAAAGAGTGCTCGATATATGTCTGATAAACACACAAATGAATGAACACACGAATCAGTGAAATGAGGGCAGTTTCACATGACTGACTCCTATGAGGTCCTGAATACCTTTGCCCAGCTCTGGGGTGCTGTCATACTAAGCTCTCTTAGAATCAAGTTCAGCCTAGGCTCCTTCTAAAATGAATCTCCGATATCTTTATTATTGTGCTAACACACCCACATGCACACACGCAGACACATATATACACACATACATACCCACACACAAGCAAGATGCAAGAGGCCCAAGGGACCTATGGTTATGGGTGATGGGAGGAGGGTCTGGGGAGGGGAAGGCGGGGGGAGGGAAGAAAGAATGGACAGATGGCCCTGTTCGGCTCAGTTCAGCTCAGCACCTCCTTCCAAAGGCCAGGATGCTCCCTGTAGCTCAGGAATTTTTGCTCCAGACCTAACATCACCTCTGTTCCTCTTCATGCTTGACAGCAGTGCCTAAATCCCATGACTATACCAAACAGGGACAGGAGGTAGGGGAAGGTTGGGAGCCAAGTATTGAGAGATTGGGAGAGGGGCAGCTTAGGGATCCAGACAGGGCAGGAGGGCAGAACTACTGCTACTGCTCATTGGGGTTGGGGTTGGCATCTGGGTACTTGGTGAGGTCGAAGGTCAGGACTTTGCTGATCACACAGTCCCCTTGCTGAAGGAGGAGGGAGAAAAAGAAAAATGAAATTGTAAGGAGAGAATTAAGGGAGGGAGGGGGTCTAGCGCCCCAGGACTGGGGGCCTCAAACCCTCCTCCCTACATACCTGCCCAAAGCCCAAGCAATGGTTCTCTCTGGGTGTGAGAGGATGTGCTCGGTCCCATGTGCCTTCTCTCCCTGCCTACCTCTGCATTCTCCTCCTTTTCTCTGCTGTCTGGCTGCCTCTGCCTGGCCGTTCCACTTGTCCCCAGACGCAGTGGCCCTGCCCAGCTGGGCTGGCTAAGCCTCAAGGGCAGGGCTCCAACAAGCCCAGATGGTTGTTCAGGACCTGAGTCCCTATGCTCCCCCACCCCCATGGCCCTCCACTGCAGCCTTCCCTTCCTGCCCTGGGGAGTCAGGCAGGGAGTGGGGCTGGCTCCTGAGCCAGGCCCGCCCTACCTCGGGGTAGACTCCAATGAGGCTCTCAGCCTTGGTGTAGAACTCCTCCTTGAGAGAGATGACGATGGCCTGGAAGTTGCAAGTCGACTGCTCCTTGATGTAATTTGCCACCTGTGGGAGGGGCCGCCGGGCACTTAGCAGGGCTGAAGCCCTAACACTCCCTTGTGTTTTCCAGTCAGAACCAGAGGCAGAGGGGGTGGGGTAAGGGGTGAAGGGCTGGGGGAAAAGAGGCTGAGAGGCCACTGACTAGCACGGCGTGAATGACCCTGGGCCCAGCCTCCCAGGCACAGAGAGCAGGCAGCAGGAACGGCTAGAGCACACTCAGGAGTTGCTCCCTGAAACCCAGCCCCAAGCTAGGGGCCTCCCTCCCGGGCCCCACTTTCCTTGCACCCACCTTGCCAATGTTGGTGTTATCCAAGGCAGCATCGATCTCATCCAGGACGAAGAAGGGGGCTGGCTTGTAGCTGGGAGGGAACCAGTAGGTGAGCTGACACTGATGGGGGCAGGGGTGGGGCGGGAAAGCCCCAGGGCCCATCACACAGGCCAGCATCCCCCTCCACTTCTTCAGAGACTAAAAACCCCAGGTCATAATGTTGCCTGAGCCCCCAAAGGCCAGTATACCAACTGAGCCCTCCTCTGCATCCAATCCTGTACTCCAGGAACCTACAGAACCAGGAGAGGACATGGTTCTCTCCAGAGCTTCCAGACTTGCTGGGGAGATAAAGCGGTCCTAGGCTCTGGCCGCACTGTCCAAGCTACCTGAAGGTCCTCCCCACCCACCTGCACACGCTGCTGTGTCTCCCTGCCTCTCTGTACGTGCTGCACCCTCTGCCTAGAATGCCTCCTGGTCTCTTGGCTATCTTCTACTCATCCTTTGCATTTCCTGCTCAAGTGTTACCTGCCCTCAAAAGCCTTCCCTGACCACCCAGACCCTCCCCCAGACTGGGTTGGTATCCCTCCTCTGTGCATCCACAGCACACACGCTCACCCAGTTACAACACTTAGCTTGCTGTTTACACATCTGGCTTTCACTAGACCATGAGCTCCTCAAGGACAGAGACCATGTCTGACTCATCTGTGTCCCTAATCCCCCAACAGAGTCTGGTACAGAGCAGCCCTCAAGAAATGCTCGCTGAATGACGCTGTACAATCAAGTACTAAGTTGTGGGGGTCAGACTCAAGTACTATTGGCATTCAGGAGGGGGAGATCAGGGTATGCCATAGTGGTCAAAGCAGGCTTCCTAGAGGAACAGGAGGAGGAAAATGAGATGTGAAGGTGTGGTAGGTGACAGTCAAGCTAGATTTGCATAGAAAGGGCTTGTTAGCCAGCAACCATGTAAGCAAAAGCCTGGTGGTAGGACTGAATACATGCAGGGGCCAGTGAGGGCATGCTGAGTGGATGAGGGTGGATGGGAAAGACAGGTCCAGGAAACCAAGGCCAGATATGCTGTAGTAGGTAGGGAAACAGGGATGCAATCCAGATTCCACCAGAACATCTTCACCTCTGCAGATCTCTGCATATCCTTGGGCCCCAGAGCCTCTGGTGGCCTCAGTTCAGTCTCTCCGCCAACTGCCCTGGGAGGAGCAGCCTTACCTGTGGATGGCAAAGAGCAAGGCCAGAGCTGCCACTGTTTTCTCCCCCCCTGACAAGTTGTCCATTGGCCGGAAGCGTTTGCCAGGAGCCACGCAATTGTAGTTGATGCCGTCCAAGTAGGGCTCCTCAGGGTTCTCAGGGCCCAGGAATGCCTAGGGAGAAGGCAGATAGATCAGAATCTGGGTCTGGGTGTATCTAAATGAGGATGGGGACAGGATGCCTAAAGGGAAGGGCAACAGGATGGTAGGGGCTAGCCGGGTAAGGGGCTCCAGCCTACCTGGGCACTGCTGTTGCGGGATAGGGCCTTGTAGATCTCATCAATGTTGGTGGCCACGGATTCAAAACAAGCATTGAAGCGGTCAAAGCGCTCCTTCTTGATCTGTTCAAATGCCTGCTTGGCTTTCTTGGCTCGCTTTCGGGCTGCCTCAAATTCTGCCACAAGGGAAAGACAGGTGACTCCTCAGTGCCTAGGCTCTGCCAAGGCTGAGGACCACACCCTGGCAAGAATGACCTGCAAATGACAATCCGCAGAGCAGGGACATCCCAAAGGGAGAGGAATGTCTGGGGAGGGTCCCAGGAAAATGATCCCACAACCACCCATCCATCACCAGTGGGCCAGCCACATAGTATAAACGAAGAAACATGGGCTTGGAGCCACAAAAATATGAATTCTTCCCTGGGCTCAGGTAGGTGACAGTCAAGCTAGATTTGCATAGAAATGGCTTGTTAGCCAGCAACCATGTAAGCAAAAGCCTGGTGGTAGGACTGAATACATGCAGGGGCCAGTGAGGGCATGCTGAGTGGATGAGGGTGGATGGGAAAGACAGGTCCAGGAAACCAAGGCCAGATATGCTGTAGTAGGTAGGGGCTATGTGACTTTGGGTGGGTCATTCACCCCCTCTGAACCTCAGCAGTTTTCTACTCTATAAAACAAGTGTGGTAATTAACCCCTACTGTTTAGGGCTCTTGGGAATTTCAAGTTAAGAAAGCACGTAAAAAGGGGAGCTGCTGTGATATGTAACAGGCCCTTGCTGTAATTCCGGCCTTCTGCCTTCACCTTAGACCCAAGTAAAAGGGAAAAATCTTACCATCTGAGGTTTCCTGGAACTTGTCTCGGACACTTTCCAGCTTTTCCATGGCTTTCATGTTAGGGGCAGCAATACGCTGGAGTACACTCTGCTGCTCATTGAGCTTCTGCTGCAGTGTATTCATCTCCTGTTTGATCTCCTCCTCGGCCTGGGCATCCTGTAAACCCCAGGCCCAGCAACATCAAGAAGGGCCATCTCCATAAGAGATGCTCCACCAAGTGGGGGCCTGAGTACTTGCTCCCATGTAGAAGCTCTTCTGCCCTAGCTCAGCTCCTTCCACCAGGTCCTCCTCACAGGAACCATTCCTACCACCCTGGAAATTACAGGCTGACGCCACTTTCTCATCTCTAGCCCTTCCCCCAGGCCCTGCCAACCTCTCCGTCTCTCAGGAAGAGCAGCTGGTGGTGCCCCTCTCTGGCTCTCAGCCCAGGCCATGAGCCAGTACCATCCCAGGGTGACCTAGAGGCTCCCACACAGGCTGGTCTGGACTCCACCTACAGCTCCACAATGAATAAGGCAACTCACGTTTTCTGCTCAGATCACCACATCTGAGCAAATTCCATTTAAGTTTTAGGTCTTATGGTATTGCAATGCTTGTCTGCGCCTGTGCCCTTCTGCCACTTTCAGTCAATAAATATTTACTAAATGCCTTCTAAATGCCAGGCGGCACTGGGGCTCTCATATCCTGTGAGCCAGGGCTCCTGTGCTCACAGAACTCATGGACTAACAGAGGAAGGCATATAAGTAAACAATCAGAACACTGTACAATGAATACCAAAACAATGATACACAGATGGTGTTGGGTCAGCACATAAGAAGGGCAACTAACTCAGACTCGGGCTACGGAAGGCTTCCAGAAATATGTTTAAGCTCAGGCCTACAGGATGAATGGTGAGGACAGAGAGAAGGAACAGCTTATGCAGACAGGAGCATCACATGCAAAACCAGGGGTCTGCTTGTGGTTCATTCAGGGAAGTCAAACCAATTCAAAAAAGTAACCAATTTTAATAAATTTCAAAAGCCAAATAAAGGTGGGGGGGGGCAATTCAATATGGCAATAATTATGCACCGTGTGCATGTGTGTGTGCACGCGTGCACATAAGCATGCTAGGGGATGAGGTAAGGCTGGAGACATGTGCAGAAGCCCGATGATAAAGGGCTTTTTAAGCCTTGTAACAGGTTTGGACTTTATCCCAAGGGAGGTGAGGTACCACTGAATGGCTTCAAGCACAGGAAGGACATGAATATACACAAATGGATGCACAAATATACACATTTTAGAAAAACCCTTCTAAAGATCTCTCTACACTGCTATGAAGTGGTCTCCTGGATATAAGTGAACTATGAAAGGTACACAATAGAATGCTTTTTTTTTTATATCTAAGAGAAGGAATGGGAGTATCTTTGCATATTTACAGATATATTTGTATTTTTAAAATACAACAACAAAAAAAGGATAATCTAAAAACTAATTAAAATGGTTACATATAAAGGAAGGGAGATGAAGGGGACAGGAAAGAAAGTTAAACTTATTTTCATGTACCTTATGTTATACTTTTGGTTTTAGAACCATATTAAGATTTTACAGAATTATAAAAGAAAATTCGATCAAAATGTGAAAACCACCAGGTAAAAAGATTGTTGGGAACAAGACATTCACAATATACCAATCACCCTAAAGATGACTAGTTACTACTGACAACAGTAAGAAATGTGGCAATTGATACCTTAACTGAGGACCACACTTAACATCATGAATAGTAGGACATCCTCACGTTACATGCCTCCTGGCATGACGCAATACAGAGTACACAGCATCACCGATGAAAGGTTCTGGCCAAAAAATTACTTAACCCAAACCCAACCCAGACTAGATCAAACTTCCAATTTATAGGAAACAATAAGGGTAGGTAGAACAAGGTTAGCAACAATGAAAGGAAACAAACATATCCATAACATATCCATTCAAGACAACACATAGACTTCAAAAGATCAATGATGTGGGAATGCTTCACATTAAAAGAAACTAAAAAGAGATCAACCAAAAGCAATACGTGAATCTTGATTGGATCACAGTTTAAAACAATTATTAAAAACAAACTTTTTTGGAATAACTAAGGAAATTTAAAAATGGGCAGGATATTAGATATGACATTATTAATTTTCTTAAATGTAATATGGAATTGTGGTTATGGAGAATCCCTTGTTATTAGCTGAAGTATTTAGAGTTGAAGTCTGCAACTTCCTTCAAATGGTTCAGCAAAAAACAAAACGCATGTAGTGCAGAGGGAGGGAATCAAGCAAGATGAGAGAGGGAAAAAAAACGGAAAATTATTCATTGGGGAGTGTAAAGTGAAAGACATGTGAACATTCATTGTACTATTCTTTCGATTTTTTTGTGGATTTGAAAATTTTCAAAGTAAAGTTGGAAAAAAAATCAAAATGCAAAAATGAGCAGCCCCTTAAAAATGGAAAACTAAACAGAACCATGACTATATATTAAGCTGATTAAACACTCAGAGGATTCTTTCGAATCACTTTAAAATACAGGAACATGCCGTACATGTTCAACGAGCCATTAGCTTAACAGCAAAGAGGACTTCAAGGAAATCTTCAATAGCATTCAATAATCAAATTATTACTAAGAATATCTCATTGATATTTTCAAACTATTCCATATATAGAGAATAGGATAAAAAATACATTATTATGTTAGTGTTGCTAGGAACCAAGATTTTTAGCAAGAATAACTGAGGGAACTCAAACATAAAACCAATGATGTTAAACTGTGAAAATTACAATTTCAACTGAAGTATCAATGTGAACTCATGGTAACATTTTTCCTTCAAAATAAAAAATGCATCCTGTAGCCTGGTCTACTGAAACGTTCTAGAAGCACTCAGCAACCCAGCAGTCATGAGCACTCCAGTGCTCAGTTGGTGGTTGCTAAATAGCATTTCTCACTGCAAGAAGTCAAGGCTTCTCAGAGAGAAATGGCTAATTATAGATCTGGGGAAATGTAAAGGATGAACCTGGACATACCAGAAAGCAAGGAAGACAAAAGTCTGTAACAGTTGTGTCAAAATGATTCAGAAGCCAACTTGAACCAGTTCTCACTGGCCAAAGATGCAACAACTTGATCAACAAGAAGGATAACAACCACAACAGTGCAACACATCTAATATGTTTAAATCCTTGAGTTCATAATGATATACCTGAAAACTCAGTGAACAAATCTTGAAAATGCCAAAGAACAAATTCATTATTTTATAAACTAGTAATAAAAGATTCAAGCCTACATACCCTGCCTTTTTAATATAAACTGCATACCTCAGAGTAACCAAGTAATTGATAAGAGGAAATCTCTCTTTACAGTATTCCAGCTAACAAAGAAGAATGACAGAGTAAGAAGATTACCATTTTGCAACCACAGACAAATTAATGAATCTAGACAATAACCACCATGGCTGCAAACCACACAAAAAGAATCACAATCAGACATTACCAACCTCCTGATTAAAGTTAACAGTGCCACTTATGACCAGTCATAACAACCCCCAAACTTGACCAAAACAAACCCCCCAAACTTGAATCTAATCAAACCCCTAGATCAGAGCTGTCCAGTACGCTAGCCATAAGCCACATATGACCGATTTTAATGGATGTTGATGGATGTAAAAACCAATATTCAACTTAGTTACTAGAAAACTTTTAAGTATATTTGGAAAAAACCTGGCTATGTGGTTCTCCTTTTTCAATTGTAAAGTTTAAGGTAGCAAAATACAGATCAAGTATATCCAAGGAAAATTTAGCATCCAAATTGAGATGTGCTGGAAACATAAATAGATACTGTATGTTGAAGACTTAGTACAAAGAGATTGTCAAATATCTCATCAATAATTTTATATTGTTTACACACTGAAATAACTCTTTAAGATATACTGGGTTGAACAAAATACAGTAGTAAAATTAATTTTACTTTTTAAAAAATGCCACATGTGGGTCATATTATATGTCTACTGAACAGCACTGACCTATGTCTAACTACCCACTTTCAGGAACTACAGGGGATACCAGAACTTTTTTTTTTTTTTTTTTTTTTTTTGTTCTGGGGGAGCATTAAAAAATCATAGTACACAATCAAAAAGGTATAGCATATAGAAAATCATTCAGGAGAAATAAGCCAATTTCTTCAACAACAAAAAATACTGCAAAGAAAAATAAAAACTGATAGAGGGGCATTTATATAGTAGTCCCCCTTATCCCCATGGGTACATTCTAAGACCCCCAGTGGATGCCTAAAACCATGAACAGTGCCAACCCCGACATACCATGTTTTTCCTCATACATACATACCCTTGATACTTTAATTTATAAATTAGGCACAGTAAAAGATTAACAGCAATAATAAAATAGAACAATTATAAAAATATACTATAATAAAAGTTACATGAATGGTCTTCTCTCTCAAACTATCTTATTGTACTGTAACTCACCCTTCTTGTGATGACAGGAGATGATAAAATGACTACGTGATGAAATGAAGTGGGTGACGTAGGCACTGTGATACACCACTAGGCTACTACCGACCTTCTGACAATAGGTCAGAAGGAGGATCATCTGCTTCTAGACCGCGGTTGACCGCGGGTAACTGAAACCACAGAAAGCAAAGGCATGGACAAGGGGGTACTCCTATAGATTAATTGAGACTTAAGAGACATATCAACCAATCACTATATCAATTATCTATCTATCTATCTATATCTATCATCTTATTTGACTCCCAGTTCAAGCAAGCAAACTGTGTGTGTACATGACAATCAGGGAAATGTGAATACTAATACTGATATTAAGAAATTATTTTATAATATAGAATTCCAATATTAAGGAATTATTGGGTTTTTGGTGTAACAATTCTAAATATTTCTAAAGATCTGAAAATGATCTCTTTTAGACTCTTAAGTACAGAAAACAAACTGAGAGTTGATGGGGGGGCAGGAGAGAGGGGAAAAATGGGTGATGGGCATTGAGGAGGGCACCTGTTGGGATGAGGATTAGGTATTGTACATAAGCAATGAATCACGGGAATCTACCCCCAAAACCAAGAGTACACTGTATGTTAGCCAGCTTGACAACAAATTACATTTTAAAACATTAAATAAAGATAAAAATTATCATCTAGAGATACATTCTGAAATATTTACAAACGACATGACGTCTAAAATTTGCAGCTGACCCTTGAACACAAGGGGGTTGGGGCATAAACCCCCACCCCACACAGCCAAAAATCCATTTACATATAACTTGTGACTCCCCCAAAACTTAATTACTAATAGCCTACAGTTGACCGGAAGCATTACAGATAACATAAACAGTGATTAATGTGTATTTTTATTTAAAAAAAAAATTTTTTTTTAATGTTTATTTATTATTGAGAGACAGAAAGAGACAGACCATGAGCAGGGGAGGGGCAGAGAGAGAGGGAGACACAGAATCTGAAGCAGGCTCCAGGTTCTGAGCTGTCAGCACAGAGCCCGACGTGGGGCTTGAACTCACAAACCGCGAGATCATGACCTGAGCTGAAGTCAGATGCTTAACCAACTGAGCCACCCAGGTGCCCCAATTAACGTGTATTTTTAAAGTAAGCTAAGGAAAAGAAAATGTTACTAAGAAAATCATTAAAAAACACATGTACAGTACTGTTTATTGAAGAAAAATCTGTGTATAAGTGGACCTGCACAGTTCAAACCCGTATTATTCAAGGGTTGACTGTATTTTTTTTTTAGAGACAGAAAGAGTGCAAGTGGGGGAGAGGGGCTGAGGGAGGGAAGGGAGCAGGGGGAGAGGGAGAGAGAAGGAGAGAGAAAGGGAGGTGGGGAAGGGGTGAAGGGGTGGGGGGGGAGAGAGAGAGAGAGATAGAGAGAGAGAATATCTTAAGCAGTCTCCATTCTCAGCACAGAGTGGACTTGAGCCTTGATCCCACAACCCTGGGATCATGACCTGAGCCAACATCAAGAGTCAAATGCTAAACCGACTGAGACACCCAGGCGCCTTGGGATTGACTGTATTTTTAAAGAAGCCAGGGGTAGGGAGAGAGGATGAAATGTATGAGGTGCACAGAAAACAAGTCTGGCCATGAGGTGATAACTGTTGAAACTGGCAATGTCTACATGAGACGGCACTGTGCTATTTTGCTTTTGCCTGTGAAAACTTCCCATAATAAAAATCTAAACCTAAGAGCAAAAAATCAACTTGAAGTGGCTCCTGCTGGACAAAGATGGGACAATATGAACATAAAGAAGAAAAATGGCTCCAACAGATAAACATCAAAATATCTTTAAACAGTTTATAATAAATACAAATTAAAAAAGTCACTGGTCACCTTTAAAGGTTACAAGGGCAACCACCTCTTTCTGAAAGCTCGTAAATAAAAGAATGAAGCATTTATCCCACCCTTTCTGTATTGGCTGTATTTCAAGGGAACTAAATAGTTGATATGAGAAACTTCTATTTAGAATTCCAATAAATAAATGGAGGAGGAATGGAAGAATCAGGAAATTACCACTTTCCAACCCTTAATAGGGCTAGGCAATGATGATTAAGAGCTGCTAAAACCAACTTGTGAAAGACTGACAGGGAATTTTATAAAAACTGATGGGCTAACAACACCTGAACCTGGTGATCAGCTCCTCCACACCCTCCAATTATTTTTCTCTTTATATTATGTAAATTTTCAACATACACAAAAATGCAGAGGATAATACAAAGCACCCCTGTGTACCTATTATCCAGCTATAATTATCAACTCAGGGCCAGTATTCTGCCACCTATACTCAGTTCCTTTCTATCTTCAATTATTTTTAATTTTTTTTAATGTTTATTTTTGACAGAGAGAGAGACAGAGCATGAGTGGGGAAAGGGCAAAGAGAGAGGGAGACACAGAATCTGAAACAGGCTCCACGCTCCGAGCTGTCAGCACAGAGCCCGACGCGGCGCCTGAACTCACGGACAGTGAGATTGTGACCTGAGCCGAAGTCAGACGCTCAACCAAGGTGAGCCAGGTGAGCCACCCAGGTGTCCCTCAGTTATTTTAAAGCAAATCTCAAGCATGCCATTTCATCCATAAATACTGCAGTATGTGTCTCTAAAATGGTTCTGAATCTCAGCACTACTGACACTTTGGACCAGATGATTCACTGTTGTAAGGGCTGTCCTTTGTGCACTGTTAAGATGTTTAGCAGCATCCCTTGTATCTACCTACTCAATACTGTCAACAACCAATTATGACAAGTGGGTGTCACAAGTATCTCCAGACATTACCAAATGTCCCCTGGGAGGCAAAATCCATGCACCATTGAGAACCACTGCTATAAAAGATAAGGACATTTAAAAAAGCCACAATACTATCATCTCACCTAAAAATATTAATAGCAATTTCTGAACATCATAAATTATCCGGTCAGTGTTCAAATTGTCCTGATTGTTTTATTAAAAAAAAAATTTTTTTTACAGGGTTTTCAAAGCAGGTTTCAAATAAGGTACACACACTGCAACTGGCTGATTTGTCTCTTATGTCTCGTCTATAAATTCCCCTTCCTCTCTTCGTAATGGATTTAAGGGAGTGCCACATGTTCCAACTGGTTGATTTGTCTCTTATAGCCAATAAAAATTTTCCCTTTTTCTTCTCATTTCTCTATGGAAGACACCAGGTCTATAGAGTTTCCCACAGCCTGGATTTAGCTAACTGCATCCCTGTGTTTTTAACATGTTGCTCTGGCACCGGTGTTTCATATAATTGGTGGATATAAGGCTTGATCAGATCCTTATTTGAGTTGCTGACAAGAATATTCACAGGTAACGTTGACTCCTGCTCAAACTTATTACAAAGATAGAAATGACATTCAATGTCAACTGATGTGATGCAAAAGAAAGTTCACAAGCAGACAGCACCACCTATGATATATTCCTGCCCAAAATAAAAAATGAACTGAATCCAATCAAACCCCAGATTTAAGTACCAGTTTACAGGAAGTACAGGGGATGGGAGGACACGTTAAATAACATTATAGGACATAATCAGCCAAATTCGGAATGTAGAAAATTGTACAGGGCCAATAACCTAGTTTCTTCCATATACAAGTAGAAAAAAATAAAAAGGGATAAGAAAATGTTACAGACTAGAAGAGACCACTTTTAACATTATGAACCTCACTTGAATCCTGATTTAAATACACAAACTGTGGGGCACCTGAGTGGCTTAGTTGGCTAAGCATCCGACTCTTGATCTCAGCTCAGGTCCTGATCTCAGTTCCTGACTTCAAGCCCTGCATCGGGCTCTGCGCTAACAGTGTGCAGCCAACTGAGGATTCTCTCTCTGCCTCTCCCCTGCTTGTGTGTGCGCATGTGCACTCTCAAGATAAAATAAACTTAAAAACAAACTATGTTTTTAAAAAAGGTATTTATGGGATATTTGTGCAAATCTAAAGATTTACTGAATATTAGATGACATCGCAGCTAGTCTTAAAATTTTTTTGGTAGGATACTATAGTACGTCTTTTAAAATGTCCTTCTTTCTAGAGATGTATACTGAGGTAATTATGAATATTATCTGGAATTTTATTTAAAATATGCCAATGGGGAGGGAAGGGTATAAAAAACAAGACTGACCACATGTTGCTAATTGCTGAAGCTGGGTGATGGGTACCTGGGGTTCATTATATTCTTCTCTCTACTTCTGTGTATATTTGAAGTTTTCCGCAGTAAAGGTTTCTTTAAAAAATCAAGTACCCCTGGCTATGATGATGGATTGGAAAGCATCAGGCCCTGTTTAGGAGGCTCCTACAGTAGTCCACGTGAGAGGTGAAATGGCCTGTACTAGAAAGACCACAGAAACAGAAAAAAGTAGAATTCACTAGATATCTAAGGAGGTAGAATGGATAGGGCTTGGTAATTCAATGAGTATGCAAAATGAGGCAGTCAAGAATGAGGCTCAGATTTCTGGTTTAAACCTGTGGCTGGCACTGAGAAGGGGAAGACTTGGGGAGGAAGGCTGGGATTTGAGGTACCTGTGGAGCATAGCATACATGGCAGCTGAAGCCAGGGGAGTAAAAGAGATACCCAGGATGAGAGAATGCCAAGTGAGAAGGAAGAGTGCCTGGGACAGAGTACTGAGGAACACCCAAGGCCCATCTGTTCACTGTAAAGGAGCATGTTCTCTGTGTGTGCATCTGGGCTGAGACGTGTATATGCGTGGAAGGGGAAGACTGGCAGCAGGCAGGGATGGGGACAACTGGGGTGGTGGTGGAAGATGTGCCTGTGTCTGTATGTGCATAGCTGGGGGAGACCCTAAGTCACAACTCTCTCCCTCCTTTGCCAGCTTACCCCTCTTTCCAGCCATGGTCTCCATGGGGCCCCCAGGTGGGCTGACTCTCTTCCCTTTGAACAGCTAGGAAGATGTCCCCACCCCTGTGGCTGATCCTCACCTTCAGATCCTCACACAGGTCACCGTAGTCAATCTCGATGAGGGCCTCTCGTGCATAGATACTGGAAGTTCGCTGAGAACCACTCACTGAATCCTCCCCCTGGGAGCTACCCTGCAATGGTGAGAGGGAGAGTCCAATGGAGCACACTGGCCATGAGAATGCTCCTCAAGAGGGTGCGGGGGGGGGGGGGGGGGGGGGGAGGGGAGGGCGCTCCTATGCAGCCTTCAAAGTCTTTGAGAAGCACCTTGCTAGAGAACACCTGTGGCAGAAGGACAGCAGCTCTGAAGGCACAGAGACCTGAGTTCAAATTTGGGCTCTACCACTAACGGTGGGATCCTGGGCAAGTCATGCTGTCAGATCCTGACACCTGAATCCTGATTTAAACACACAAACCCTCAACTGTAACACGGGACAACGCCTGCCTGGCAGGATTGTTTTGGATTAGGAGTAATTATGTCACCCGTTACCATGGCGCCTGGCACATTTCTGGTGTTCAAAATATTTTGCTGAATTAAATTGAAATGCTATTTGGGAGGAGGGAGGGAAAGACATGTGGGCCTGAGATCTGTGCCCAGGTCTAAGACAGATATATGCAAACCTCCTCTCAGTTAATGTTCCCACCCCTTGCTACCAATTGTCAATTCCAGGACATAAAATGCCTTGGCTCCTCTACTGGCTAGTGTCCCTCCCTTTCCTATGACTAAGCTTTGTCACCTCTGCATTCCTGATGTTCCTTACCCAACCCTCTCCTGGCCAACCTCTTTCACTGCAGCTAGGCCATCATTTCTCAGGTCCCTCAGCTTCTGTCTTCCTTTGCTCTTGGCTAATGTCCCTCAACATGCACTCTTCCCAATAGTCATCACCTGTGGGAGCTAACTTTTTCCTCAAGTCCCTAAGGTTACATACAGAATGATTTCATCTTCTCCTGGCCTCACTCCCTCACCACCCACTGACAGCACTACCCCTCAATTCAACTTCCCTCTCACACCAAGGCTATTGCCTTTCACTTCACCTGCCTTCACAGCCTCACCCTGCCTCATCTCCCCTTCATCCTTCCTTATGTTCCCCACCACCTCCACCCACCATCCTTTTCTCTCTCCCTGGTCACTCTCACCTCCCATCTCTGGTCAATGTTGTTCATTGCCCACTCCCACCACCAGCCATGACACACACCTCTTCCTGACTAATGTCGTCCATAGTGCCTTTAGACAGTGGCAACTTGATGTCCTGCATCTTGCAGGCCTGTAGCAGGTTGTGGCGGTCACTGCGTTTCTGTTCAAGCTTGGTCTCAATGGCTGTTACCTCCTTCTGTAAGTGGGTCATTTCCCTAAGAAGGTCCAGGGAGAGGTGAGATCCAAATCCAGCAGGCTGCCTGCTCTACCTAGTTCCCCCACCCCAGGCCTGAACCCACTCACTTGTTGGCGCCCCCCAGTTTCTTACGAATCTCCTCCATCTCATGATTCTTATCATTCACCTCCGACTTCTTGGCCAGGTGCTGATTCTTCAGGTCTTGTAGCTGGGCCATGGTCTCATCTATGATCTTCATGTGTCTTTGCTCCTCCTGGTCCCAGCAGGGGGAACAGGACAAGAAGTGAAGGTTTTCCTCATCTCACCTTGGGATCTTCTCCCCTTGCCCCCACCCTTTCCACCAGGCAGAAGGAGCCTCTGGGTGTGTCAGAACCTCTCTTCAATAAGCTCTACTTTCACATACCACCATCACTCTCTGGGCTTCTTTTTATCTTTTTTCAAATTTGGTTGCCCTCCCCTACATACCCCATAATACAAGTTGCTTGATGTAGAAAAGTTCAAAGTACTGAAACAGTACCAAGTAGGAGGAGAAAAAGTCACTCGTAATCCCACCAGCCACAGATAACCAATTAACATCTTAGTCTGTTTCCTCCTCATATCACTTCTAGATAGCCCTACAGACTTGAGACTAGATTAGAATTAAAACTCTATATTCTGACTTAGTATTATATTTAAGCATCTTTTCCACATCAAAATTGCCATCATGAGCAATATAACATCAATTTTTTAAAAACCCACACAAACGATACTGTGTATTTTCTATGAGTGTACCTATATGAATATACAAGTATTTAAGTAAATGCCTACAAGCTCTGGAAGAATACACACTACATGGGATTAGCCCCAGGAAGAGGAAAGGGAGTGGCATTGAGCATGGTCAGTCAAGGGGATCGGAGTCTTACTTAATAGATCAGATTTCTTAAAGGAAGAATGTTTGGTTTTCATTTTGATCTTAAAGTCACATAAAGGAGACCTATCTGCAACTTCCTCCCAAATGGCTCATAAAAACAATATGCATACACAGACAATGCAGAAACAAATATGGCATGTCAGTGACTGATGAATCTTGGTGACAGGTAGGGGGGAGTTCTTTGTAATACTCATTTTCAAATGATTTCAAAATAAAAAGTCATAGAAACATGACTCTGGATCATCTAGATGTCCATGTACGCCTGCCTGATCTTCATTTGCATTTAAGATTCTGGTGACATCAAAGAGAACTACTTTAATTATCTGGGTTTAATGAAAACACACACACACACACCACCACCACCACCACTACCACCAACAAACACAGGCAGACATAAAAGTCAAATGGTTTAAACCAAGTGAAGAGGATCAAATCACCTCAGGACGGGACGCTGTGAGAAGAACAAAGGTTTGACAGGAATTTAAAGAGAAGGAATGTGGGAAAAGGGAGTTGTTAGACAATACCCAGTGACACAGGCATGCTTGACTCAAACTGAGCCGTGGCAGTCAGCAGCACAGGCGCACTGTGAAAAGGGACTCAGTTTCAGCAAAACACCATCATCTGTTGCACTGAATTAATGTGGTTAATTATAAAAATTAATTTGTAAGTTTATCCTGGCTTTCTGGTTAAGTGCTGTAAGTATGGATGTTTGTATATATTTAACAGTAAGGATTTTTTTAAGCCAATGCTAAAGATCTTAGGTCTTTAAACAGGTTCTGTATATTACTAAAATTTGAAGACCATTTAACTACACACATATATGAATGTAGCGTAATTTGCTAAACTCCTAATTCCCAGAGGACATTGGAGAGTTTCCAATATAGAACTATAAATGTTTGTAATAAACATCAACCTCCGTGCACAAAGCTGTGCCAGCATTCTGGATTTCCTCAGGTATTACTGAGTAAGAGGGGATAAATACATTCTGAAGAATCTTGAGGGATGGTGCCATATGGCATAAAAGAATGCTGGTCTTGGGCACCGTGGCCAGTGTTAATCATTTTTTTTAATCTTGGATGTGATAGGAAACAAATTACCTCTGATTGTTGCTTTAATTTGCATTTCTTTGATTTCTAATAAGGCTAAATTATGTGTATGTGTTTATGGGCTATTTGAACCTTCTTAAACTGTTTGTGCCTCTTACTCATTTCATTTTTCCTATTTAGGTCTTGGTGTTTTCTTATTTCAACAGTGCTTTATAAATAATGGATATTATCCTTCTATCATATCTCTTCCAATTTTTCCTCCCAGTTTTTAATATGTCTTTTCATGCTCTCCTTCCTTACCTTCTTGAGTTTTTCTATCTCATTTTCATCCTTTTTCACTGTCTGCTCCCACATGTGCACTTTATCCTGGTCCTCTTTCAGTTGGTTCTTTTCAAAATCCAACTGGATGCCCAAGCGAGTCTTCTGATTCTCAAACTCCAAACTGTGGGGAGAAAAGAGAACTAGACCCAGGATGCAGGGACTCAGGTACTACCAGATTTCAGTCACCACTCAGCTCATCCCTCCATATCCACATAAAACTATCCCAACTCCAACTGACGCTGGAGAACTAAGTTCCTCAGCCTTGCCTTGTGGATATGGCACAAGGCAGGGGAGATCAGGCCAAACTCCACTACTCCCCCTTTATACATTGGAAGACTCCAGAACCCTCCCAAGTTCCTAGGAGGCACAAAAAGGTCCACCTGAACCCACCAGCCATGATAATTCCTACTTATTAAGTTTCTGTGTGCTTTACAAAATTACCTCTAATCCTCTAATTAATAGCTCCACAAGTAAGCATGATTATCCTAATTTTACAAATGAGGGAACATGGGCCAAGAGGTAAAAGACCTTGCCCAAGGCCACACAGGAATCCAGGTCTAACACCAAACCCAGGCTGTTTCTCCTATGGCACCATCGCAATGTAATGTGGCAGAATAAGAGGTCTGGCATCCAAACTCTGCCATTCACTAGTAGTGTAATCTTGGCCAAGGTAGTTATACATTCTATGCTTCTGTTTCCTCATCTATAAGATGGAAATAACAGTAGTGCTTACCTCATAGTTATTGGGAGAATTTTTTAACAAGTTAATATGCATCCAGTCCTTAGAAGCATACCAGACACACAGTTAAATACTTAATAAATTTTAGTTACCATCATTATTGACAGTATCCTGGTTGCATTCAGCTTATACTTGCTCATGGGCTTTGACTCTTTCCAATGAGCCCACCCACCCTCCCCCATCCCAGAACCTTCAAGGAGCAGAGCTTAGGTAGTAAAAACAAAACATAGAGAAAATACTAGATTTCTGCTATTGCCCTGCTCCCCATCTCTTCAGAAACTCAAAGAGTATGTAACCAGCATCCAGATACTAGCAGGCCAGACAGGGCTAATTTCCAACTGCCTCCCCACCCCCGCAATATGGTGTGACAGATGCTGCCAGATGTCATGCTAGCAGCTTAACCCTATTAGTCACTATAATCCAAATGGAATGTAATTAACTCTATAATTTTGAGCTATGCAATTTTAAGTCCAATATCCCAAGCATGACTCATAAAGCCCTCTGCAATCTGGCCCCTGCTGACCTGTCCACCACCCCCGCCTTCCTCCTGACCCCATTTTTATGCTCCAGACATTCAAAACTACTTAGTTTCCAGTACAAGGCACACTCTCTCACACCTCCGAGCATGCTGTTCTCACTGCCTGGAACTCCCTTCTGTCTGCTGCCCAGCTGGCTGAGTCCTACTCACTCTACAGGCATCCAGTTCATCGCTTCTTGTTCTGGAAAAGCTTTCCTGACAGTTGTGAGCAGGTTCTCCGCTTTTATTACATGTTTCTGGGTTTCCTCCCTTTTTGGTGCTGTTAATTATATCCCACAGTTCGTAACACGCTTATGTTCACTGTCTGTGCAAGACCATGGTCTCCTTTGGCTCAATACCTGATTTCCACTCCCATTACTCTCCCTACAGTGAGCACACACTCCAAAGTGATATACATACATACATACGTATATACCCTTAAGAATACACACCCTTGTAAAATATACTTGTTTTTAAATGTACACAAATACAATTATAAACGTATGTATGTTACAGCCTGTAAATCTAGTTCTTGCTTTGAACTGCTACATAGTATTGCATAGTCTATATATTCATCACATTCTACTTATATTTTCCTCCAAGTGATGGCCATTTACATGGCTACCAATGTCCAACTACTATAAATTATGCCAAGACACAACCCCGAATGTGTCTCTTTGTTGCCCTGTGGCAACACTCTCTCTGAGCTATATATCCAGAAGTGGCTTTGCTAAGTCATAGAGCTTATGCAGACTTATTTTCACCAAATACTGCTAAGACTGTTTTAATTTGCATTTCTCTGATTAGAAACAAGACTGAACATCAATCTGTAGTTATCAGCCATTTGTGCTTCTTTTTCCATGAAATGCTAACTATACCCTCTGTCCATTTCTCTATTGGGTCTCTCGTTTTTATCTTTCTTCTTGATTTGCAGTTCTTTGAACATTTCCTCTGTATTTTCTATGTACCTCAAGTACAGCATCAATGACACTATTCTGAAATTGTTGATCTACTTGTTTGCCTCCCCCACTTCCACAACCCCCTGAGGACAAGGACAGTCTCTGATTCAATTCTATATCCCTTGAGCCTGGCTTATGGGTAGGAGAGCAATGAATATTTACTATATGGGCCATGAGCTACATAAACTGCAGACTGAGACCCAGGGTCCAAGGGGCGACCTCTTTTAAAGATTGTCACGTTCGTCTGTGTCACCCCAATCTCCCCACCAATACCTAGCACAGGACAACTTTGTACAACATAGGGACTCAAGAAAAGTCTATTAAATTAACAAATATAGTAAAGAGGGGGAAGAGAAGAGGAACTGTTGTGTTGTTCTTACTATTCTTCCAACTTCATTCCATCCCCACCCCTCTGCAATGCCCATCAGGATAATGACAATAATAAAAGCTAGCATTTACTACTCTTGGTAGGTGCTAAGTATTATCCTAAATACTTTACAAGGACGAGTTCATTTGATCTGCCTAAATGCCATGAGACAGGCATCCTTATTATCCCACTTTACAGATAAGGAAACTGGGCCTCGGAGAGGTCAAGTCACTGCCCAAGATAATGAGTTATGGAGCTAGGATTCTAACCCAGGTAAATCACATTTAAAGCTGGCACTCTTAAGCATGAGACCATGCCACACTGCCTCCCTGATGTTCCTGTTCTTTAAAGCCGACCTACTACACCCATCGTTCTAAGAGCTGCTCTTTGTCTTATGATGGCATGTGACTTCCCAGGATATCAGGCTGGGGGCTCAAGGGCACCCCAGTGTGTCCTCTTGTACCCCACACTTCCACTTACCGCTTCTTGGCAATTTCGTTCTGCCGCTTCACCTTCTCTTCCTCAAACTCTCGGATGTTGCGCACACCAATCTCCCGACAAAACTCTTCAAACACCTCATCCTCCACCTGAGGGGAGAAGCAAGGGACAGCAAAGGCCCTCTGGATCAGAGTGCTGCTGCCAGTCCCAGTCCCACCCCACTGCACACACTGGCATGGTTCATCCCTTACCAACCTGGTTCATCTTCTCCTTCAAGTCTTTCATTTCCCTCTCTCGGCTCTGGATGATCCTCTTGATATCATTAATGCGAGGCCCAAAGTTGGCTAGCTCACTCTCCAGCTTGGACTTTTCCTGCAGGAAACAGGGTTGAGGGAAAAAGAGACCAGGCTCTTTGGAGGAACGGAGCCACCCTGAGCTCACCGGGCCCTGCAAAAGAAGGGCTAGCTCTCCACATGCTGAGAGAACATGGCTCACAATTCCCCAGTCAAGGTTCCATCATCTCCCACTTGAACCATCACACAGCTTCCTCCTCGGGCTCTATTCGGCTAGCTTTAATCCACATGGTAAACATCATCAGTTACAGGTCCACATTTCCTTATCTATAACCCTCGGAATTCAGACTTTTTGATTTTAGAAGAAGGTAAAGGGATATTTATACTACACTTTAAATAATGCCTCCAGGTGGTCTCGGGAAGCACCCTATGATCAAACACATTAATATACCTAGAAGAGCACCCCCACCGAGAGGGACTGAAATGCCAGCGTTCACTTTCAATTCACTTTCAGAAGCAGCTCAGATATTTGTTGAACGAATAATGCTAATAATAGCATCTAACATTTACTGAGCACTTACCGGGCACAAGGAATCAGTCTAAGTACTTTACAGGCATGTAATCATTCAATCTTTGCAAGAAGGCTATAAAGCAGGTGGTATTCTAACTCCCATTTTACAAATAGATGAAAAACTGATGATGACACATTAAGTAAGCTGCCTCCCACCATAAAGTCGAGATCTGAAGCCCGGGCTGCTATGCTTGGTTCCCTGAAGCAGGCTGGGAGGAGAGAGGGAAATGGGATACATTTCCACTCCCAGAGAAACTCTGACCAGGAATGTAAGGGTGGCCTTTGGAGGACAGGGCTGAAGACTAAGCCCCACCTGCAGATTCAGGGCTAGATGTCTTGTCTTAGTCTGTTCCAGGTCACTCTGCGAGTACTTGAGCCGCATCTGTAGTCCATGGGCCTGAGACTGCACCTGACGTAGCTCTGCCTCTTTCCGCTTTGCCTTCATCTGCTCCTGAAGTGGACATGACAGAACAGCTAGGTGATAAGAACAGGAGTGGCCAGCCTGGGCTTAGGACTCCAAACCCTGGGGACAGTAATGCCCATGACTTACTTTCAGCTCCTCTGTCAACCGCTCCTTCTTCTCTTTCAACTTATCTACCGCTTTCTCATCCCAGCGCCGAGCCTTGGCTTTCAAGTCACTGGCTCCACCAGAGATCACCCCTGACTTCTGGAACAGGGTCCCATCCAGTGCCACCGTCTACACACAGTAGGGAAAAGAGAGAAGGAAGGAGAGAAGATGAAGAGTCTCCAATACTAAGCCTGTCCAGCTCCAATGTGCACAAGGGAATCCATACCTTGTGACGCTGGTGGCCGCCAAAGGCAATGCGGCGGGCATCCTCCACATTGTCACACACAAGGGCGTTGCCACAAGCATATTGCAGGGCCTTTTTGATGTGGGGTGGCTCATAGCGAATTACGTCAATCACCAGCTTGGCCCCCTTCAGTTCCCGGAGCTTCTCATCTGTAGGTTTCACCTATGGGAAGAAGCTCAGTAAGTGGGAGAACATGGAGGGCTAGGAGAAGGGGCCCTCTCACACTGCCCTGACCCCACCTCCACCAGCCTCACCTCCAGGTAGTCAAGAGGCAAGAAGGTCTCAGGCTCCCCACGCTGTTCCTTGATATACTGAATACAGTCCCGGCCTGTCTTCTCAGAGTCCACGATAATGGCATCCATGTTCTTGCCCAAAACCTTGGTCACAGCAATCTGGTACTTCTTTTGTGTGGGCTGACAGAGGTCAATGAGGCGTCCATACTGAGGAAAGTCAGAAGAGAAAACTGAAGCATGAGGCTTTTGGGGACTGACTCAGGAACCCCAATTCCCAGTTCAGAAGTGGCAGACCAAAACCTGCATGAGGAACGTAGGTTCCATGCTATGGAGGAAAAGCCTACTCTGTCCCCAAAGCAACAATCACTCCAGTCATGCCTGAATCCAAAATCATCTTTCTAAACCTCAGTTTTATCATTTCACAGACCACTACTGCCCCAGGCACTATGTCAGATACCCCTTACATACATTACCTCAAATTCTCACAAGCACCCAGCAAAATAAATCTTTTTCTAGTTCATGTCCCCCATGCCCCCTAAGCTAATCCTGGTTCCCTAAGAACTATCAGATAATGGGTAAGATCTTCAAGGGCAGGAAATGAGCCTAAATCATCCTTATAAACTTCCCAGGAGTGTCTAGAGGACAGATCAGGAAATATCTATGGAACCAAATTAAGTTAAACCCAGAGAAGGAATTATAGCAATAGAGATCCTTATAAACTCCCCCAGAAGTGTCTAGAGGACAGATCAGGAAATATCTATGGGACCAAATTAAGTTGAACCCAGGGATGGATAGCAATAGAGAGAGAATACTCAGGGAACTCAAGATTTGGTTTACGAGGCCAAGAGCTCTGATAAAGCCTAGGATATCCCTACAAGCAAACGAACCACTTGGTACAGGCCATGTGAGCTCATATCAAAGCCTGCAGAGTTACTTCCTATGAGACTAAATCATATCCTGTGGCTCCTCCCACTTCCAAAGGGCTCTCCAGTTTCCCAGCATCCCACAGAGGAGTGGAAGCAGCAAGACAAAACCTTCAAGAAGTTGCAACTGGTGTGATAGAAAGAACAGGAGGTTCCAAGTCAGACATAAGTTGGGTTTGGATTACAATTCTTATAAGCTGTGCTGTTTTGGGTAAGTCATTTCATCTCTCTGAGCCTGTTCCCCCAGCTGTAAAAAAGGGATCAGCAATCTTGTCTTCACAGGGCTGCTGACAGCCAGTGGGAGAGTAGGTGCTCAGGAAAAGAGTTCCCTTTCCATTCTTACCACAGAGCCAGGGTACAAGCGCTTGATGCTTTCCATAATCTCTGCCTTTCGCTGTTGGCGGCTGCTCTCCTGGCGGTCAATACGGGCATCACCTAGCTGCTCCATCACCTGGTTCAGCTCCTTATTGATCTCATCAATACGCCGTTTGGCCATCTCCACCTCCTCTGTCAGCTCCCCCTCTAACTTCTTCTGCTCCTCTAGGGACTGCCTACAAAGTGAGGGATCACAAGGGGTTACCCTGGCTAGTGAGAAAATATACCTGGCTGAAAGGGACTCTGGGGATCCTGTCTGAGGAGGGGCAGGACAGATAGGGTTCACAACAACAGCCCTGGAAATAAGAGGAAAGGCTGCAGAGCCACATACTTGCTAGTGGTAATGTATTCCTCTAGTTTCTCAATCCGTTTCTGATTCTCTTCAATCTCCCGCAGCTTTTGCTTGATCTTGGCCTGGAAGAAAGACAAATATACACCATCACCAGGGGCTGAGCAAGCTAACTCTAAGACCATGGGGCCCTGGCTTATACCTGCTATGTGCCCACTGATCAAAAAGCCCAACAGTCCAGGACAGTCTGTCACTAATGGGGGAGACCTACTAAAAAGCAGACACACAACAGTGTTCAGTGTGGCTCTGCTAATTGATGCCCCTCCCAGAGCCCTGAGACCTTCTCATGACGTTCTACCTAGCCTGGGTAGAACATGTCCTGGTTCTGCCACTTCATAATGATGTGACCTTAGGCAAATTACTTCACCTCTGCACTATAGTTTCCTCATTTGGAAAATGAGAAATTAAATGAGTAAATACATGTAAAATATAGTACCTAGCAAACAGTAAATGCTTACTAGTTGTTAGCTATTGTCATTACTGTTAAGGGGCACCTGGGTAACTCAGTCAGTTAAGTGTCTGACTTCGGCTCAGGTCATGATCTTGCGGTTCGTGGGTTTGAGCCCCGCATCAGGTTCTCTGCTGTCAGCACAGAGCCTGCTTTGGATCCTCTGCTCCCCTCTCTCTGTGCCCCCTCCCCTGCTCATGCTCTCTCCCTCTCAAAAATAAACATTAAAAAGAAAAAAAAAAAAAAGACTTTCATCACTTCTTTTTTCTCTGGTCTGGACCATCATCCCTAATCTTGTAACACATGCCCACCTCTGTCTCTACTTTCTTCCGCTCTTCCAGATCCAGCCGGTCCTGGTCGGCTTTCTGATCTCGATTGAACTTCTCCAGCTCCTGGGCCAACGTAGCCGCTCTCTTGCTGGCTTCTTCTTTCAACCGGTGGTATTTCTTCACCTGTATTAGGAACAGGTAACCAAATCAGTCTCTGTAGAAGCACAGCAATGCCCCACCCCACCCCCAACCTCCCAGAGCTTACCTGATTCTCCTCCAAGGTTAAGTCTCTGCCCTGACTCTGACTCTCCTCTTCCATCCGTTCCTCAAACTCCTGCCGGGCTTTCTCTACTGACAGCATCTCCTTTTCCAGCTCATCCATGTCACCTTTACGCTTCTTGTAATGCTTCTGAGCATTCTGTAGGGACTTCTTGGCTGCTTCCAGCTTCTTGATTTTGTGGGAGGTATTCTCCTTGGCTTTGATGTATTGAGGTCGCTTCTGATTCAGCTCTGAGTCCTTCTCCCTTTTGCCGGAAGGGGGGTGGTGGGTAAATCAGTTAGCACCGTGGCAGAAGAGAGGGTTCCCAGGCTTTTTACCCAAAGGGGGGGCCTGATGTCCCAGCCAGCCTCAGGGAATTGCTTAAAGAACGAGGACCTGATGCCCCACAGATCCTCAGAAAAGGGGCAGTCTGACTACTCCCTGGAACTGATGGCTTCAGCCTGGCATTCCGGCCATTCCATAAGGTAAAGCTGCCACTCCTGCCTCAGCCCTAGCCAGGCCAGGACCCTCAGTAACAGCTCCCAAGAATGCCCTATGTTCATGGAGTTGTCCCCCATCTGATCTAACTTTTTCATGTCCTTTAAACTTCTAGCGCCAGTTTTTCTCTTCCAGGAAGGCATTCCCAGCCACTCTAGTAGCCAGGCCTCCCATTGCTTCCTCTCACTTGGCAAGGTCCCCACCCCTTTCAAGTTCTCTCTTTCATGAGTAGCCATCTACCCAGAGTCTGAGTACTCAAATGCTTTGTCTAAAATGCAAGTCAAGAAATGTGTTTGGTTCTGGCCAAAGCAAGTCAAGAGGAAGACAAACTAGGACGAACACCGGACTCTAGGCTCAGAGGAGCCCTAGGAAACAGCACAGCCTCTTGGTTTCCCATAAGTTGCAGGCCCAGGCCTGCCTCTTACTTGATCTCCTTCTCAATCTGCTGCTGCTCCCGCATCATTTTGCCCAGCTCCTTCTTCTTCTCCTTCAGCTCATCCTCTACCTTGTCCATACGCTTCTTGTCCTTCTCAATCTCCTTGTTCTTAGAGGCCAGTTCCTTATTGAGCTTCTCAATCTCCACTTCATTGTGATAAAGCTTAAAGAGCTGCAGCTGCACCTGAGCTCGCACCACCTCATCCTTCAGGCGCTGGTAGCGGTCAGCCTGCGCAAACAGGAGCACAGAGGCAGGTGTGCATCAGTAAGGCACTGGCTCGACCCTGGCCCCTTAGAGCCCAGAGGTAGCCTAGCCACCTACCTCTTCTTTCTCCTGTTTGGCTTCCTTGCGTTCAGCCGCAATGTTTTTTTTGCGATGGTAATTAAACTGTGTGTCCTCTTCAGCCTTCACCATTTCCTTCTTTCGCTTGTCATACTCCTGGGCCAGCTCCCCAGAGCGACTTATCTCTTCAAATAGAGCTGTCCTCTCTTTGGGATTCTTCATGGCAATAGATTCCACAGCACCCTAGTAAAGATCAAAACACTCTCCCCATTTAGAGCCTATCCAACCCAGTTCCTTCTACCCATTTCTACTCAGTTATTCAGAAAAAGGTCTCTGACCCTCTCCCCGCACTAGGTGCCACATTTCACACTGGGCCTTGAGGACACGTTCCCTGCCTCTTGAGGTGCACACAGAGCAAAAGAGACAAAAGCAAAGACAACACCATGTGTTATGTGCAGTGACAGAAGCAACACAGAAAAAGCACTAAGTGAAGCTTGGGGGTAGGAGACTGATAGGAGTGTCTATCCAGGAAAGCTTCCCAAAGGTGACATCTAAGTTGAGTTTGAAAGATGGGGAAGAACTAACCAAGAAAGTTAAGAGAGAAGGTCATTTCATGTAAAGGACAATTAATATGCAAAGGCCTGCAGGCCAAAGAAAGCAAGTGAATTTGGGGAACTATAAACAGTTTAACTGAGCTGGAATGCAGGGTTGGAAGGGAAAAATACCGACAGGTGAGGGGCTAGTAAGATGGGCAAGAACCAAAGGATGATGTTTCCTGAATGCCAGGAGTTTGGAGTTTATGCTAAAGCAATGATTTAGCATGCATAATAACCTGGAGAGCTTGGTAAAACACTCAGTGCTGGGCCCCATCCCATAGTCTCTCCGTCTATAGATCTGGGATGGGACCAGAGAAGGTGCATTTCTAGCATGTCCCCAAGTTGATGCTGATCCAGAGACTATAATTTGAGAACCACCATCATAAGACAATGAGCAATCACTGAAATGCTTTAAGGAGGAAAAGGAAAGAAACAGATTTGTGTCTTTGTAAGATGAACCTAGCCTAAGGGATGAACTGGAAGGGGACAGACTGGAGTCTTGTAAGCCCAGTGAAGAAGCTGCTACATTAATTCAGGGGAGAGATGAAGCTCAAGATGAAGCAGGCCCAGTGAGGATGGGACAAGGATCAGCAAAGAGCAGACAGCCAATAATTGTTAAAAATGCTCACCTGGAAGACGAGGAAGTTACGAGCTTTGATGAGAATGCCCAACTTCTCTAATTCCTCACTGTACTCATGTAGCTGAACCACTTTGTTGTTGATCTTGTACTCAGAAGAACCCCCTACAAGACAGTGCATGAGTTAGCTGAAGGTCAGACATCCACCTATCCCAGTCAACTAGTCTAGTCACCTCCCGGGACCCAAGGGGAGCCTTCTGGCCAGCCTCACCCACCAACAATGACACGGGCAAAGGTGCGGTCCTCAGCACCCTCCTCAGAGTAGACCATGCTGACAAAGGCCCGATTGGCAGCTGGCTTGCCCACAGGAGCTCCATGGATCAGGTCCCTCAGGGTCTTTACTCGCAGGTTGCTGGTTTTCTCACCCAATACAAAGCTGATCGCATCCATGAGATTTGACTTACCTAAGGGAGTAGGGGACAAAGCAGAGGAGGGGAAGTCAGGGAACACTGCTCTGCCCCCACCGGAGCCCTGGTTCAAGGGCTGAGAAAAACAGTCCCTTTGCAGCTATTACCTACAGCAGTTAAAGACTAGAATCCCATCTAAGGAAACAGCATATTCACATAATGGATTGTTCTACAACCATTAACGACACGGGGAAATGCCCATAATAGAAGAAATAAGCAGATAATATAACTATAACAAAAAATATAGTTTGATCTCAACCAAGTTTAAAAGTTAAAAAAAAAAAACAGCTAAGGGAAGGTGATAATGGGGAGTTGCTGTTTCCTGTGTACACTTTCAGTTTTGCAAGATGAAAAAGTTCAGATCAGTTGTACAACGTGAAGATACTTAACATGGCTGAACTGTACACTTAAAAAATCGTTAAGATGACAAATTTTGCTATGTGTATTTTACTATATTTTTTAAAAGGCATATTCCTATTGTGATACGATATGACGCATACAGCATCATCTATGAAGTATCTTGCCAAAATATTTAACCTAAATCTGAACAAGCCTTTAGACCTACCTTCCAGTTTACAGGAAATATAGTAGTTAGAGGAACATAGTAAGTGACACTATGAAGAAACCTTAAGACAAACACAGAATGTGGGATACTCTCCAAGACAACTGGCCTGATTTTTTCAAAAAGTGGATGTCTAAAAAGAAACATGTGGAGAACCACTCCAGAACACAAGCGATTACTGAGAAATAAGCAAAGGCAGTGCACGAACTTTGATTGGATTCGAGTTTCCCTTTAAAACCAAAACCAAAACCAAAACCAAAACCAAAGCCAAAGCCAAAACGACATTCTGGGGAACAATTAGGGAAGCTTGAATATGAACTAGATAACTGACGACAACAAGGAAATTAATTTTCCCGGGTGTGATCACAGTCTACTGGTGACACAAGAGAATGATGATTTTAGGAGTCGAATGCTGAATCCCTAGAGGTGAAATGTCATGAAGTCCACAGCTTACTTTCCAATGATTAAGCAAAACACACAAGTAGGTTTGAATATTTTCATAATAAAAACTTGGGGAGAGGCAAAGGCATAGAAAAAAAATACATGAAAATGTGAACAGTGTAACCAGTGGTCACTTCCCAGAAGGAAAATAGGTTAACAGGTCAGGGAAGGGTATCTTTTTACTGTCTATCCTTTGGGATTTTTTAAATTTTATACTGTGTGCATATATCAGCTATTCAAATAATTAAGATTTTTTTAACATTAAGAGTGGTTATCTTTTCAGTAGTGGAGTCACAATTGTTACTTTCTTCATTTTAGACTGAGGAAAAAAAATTTTTTTTCAATTTAGACTGGGGGTGGGGGGTGGGAGAACACTTTAATCTCTATAAATGCTACTTCAGGATTATACCCCAGCATGTTATATGACCTTGAACGGAAGACCTGATTTCCCACACCTTTCTACTCAGGTATAAAAATAACAGCCCAGTTCCTTCCAAAGCAGTACAACACCATGATTAAGAGCTCGGGTTCTAGGGGGGCCTGGGTGGCGCAGTCGGTTAAGCGTCCGACTTCAGCTCAGGTCACGATCTCACGGTCTGTGAGTTCGAGCCCCGCGTCGGGCTCTGGGCTGATGGCTCAGAGCCTGGAGCCTGTTTCCGATTCTGTGTCTCCCTCTCTCTCTGCCCCTCCCCCGTTCATGCTCTGTCTCTCTCTGTCCCAAAAATAAAAATTAAAAAAAAAAAAAAAAAAAAGAGCTCGGGTTCTAGTCCAACAGACCAGGTTCTTAGTTTCACCAATTCTTAGCTGACCTTCCATTACCTCACTTCGAAAATCTAAAAAACCACAACTGATAGGTAAAGCCTCTAAAATAACGCTTAGCACACAGTTCTCTGTTGGGAGTGGCAGGAGCACAAGGCTTTGAAGTATGACAGGCACAATTTCTGACCCTGGCTCTGAGAATCAATTAGTGTGCAAGTGATCACAACTGTTTGTGCCTCACTCTTCCACCTATGAAACAAAGATAATGGTACCTCCCTGATTAGGTCATTTTGAGAATTTAAATGTAAAAGGTCCCAATAAATAAAGTACCTGACACACACTGGTGCTCAATAAATGGCACTCCTATCTTAACACAGGTCTGAACTCAGCTCTGTCTCCCTTATCAGAGCAGGACTAGCACACCATGCTGACCAGGAGTCAGACTTTTAGGCACCCACTTCCAACCTTTAGGCTTCTCCCATGCTCTCCAGAGATGGTTAGAACGTCTCACAATCAAAGCCCTCCCTATGAGCAATCATTCGATATTGTAAACATTTTTATAACATGCATTATGAGCTGAACACTGATAAAATGTTTTAAGGAATGTCTTCTTTGGGGCACTCATAAACCAGTAATGAAAACACAAAAACATATACCATAAATACAAGACAGAAGAAAGTAAACATTAACATGTGCCAAGTGTCTACTGTGTGCCACAGAAGAAACGCAATTCACTCTTCTTCTCTGCCAAGGAATGGGTTGTGGAGGTGGGCATTGAAGAATTGGGGGAGGGGACAGGGTCCAGACCAAGGGGGTCTTTTTGGAACAGCTGGGTATACAAATCTACCCACGCTGAGGGGAGTGAATGCCAAGAGGTGCATCCTGGCTCTTTCCACGGGGGCCACCACTCAAAAATCCTAAGAAACTGGAGTGAAACCCCAAGCATTAGTCTTCTAAGCCAGTGGTCCTCAAGCGAGGATGGGGAAGGCAGGGAGTGATCTGCCCCACCTCTCAGGGGGACACAGGCAATATCTGGAAACATTTTTGGTTGTCACATCTGGGGGGTAGGGGTGCTATCATCTAGTGGGAAAAAGCCAAGGATGCTGCTAAACATCCTACAATGCACAGGACCTACCTTACAGCAAAGAATTATCTTGCTAGAAATGTCAACAATGCCGCTGTTGAGAAACCCTGCTCTACAAAGAGCACCAAACACAAGCAAAACCCCAGGGAAGGTCACAAATTTGAGCTACGTCTGCAGGGAAAGCCCCTCATACTAGGAAATGATTTAGCTAAAACATCTCTGGGGTGGAGGAACACAGTGGGATTCCAAACAGACTGCCTATGGGGGTAGATGGAAGGAATCCACGGTGTATCATTTAGAAATGAGGCGTTAAGATATGAAATAGAGGTGTTACCTAGCCACTCTTTGCCCCTCCCCAGTTTTGTTGATATAACTGACATATAGCATTGTGTTAGTTTCAGGTGTACAACATGATTCCATAGCTGTCTATATCGAGAAATGATTACCACAATAAGTTTAGTTAGTTAACATCCATCACCTCACATAAACGATTTTTTTCTTGTGATGAGAACTTTTAAGATCTATTCCCTCAGCAACTTTCAAATACACAATACAGTATTTACTGGCCACTCTTTCCAAAGACACCACCCAAGTCACTGTATCCCATCAACCTAATTTCCTGCATAGCATGTATCACAGCCGAATAGTCTTATTTTCTCCTTCTTTATTATTGTCTTTCCCCTCTGGAATGCAAGTCCCGAGAGTAAGGCTTACTCTATTCTTCACTGTTTCCACAGCACCTCGAATAACTCCTTACAAAACTGTAAGCATTCAATAAATTTGGCGAGCGGAAGAGTTCTTTTAACGGCTTCAGTGGTAAATTAAAGGGATTCCGAAGCACCCCCATCTCTGAGATGGGGGTGGAGGGTGGAGACCCCAAGCACTCCAGCTGGAGAGGCGAGCGCGGGATCAGAAATTCAAAACTGCCGCCTCCGGAGGAGTAAAAAAAAAAAGGACGAATTGGAGCATACCAGAGCGAAGCGGGAGGGGGCGCTGGGCTGAGGCAGAAGTGTACCACTGGAGACCGGGGGCCAAGAGAGGGCTACCAGCGGTCCCACACCCTCCGGAGGGTTCAAACAAGGCAAGGGGAAGTAGCCGGAAGCAGCAGGTCCGGCGGAGGACTGCACGGCCCGCCGCTGGCAGTCGGCTCCGGACGCGCCACTTTTGGCGGGAGGGGGCAGTGGGCGGGGTAACGTACAGATCGGCCCGTACCACTTGCTCCGGGGAGGGGGCCGCACAGAGAGCGGGCAAGTGACACCTGGGGAAGAGATTTGAGTTACAGCACTCGAGCGGGCAAAGCGGGTTCGAGTTGAGCCCGCTCAGGAGGGAGAGGAACCTGTGAGGGCTCCCGACATTTCAGGTCACACGGGCTGGGTTGGACTACTCTGCTGCCGGATAGGGGGTCCAGGCTGGGACGTGCGGAGGGCCGCAGCCAGGTTTATCTCACCAGAGCCATTGGGTCCAATGATGGCGGTGAACCTCTGAAACGGTCCGATAATCTGCCGACCCTTGTACGACTTAAAGTTCTCGATCTCAATCAGTTTCAGGAAACCCATGACAGCGGCGGCGCCGGCGGCTGTACAAAAGGCCGCGCCGTACGCCCGGGAACTGGGGTAGCCCGCGCGGGAAACACCGCAGTGCAGGCCGGGCGGAAGACAAACCTCGCGAGAATAAGTCCAGGCCTAACGGGATTTCCGGCTTCCGGCGCAAGCGGAACCAGGGGCGTGGTGTGGAAGTTTTGTTGATCCGTTGCCAGGGCGCGAGCTTACCACGGACGTTTGGGTCCCGCCCCCCTTTCTTGTTGCGTGGCAACGCCAACAACTGACACAGCCTACCAAACCGCAGAGGAGGCGGTTACGCAGGACTCTGCGGCTTTTGGGATCCGAGGAAGCAGGCAGGACCAGAGCCCAAGCTTACTGAGACAGAAGTCACAGCAGGGTTATGCCCTCCAGGGCAAGAGGAAGGTGGGAGCTTGGCAGTGGCTTTAGCCTGGCCGGCTGGAAGGCTCAAACAAGAACAGGGTCGGGAATTGGAAGGACCCCGAGGAGCGAGGGCTGTATGGGAAGGAGGGGCCAGTGGGATGATTCGGTGTTAGGTGAGCTCAGACCATGCTGATGGTGAAGTAGAGTTGGAAGTTCCACTAGGAATATGGGTAGGAATGGGTTGGGATGGGAGGGGGAGGGAGTGTGAAGGGAGAGGAGGGTACTCTGGAGCGGCAGGCTATGGGCTAGGGAAAGCTACGGCCACAGGTACTGCCTCTGTCTCCCGCCTCCCACCTGTTTTTCCAAGCAGAATTCAGAGACTGATGCTGTAGCCCAAGAATAGTCTTGGACCTGAGCCACTTGTTGGCTACTTGAACACAGATCCAACCTGGGAGCTTCAAAATTGATACTCCTTGCTAAGAAAAGTATTTTGTGTGAACTCCCTGGAGTCAGGGTTCCTGAGCCAGTGCTCTCCATCTCTATTCTCTTCCTTTCCCCCCATTTTATCTATCTCTCTTCATGCTTCATCCCCATCCCATTTCCTCCTCTCCATCCTCCTCTGCCCCCTCCCTCGCTTTCCTCTCCCTTCTCTTGCTCTCTGTCCTCCATTCCTATTGGTAATAGGTTGCCCTTCTTCCCCTTTCCTTTTCTCCCTCCCCCTCCATTCCCCATATTTTCTATCCTTCTTCATACTTTCATCCCCCTATCACCTTATACTTGCTCATTACAAGATCATGGCTGGGACAACGAAATGGCTCAGTGGGTTAAGCGTCTGACTTTTGATTTTGGCTAGAGTCATGATCTCACAGTTGGTGGGATCGAGCCTGGCATGTGGAGCCTACTTGGGATTCTCTCTCTCTCCCTCTCTCTCTGTTCCTCCCCCACTCACACTCTCTCTCTCTCTCTCAAAAAACAAAACAAAACAAAACAAAAAACAAAACAAAAAAGCCCACAAGGTCATGGCCTTAGCAGTCCAAGAAGCTTAAAATATCTGCCAAATCTTCCTGTTTAATGACCTTACATTGTGGTGACAGATGGAATGAATAGGCTGGGGTTGGTGCTTAGGCTTAGACATGGAAAAGGTCTGGTGGTTGCCATAGCCATTCCTGAAACCATTTTAAAAATGATGTCTGGAGGCTGGGAAGAGTCTAAAAGTTCTAGGACAAGTCCAGGAAAGTGAGAAAGCTTGGTTTATGGAATGTAGTAGAGTAATTGTAAATGAATTCAACTGGGAGAAACAATCACAATCAGGCTGAAGGGACAGAATGACCAAAGGACAGCAATCTCATATAATTGACAGGAACTAGTGTTCCATTTTATTTTTTTTTTTAATTTTTTTTTTAATTTTTTTTTCAACGTTTATTCATTTTTGGGACAGAGAGAGACAGAGCATGAACGGGGGAGGGGCAGAGAGAGAGAGGGAGACACAGAATCGGAAACAGGCTCCAGGCTCTGAGCCATCAGCCCAGAGCCCGACGCGGGGCTCGAACTCACTGACGGCGAGATCGTGACCTGGCTGAAGTCGGACGCCCAACCGACTGCGCCACCCAGGCGCCCCTAGTGTTCCATTTTAAAAAGATGAGATGGAACTTGGAAAAAAATCTAATTGGATCCCTACCTCTCACACCATATATAAAGTGCAATTCCAAATGGATTAAAAACTTAAATGAGAAAGGCAAAATTTTAGACATTTTAGAACATATAACAGGATATCTTTATGACCTCAGGGGATTTCTTGAATAATGAAAACTTCTAAGTTTAAAGGAAAAGATTTGTGAATTGGACTACATTTAAATTCATCCAAATTACAACATAAAGAAAATGAAAAAATGGGTAAGTGCACACAGAAAGCTTCTGAAGTATTGATTATGTTTTATTTTCTGGCTTCTCTAGGGGATCCACAGGTATTCATTTTGTTGTTGTGCTTCATAACTTACATGTATGTTAACCAGATTCCTTTGTATGTATCAATTGTTACCATAAAATAATAGTAAAGTGAGGGAGCACCTGGCTGACTCTGTTAGTAGAGCATGTGATTCTTGATCTCTGGGTCATGAGTTCAGGCCACACATTGGGCATAGAGCTTTTTAAAAAATAAATATTATTAGTTTTTTAATGTTTATTTATTTTTGAGAGAGAGCATGAGCAGGGGAGGGCAGAGAGAGAGGAGGACACAGAATCCAAAGCAGGCTCCAGGCTGTCCTGAGCTGTCTGCACAGAGCCTGACATGGGGCTCTAATTCACAAACTGTGAGATCATGACCTGAGCCAAAGTCAGACACTTAACCAACTAAGCCATCCAGCTGCCCCTAAAAATAAATATTATTTTTAAAAATCTGGGGCGCCTGGGTGGCTCAATCAGTTGAACATCCAACTTTTGATTTTAGCTCAGATCATCCCAGGGGTGTGGATTTGAGCCCCACATTGGGATCTGCACTGAGTGTGGAGCCTGCTTAAGATTCTCTGTCTCTCTCTCTCTCCCTCCCTCTGCCCCTCCCTCCTGCTTGTGCTCTCTCTCTCTCTAAAATGAAAAAAATAAAATAATAAAAAATAATAAAGTGAAAAAACAAGCCACAGATTGGAGGTGTTTGCCACATTTAGGCTAATAAATGATTAGTGTGTAGAATACATAACTCCTAAAATTAATAAAAAAAGGACAAGCAACTTGATTTCTTTAAAATGAACAAAAGGTATGAGTGAGCACTTCACAGAGGATTATTCAAAAATGGCCAAAATACATGAAAAGATGTGCAACCTCGTTAGCAATAATGATAATATCAATAAAAATTGATAATTATAATTTTATGTTAACAAATTGGCAAAAATTAAAAAGTCTGCAATACCAAGTATTCCTGAGGATGTGGGGTGACTAGAGTTTTTATACACTATAGTGAAAGTGTAAATTGGTACAGTCTCCTTGGAAAACAACTTGTAAAGTTAAATACATTTATGCCCTATGATCAGCCCTTGCACTCTGAGGTATATGCTAGAGAAATTTTTCCACCTGTATATAGGTTTCTTTTAATCTACAGATTTCTCCTTTTTTTTCTCTTGCAATTAAAAAATAAATAAACTGGGTTGTTTGTGCTGCAGAGTCCTAGTCTCTCCTAAACTCACTTCAGTCAGGTCTTCATCCCCACAACCCCACCAAAAATGTTTTTGTTAAGATCGTCAACAATCCTCATGTTATTAAACCGGTCAGTTCTCAGTCCTCATCTTAACATAACATCAGTTGCTCACTCTTTCCCGAAGTCTTCTCAGATACCACACTTCTAGTTTTCCTCCCACCTCACCAGACACTCCTCCTCAGCCTCAAGTGCTGACTCCTCCACTCCCCATCTCCCCTGGGGCATCTAAACTTACTGCCCTAGAGTAAGATCTCTTACAGCCTCATAGCTTTAAATTCCTGGGGTGCCTGGGTGGCTCAGCTCAGGTCATGATCTCCCAGTTCGTGGGTTTGTGAGTTCAAGCCCCACATTGGGCTCTCTGCTGTCAGCATAAAGCCCACTTTGGATTCTCTGTCCCCCTCTCTATGCCCCTCCCTGTTCACTCTCTCTCTCTCAAAAGTAAATAAACATGAAATTCCTTTGTATTAGGATACACTAACTTTTGCTGAGGTTACAAACAACCCCAAAATCTCAGCAGCTTAAAATAACAAGGATTTCTCATGCATCTTGTCTGATTTGAGTTGGCTACATCTCTGCTCTATGTCATCATTCCAGGACCAATGCTGAAGGAGCAGCTCTTACCTGGGACATTGCCAGACTCCTAGCAGAGACTGAAGAGGAAAACGTGGCAATCACATAATAGCTCTTAGTTCTATTTGGAAATAACACAGGCCAATTCTCCCATTGCAAAGGACAAAGCCAATCACATGGCTAACCTTGAGGGCAATGAGATGTATAAGCCTTCTGTAGGGAGAAGCACCAGATCTTTTGGAACAATAATGAAATCCACCATACCATCTGTACGCTATCAACGGATATCTAATAGACTTCTCAAACTCGACACTTCCAAACATGATCTCTTGATACTCCTCCCCATTCCACTGTTCTCCCACACAGACTATTCAGTTGATAACAACTCTATCCCACTGATTGCCTTAGCTCAAATCCTTGAAATCATTCTTGATACTGCTCTCATACTGCACATCTAATCTATCAGAAGTCCCGTTGGCTCTGCCTTCAAAATCTATCCAGAATCTGGGGCCCCTGGGTGGCTCAGTCGGTTGAACATCTGACTTCGACTCAGGTCATGATCTCACAGCTTGTGAGTTCAAGCCCCACATCGGGCTTGCTGCTGTCAGCACAGAGTCCACTTGGGTCCTCTGTCCCCCTCTGTCTCTGCTCTTCCCCCACTCATATTCATTCTCTCTCTCTCTCTCAAAAATAAATAAAAACATTTTTAAAATACATACATATATTCAGAATCTGACCACTTCTCACTATCCTTGCTGCTCCTGACCTGATGTGATTCACCATCATCTTTTGCCTGGATGGCTGCAATAGCCTTCTGTCTGGCCTCCCTGCTTCTAGCCTTGCCTCCGGTGCCCTTAGTCTGTTCACACAACATCCAGAAGTGAACCTTTAAAAAGCAGAGGCCGAACACATTCCCACTGCTCAAAATCCTCCAATAGCTGCCCATTTCTCTAAGAATAAAAGCCACAGCATTTAACAATGTTCTGCAAAGTCCTACAGGCTCTGCACACACCCCACATTATCTCTCTAATAGCATTTCCTACCTACGTCTCCTCCACCCACTTACCTCCCTGCTGTTCCCCTGAATGTGTGCCTTTTGCATCCTCCTTAAGGGCTTTGCACTTGTTCCCTCTGCCTGAGTGCTCTTCTCCTAGATATCAGCATAGATGACTCCCTCACCTTCAAGTATTTGCCCAAATATTACCTGTTAAATTATGCCTCCCCTGGCTTCAACATTTAAAATTGTAACACTCCCCATTTCCTTGGCACTTCCAGTTCCCTTTATTCTGCTCTATATTTTTTCCCAGAGGACTTATCATCTTACAAACTATTTAATGTGCTGTTGATTGTCTGTGCCCCCCAAAAGCAACCTCCACAAAGACTCAGATTCTTGTCAGTTTTGTTCCTTGATGTCTCCCAAATGCTTACAGGAGTGTCTTGACAGTAGGCACTCCCCAAAGATTTGTCAAATGATAGAATGAACGTGAGTGAACACAGGAAGATGAAGAAGAATGCACACTGCATGATACGTTATAAAGTTCTTAAATGAGAATATTTCAAAATATTGTCCAGGGAGTCGTATACACACACAGTATATTAATGCCCATTAGTAAGTGAATGTCAACATTTGCACAGTAGTTACCTCTTAGGGTAAGGATGAGGGAGAAGAGACATAAGATACTTCAATAGTATTGATCATGTTCTATTTCTTTTTTTAAAAATTTTTTTTAATGTTTATTTTTGAGAGAGACAGAGTGTGAGTGGGGAAGGGGCAGAGAGAGGGAGACACAGGATCTGAAACTGGCTCCAGGCTCTGAGCTGTCAGCACAGAGCCCGATGCGGGGCTCGAACTTGGGAACGGCGAGATCATGACCTAGGCTGAAGTTGGACACTTAACCGACTGAGCTACCCAGGTGCCCTAATCATGTTCTATTTCTTAAGTTGGGGTGTTGGTTCATGGGTCTCTTTTATCATGCCTCCTAACTTGTAAATGGGTTATATGTATATTCTCCTGTATGTGTCAAATATTTCAACCACAAAATGTTTAAAAAAAAAAAAAAAAGACCAGAACTAGCTCTAGGAGGAGTTGAGGAATGGTATTCTAAACAAAGAAACACCATGTACAAAGGCCTTGAGGTGGGAATGGTTGTTGCGTTGGAGGACTTGATAGGAGGCCAGTGTGCCTGGAAGACTGTAAGTGAGGGAGGCTGTGACGTGGGATGAATTGAAGAGGTGTGCAGGAGCCGGATCTTGAAACTCGTGGTTAGGCATTTGGATCTGATGCTAAGTGCAGTGGGAAGCCATTGGATTGTAAGCAGGTGAGAGACATGATCAGATTCATGTTTGCAAAAGTGTATTTGGCTGTGGTTTTGGCTAGCTCACAATGCCAAAAGTGAGCTTCCCAAAATATGAAAGAACACAGGTGAATTTAAGCCTTCTACCCTGTCACTTGACTAGAGAATAAGTAGCAAATAAAGAGGAAAACGTGGTGCCATTTACTGAAATAGGGAAAACTGAATAGAGCATAATACAAATAGAGGAGACTTGTAAATGAGTTTGAGAATTAGAAAGATGAGCAGGGGTCAGATCATGAAGACTGATAAATCTGGCAAAGAGGGTTACATTTTATCTTGTAAACACTGGGGAGCCATTTGCTTTAAAGCTGCTTTTAAAGTTGTTGTTTTTTAAGATCTTTTATTTTTAAGTGATCTCTACACCCAACATGAGGCTTGAACTTACAACCCTGAGATCAAGAGTCACATGTTTCACTGAGTCAGCCAGGCACTCTATTGCTTTTAAAGGTTTTTTTTTTTTTTTTACTGTCTATCATTTCTTTATTTTTTATAATTTACATCCAAGTTAGTTGGCACATGGTGCAACAAAGATTTCAGGAGTAGATTCCTTAAGCCCCTTACCCATTTAGCCCATCCCCCCTCCCACAACCCCTCCAGCAACCCTATGTTTTCTATATTTAAGAGTCTCTTATGTTTTGTCCCCCTCCCTGTTTTTATGTTATTTTTGCTTCCCTTCCCTTATGTTCATATTTTGTATCTTAAAGTCCTCATATGAGTGAAGTCATATGATATTTGTCTTTCTCTGACTAATTTCACTTAGTATAATACCCTCTAGCTCCATCCATGTAGTTGCAAATGGCAAGATTTCATTCTTTCTGATTGCCGAGTAATACTCCATTGTATATGTATACCACATCTCCTTTATTCATTCATCCATCGATGGACATTTGAGCTCTTTCCATACTTTGGCTATTGTTGATAGTGCTGCTATAAACATTGGGGTGCATGTGTCCCTTCAAAACAGCATACCTGCATCCCTTAGATAAATACCTAGTAGTGCAATTGCTGGGTCGTAGGGTAGTTCTATTTTTAATTTTTTGAGGAACCTCCATATTGTTTTCCAGAGTGGCTGCACCAGTTTGCATTCCCACCAGCAGTGCATCCTCACCAACATCTGTTGTTGCCTGAGTTAATGTTAGCCTGTCTGACCGCCATGAGGTGGTATCTCAGTGTGATTTTGATTTGTATTTCCCAGATGATGAGTGATGTTGAGCATTTTTTCATGTGTCAGTTAGCTATCTGGATGTCTTCTTTGGAGAAGTGTCTATTCATGTCTTTTGCCCATTTCTTCATTGGATTATTTGTTTTTTGGGTGTTGAGTTTGGTAAGTTCTCCATAAATTTTGGATACTAACCCTTTATCTGATATGTAGTTTGCAAATATCTTCTCCCATTCTTTCGGTTGCCTTTTCGTTTTGCTGATTGTTTCCTTTGCTGTGCAGAAGCTTTTTAATTTGATGAGGTCCCAATAGTTCATTTTTGCTTTGGTTTCCCTTGGCTTTTAAAGGTTTTAAGCTGAGGTGCAATGGTCAGATTTGCTTTCAGAAAGGTCACTCTGGTAACTAGCGGAGAGAGAGAAGTAGAGAGGGTAACACTGGAGCAAGGGAGACCACTGAGGCTCCTGGGAATATTGTCTGGCACCCAATTGTGAGGCATGAGTTAGGGTGGTGACAACAGAGATGTAGGACACATATATGAAGTATACCAGTAGGTAAAATCAGTAGGAATCAGTAAGTGGTCAGACACTGTAGGGAGAAAGGAATGGGGGTTAGGGGTGTAGTCAAGGGTGATGGTTAGCACTGATTAGCCATTCCACCCCACCCTTGCTCCAGATGAATAAGACAAACCTGCCAGATCCGAAGGAGGTGGCAGCCATTGAGGCTAGAAAAAATCAAGAAAAACAGCGACAGAGCCGATTCGTCAATGTGCGGACCCAGGTCATGGGGGTGAGTGGGAAATGGGGACTTTCTTGGGACCAGGAGTAATATCACTCCTGCACCCGGAGCGGAACATAGCAGTGTCTGTTACAGCCCTCCTTGATTTGAGCAGGCCCTCGGGTTGGAAAGGAAGGAGAATGGAGAGAAGGCATCCACTCCCAGGTGTGGGAAGGAAGAGGGCTGGGGGTACAGGGGAAGAGACTGGGGGAAGAGGAGCCAGTGACAGCAGACTCTCCTCCAGTCAGCTCTGGGCTGAGTGGCCTGGTTCTCGAGAGACAGACAACATGGAGCCAAAAGAAGTCTAAAGAATATTTGGTATTGTATATGCCTAAATGCTATCTGGAAGGCCACATAAGAAACTGTTAACTAGGCTGAGAGAGATGGGAGGGACTTACTCTTCACTAAACTATATTCCCTTTTGCACTATCTTGAAATGTTTTAAATGAATTATAATCAAAATAAAGAGAAAATATTGATAGTTTAAGAAAAAATAAATTGCTAAGTAGGTGGATAGATGGAGGGATGCAGCATGGTATTCTGGAAAAGACCTTATACCTATGCTCAAGGCCAGGTCTGCTGTTTACTAGATGCATGGCTTTAAATGAGTCGCCTATCTTCTCTGAGCTCCAGGCTCCTTGGTAAAATGAAGCTAAATAAAGGAAGTGTGAAAGTGAATATTAACATATGGTGATGCCTCTGGAAACCAGAGGTATAGTGCCTGACATAAGTAAGTAGTTGGCTGAGAGATGTGTGGTGTGATTGAGATCCAGTTGGCAAGCTTTTCCTCAGGGTCTGCTCTGTGCCAAGCACTGGGTTGGGCAGAAGGGTACAAAACTGACTAAGGCCCGGTCTCTACCCTGAATGGGCTCACAGTCTGGTGGAAGAGATCATCAAGAGAGGCAAACTTCAATATAATGTGGACAATGGGTCCTAGATTCTATGGTAGTAAGGAATGCCTAAGGAATTAGGAAGGTGAAGCCTGGGCTGATCTTGAAGGATGAATAGGAGTTTGGGTAAAAAGAGGAAGAAAGAGTTCCAAGTGGAGGGAGCGGCTGGAGCAAAGGCTATTTGTTCAGAACAACCTAAGATGTAACATAAGCACAGAGCTCTTGAGGGTGGGGTGGGTGAAAAAGGTACTGAGATAAGGCTGGAGAAGGAGGCAGAAGCTAGACCACCGAGGGGCTTACAAGCCATGCTCAGATGATAGAATATTATCCAGTAGGTATTGGGAGTCTATTGGAGGATTCTGAAGCAGGTAAATTCTCAGCAGTTTGTGTTAGAGCATCCAAGGATCGCTGCTGTTCCCCCACCCTGATCTACCTCTTTCCTTGGGATCAGGTGGATGTCAAAGCCCTCGACAGCCAGGTGGAAGAGCGAAAGCTTCGAGAGGCAACAGAGCAGAGCAAGGAGGCAGCTTATGGTAAAAACTCAAGGCAGAGGGCAAGCCAAGAAGGCTAGTATAAGGGCTTGAGTGGGCTGAGGTAGGGCCGTACTGCCTTGGGGTGGGGCCTGAGGCCTGGGGTGTGGTGGGACAAATCCGATGGGCCTTGGGAACAGAGGCCATGCTGAGTGGGCTCTGTCTCTGCCTTGGGGCTTTTCCATGTTCCTTCCCACCACTCCCAGCTACTTACCAGAAGCAGTATGATATGGTAGCCCAGATGCTAGAGAAGGAAGAGGCAGAACGGACACGTCGGCTGGCCAAGAAAGTCCAGGAATTTCGAGAGCAAAAGCAGCAGGTCAAGAACAAGCAGGAAATTGACTTTTGGGATCCTAGCCGACAGTGGATGGAGTATCCAGCCTATCTCAGGGACAGCGAATCCTGCTATGGTCCATCCAGCCTGCAGTACTTTGCAAGGGAGGACCTGGAGAAGGCCACATGCCTGAAAATGCAGCAGGAGCAGTTCAGGCAAAGCCTGGAGAAGCAGCTGAAGGAGCGACAACAAGTCAGGGTTGATAAGAAGTATTCAGGTAGGCAGCCGGAGCCCTCCAGCTTTATTGTAGGGATACAATATATATAACATATAACATATAAAATATGTGTTCGTCAACGTTATGTTATTGGTAAGGTCAACAGCAGCAGTAGGCTATTAGTAGTTAACTTTTGGGGGAGTCAAAAGTTATATGTGGATTTTTGACTGTGGGGGGCATTGGTGCACCTAAGCCCTGCATTGTTCAAGGGTCAGCTCTATAATGTGGTTAAGATAGTTGCTAGGGAGAAAAATAAAGCACAAAAGGGGGATATGAGGACTTTGGGAGACGGGTGCACAGTTGCAATTTTAAGTAAGGAAAACCTCACTGAGGTAACGTTTGAATACAGATCCGAAGATGAGGAAGTGAGAAATGCAAACATCTGAGGGAAGAGCTGTCCAGGTAGAAGAAATAGTACAAAGGCCCCGAGGCAGGAGAGAGGGTGTCTGGAATGTTTGAAGAATGGCAGTGGGGCCAGAGTAGCTGAAGTAGACCCATTGAGGGGAAAAGTGATAGAAAACAAGTTCAGAGAGATGGAAGGGGCCAGATCCAGAGGGCCTTACGGGGCATGGTGGGGACTTTGGCTTTTACTGAGTGAGGTAGGAGCCATGGGAGGGTTTTGTGCATTGGAGTCACGTGATTTGTATTTTAGCTGTAAAATTTTGCCAGCCATTGTGGAGACTAGGTTAGAGGGGAAGACTAGAGGCAAGGAGATTAGCTAGAATGCTGTTGCAGCCAAGAGGAGGTGGCCAACAGGCAGCCATGTAGCTATATGATTCTGAGGTGGCATATAGCCAGCCAGCCTGGGGTGCAGGGAGAGATCTGGAGGTCCAAGATGGGGAAGGCTGTGCAGATGAGCAGGATGCTAAGCCTGAATGGAGCCTGGGAAAGGGTGAGCAAATGGTACACTCTGTGAGGACAAAGGTCAGAGCTGTCTTATTAACCACTACAACCCCAGTGACTTACACACTACACTACCTTGTACATGGTAGATGCTCAGTAAATGTATCTTGAGTGAATGAAGGAGCCCATAACAAAGGGATCAGGGAGGTAGGATAAAAGATACATCAAATAATAAAAAGAGCTAACCTGTATTGAGCACTTACTGTATACCAGACACTCTAAGTTTGCTACCATATATTAACTCAGGTAATCCTGACAACCAGTGCATGAGGCAAGTCCTAGTATTATCCCCATTTTCAGTGGAGGAAACTGAAGAACAGAGATGTTAAATAACTTGCCCAAAGTCATACAGCTAATGGTGATGGACTCAGGAAGTAAACTTGGGCAAGCTGGCTCCAGAGCCCAACCATGTCTTGACCATGACACCATGCTTGCCTTCTCTCAGTTGCCACGAGAAGTAGGGACTCAGAGGTCAAGGGAGGAGTTTCAGAGAGGGAGTCATCAATAATGTCAAAGGCCCTGGAGAAGTTCAGATAGGAACAGAAACCTGTCTACTGTATTTGGAAATTGGGAGTATTTGGTGATTTTTGTCAGAGCGCTGCAGTGGCGCCATGGGGCCCAGCTACCCTGTGGCAGCAGGCAAGTGTATGAGAAGGCAGAGCTAGGCAACAGGGACAGCAGAATACCAAGGGAGAGTCCACACAGTGTAATGGAAGGAGCATGGGCTGATTCCTCGAGAGACTTGGATTCAAATTCTGACCGACTACTTGCTGTGCAACCTTGGGCATTTTGCTTCACCTCTGAACCTTAGTGTCCTCACCTGAAAAATGGTGCTGATACTTTCCTCTCTGGGTTGTTGTGAAGAGTGAAATGAAACCATGTACCTCTATCCATCCTCCCCACCCCACCCTTGCCATCCTCCAGCATCTGAAGTCTGTGTCCCTGTGCCTCTTCAAAGCCAAGCCTTAAGCCTATGTTCTGGACCCCATTATCCCTGTGCCTCCCTCTACCTGCCCCCAGGCTGTGGTCTCTCAGATATCCCCTGCACTGTGTTTTCAACATTTCCCCTTTCACTGGCCCCTCCTGTGCCTGCTGTAAACATGCTTATGTCTAACCCATCTTAAAAAAAAAAACCTCCCTCCACCCTGTGATTCCTCTAGATGCTGTGAGCTAGCTGTTGTTCTTTACAGCCATACTTTTTGAAAAATCTGCTTCTGCTTGCTGTTTTTTCTTCCTTTCCAGTCACACCTCAACCCCAAGATCACCTTTCTCCCCCACACAAATGCACTGACCCTGCTCTTGCTAAATCGCCAATGTGTTTGTGTTAAGTACAAGAGGTTCTGTTTAGTCTTTCCTCTTTGGACTTTTCTTGCTACACTTGACTCTAATCACATGCTTCTTGAGGCTCTTTTCCTTGGCTTCTGTAATAGTACATTCTGCTCTTAGCTCTCTGACCATTTCTTCAGTATCTGCCTTTTGTGGGCTCCTCTTCCTTTACTCCTTCCTTGTTGAGGCTTGGTCTCTGGCACACTGCTTTCCCTACCCTGCATACTTACCTCAGGTGCCCTCGGCCCTCATTCTGGTTTGAGCTACCATGTCACCACCTCTGTGCTGTGGACTCTCTACCTGCAGAATCAGATCTGCAGATGCCTGTTGACCACCTTCAACTTAGCTTCCTAAACAGAATTCCCTAGCCTGCTCTTCATTCTCTTTTATTTCCAGTGGTGGCCACACCATACGTCCAGTCATCCAAGCCAGGACCCTGGGAAGCATCCAAATCTTTCCCCTCCCTTACTCTCTCATGCAATCAATCGTGTACTGCTAATGTAGCCTCCTATATATTTGGCCTGGCTTGAGCCCTCCAAGATGGCTTCTCTACCTCTATTGTCTCCCACCAGCCTGACTATATTCTATACCGGCCCGGAAGGAGCTTTCTAAAATACACAGCTAACTGTGTCCCCCACCCCACCCCCTTGCTTAAAATCCTTCCATGTTCCCCACTACCTTCAGGGCAAGTTTTTGGCTCTTAGTCTGGCCCCTGCAAAGCTCTCTAGCCACTTGCATTTTATGCTCCAGCAAGAGCACACTATTTGTAGTTTAAGATAGAGAACATACTTTTTCTTGGTTTCCTTCATTCATTTGACAAATATTTATTGAGCACCTACTATGTGCCAGGCTCTGATCTAGGTGCTGGGCATGGTAGTGAATAAAACAGACAAAATCTCTGCCCTCACAAAGGTTACTTCCTAGTGAGGAGAGAGATAGGCAATAAACAAAATAAGTTAAATGTAGAGTATATTGAATGGTGGCAAATGGTAGGGAGAAGAATAAATCAGGGAAGGGGGATAAATGTTGGGGACAGGAAGGTTGCAATTTTAGGTAGGAGAGACGGGGAAGGCCTCACTGAGGTGGCAATATTTGAGCAAAGGCCTGGGGTGAGCAACAGAACATGAGCCAAGAGTAACATCTATTGCAAATCCCTGGGGCAGTAGTGCCTGGCATGTTCTAGAAACAGCAATGAGGCTGGTGTGACTGGACTAAAACAAGGCCTGGAATGCCCTTTGCTCTTTCTTTCTATATGCAATGCACATTTCAAAGATCACCTCCTCCTGGAAGCCTTCCTCTCACCCACCACCCAAAGCTCTCATGATGCCCTGTATACATTTCTATCATTGCCCTTATCAAAATGTGGTATGATGATCTATGTTTGATCCATCTCCCTGTATCTTTCAGGTAGGCACTTGAGAAATCCTTTGTTGCTGCTATTTTGGCTATCCCTAGCCCCAAAGAGTAACTCCTCCACATCCCTACAGTTAGGACATTCCCCTCCCAAACATACATATACACACATCCACCGAGCTTGTTGAACAAACAGCTGAATGAATGAACCAGCAATGGGGTAGACCAGTATAGTGCCCTGGCCATATTTATCTGTGTAGATCTGCTCGATGACCAGCTGCGCCTAGCCATGGATACACGGGCCGCCCAGCTGGCCAAGCTGGAGGAGTCCTGTCGTGTGGCCATGATGACTGCCATGGCCAACGCCAACAAAGCCCAGGTATGGCCTGAACCATTCAGTGTACTGGGCTCTCCCCAACCCCTTGAACAAAGTCCTGGAGAACCTTAGCCATATCTTTGCCCACATAAACTTTCTTGAATCAACACCAGCCCTCTCATCTAGCTGAGGATGTCCCCTTTCACCTAAGGGCCCTCTTAGGGCAGAAGATGCTCTTCCCCACATCCAGACTCAGGATGACCTGAAAATGGAACACCACCCTCCCTTCCCCAGCCTCTCAGTCTAAAGGTTTCCAGAGAACAGGGAAGTTCCCTGTCATCCCACCGCCCCCGCCCATATTAGGTCAAAGGTCAGGCAGTATCTGTTCCTTCTCTCCCAGAGATAGAGGAGAGTAGGGTCATGTCTTCCCCTCCCCTGTGACTGAGGGTTCCCCGATGTTGGGTACCCAAATGCTCATATTTTGGGGCCCCACCAGGCAGCTGAGATGGCTCAGCGGCAGCGCCATGAGCAACGCCATGAACAGGAGGCTAACCTCAAGGAGATCCAGAAACAGGTCACGAGTAACCTACTGACTGAGAACCCCCAGACTACCCAAAACCCTGTGGCTCCCCACCGGGTCCCACTCCATTGTTGGAAGGGCATGACTCCAGAGCAGTGTGCTGCCATCAAGAAAGCCCAAAAGGTGCAACACCATGAAAAGGAGGCACAGCGCCGGGCTGAACAAGCACTGGATGCCAAAAGAGAAAGTCAGACCTTGAGCATGGCCCAGGCAGCACTGCAGCTAGAAGAGCAAGAGAGGGAACTTTGTGCTGTATTTCAAAGGGGGCTGGGCTCCTTCAATCAGCAGCTGGCTACAGAGCAAAAAGCTCAGTGAGTTCAAGGGGGTGGCAACATGAATGCCAAGGGAGGGACGGGAAGGGTCAGGGAGAGAGGGAAGCTCATCAGCTGAGGCCTCTGCACTTCTTTCACAGGCAGAATTATCTGAATTCGATAATCTACACCAATCAACCTACAGCCCAATATCACCTGCAGTTCAATACCAGCAGCCGCTGAGCTCAGGATGGTCATCTCTTCTCCCTCATCAAGCTCACAAAGGCTTGGAGTCAGAGATGAAAATGCTGAAGGCCTCCTCCACCAATCCATCCCCCCAATATCCCTACCTTTGACCCTAGTTAATAAAGTTATTCACTAAAATCAAGGCCATGTGTTGTAACAGGACACAAAAGGTGTGAGGTACTGCCTTTCCCACTCACCCCTGGGCTTGGAGGATCTGACCCTGTCACTAATTCACCTTTCTTCCCCATGCCAGTTTACCCAGCACACAGCGTTACCCACTCCCTGTGAGAAACAGAGGCTTTATTAGGCACAGAGTGTGACTGCTGGGCAGTTACAAGATGGCTACTGGACTTCCTCTCAAGCTGCAGTACAGTACTCCAGGGGAAGGAGGGGCAGAAGAACAGGTGTTTTCTGTGCCCTCTCCCTTCAAGGCTGCATGCGGATGGCCCCATCTAGCCGGATGACCTCTCCGTTGATGAATGGGTTTTCGATGATGGCTTGTACCAGATGAGCATACTCAGCAGGGTCACCCAGGCGGCTGGGGAAGGGCACCTGGCTGGCCAAGAAGTTGCGCACTTTTTCTGGGAGGCTGGTCAGCAGTGGGGTACCAAATAGGCCTAGACAAGACAGTCAGAGTCAGAGGCCTACCCTTCCTTTTTTTTTTCAATGTTTATTTATTTGAGAGAGAGACAGAGAGCACATGCTCAAGTTGGGGAGGGGGAAAGAGAGAAGAGAGAGAGAGAGAGAAAGAGAGAGAGAGAGAGAGAGAGAGAGAGAGAATCCCAAGCAGGTTCTGTGCTGTCAGCACAGAGTCCAATGCGGGGCTCGATCTCACCAACCTGAGCCGAAATCAAAAGTCGAATGCTTAACCAACTGAGCACCCAGGCGCCTTTGCCCTTCCTTTCATATCTACTCATTCCCTCCTCACCTTAGCCCCAACTATGTACTTATGATGCCCAGAAATGGAAGACTATTGCTGCTTAGTTGGTAGACACCTTCCCCTCTCAACTGCCCATGAATCCTACCCAATCCCAGGTGTGGCAGGGAGGGAATATATCTACCTGGAGCAATGGTCATCACTCGGATGCCCATGGGAGCCAGATCCCGAGCAATGGGCAGTGTCATGCCCACTATGCCCCCCTTGGAAGCAGAGTATGCAGCTTGTCCAACCTGGAGAAGGAGTAGAGGTCATAGGTGGAAGAGCCCTAACAAGTCACCAAGGACACACAAGCCTTGTCCCTGCCCACACACCTGGCCCTCAAAGGCAGCCACGCTGGCAGTGTTGATGATGACCCCGCGTTGGCCTCCCTGATCTGGTTCATTCTGGCCCATCTCACCAGCCACCAGGCGGATCACATTGAAGGTGCCCATGAGATTCACCTGGAAGACCAGTAGAAACATGGTGTAGGACCTTTTGTCCCCTAAAAGCTGTGGGGGCACCCAGTCAAATATCTCTTACTTGTACCCCTGGAGAACCTCCAAGGCCTTACATTAAGAACTCGCTGGAAGTCCTCCAAAGTATGGGCCTGATTCTTCTTTAAGTTGTATGTCTTCATAGCCACTGCAATGCCTGCACAGTTGACTGCCACATCCACACGGCCAAACTTTTCTCTTGCTAGAGTCAGGGCTGCTTGCACGTCCTTCTCTGAGGTCACCTTCAAAGGGAGAAGTGGAGAAAAGTATACATCTCCCAGCACACACACTCACCACTAAACCTGGAGGAGGAGGGAGCAGGTCCAGTCTTTGAGTGACAACAGGATTCTGTAATCAAGGGAGAGGCCAAAAGAAAACTCAAGAGTGGGGCAAAGGTGAAAATGTTAGGTAGTATAGAGCAGTGTTCAAAACATTTTTCAAATCTATACCCTCTTTTGATAAATTCACATACCCCTGGAGATTTCTGTGGATCAGAGCAGCTTTGAGAATTAGTGATATGAAGATAACTAGCTTCACTTTCTGTAGTTTCACTAAAAGTTTTTCAACTTTGTAAATATAAAACTACAGAGCACAATATGCATTTTCAAACTGTACATACCAACTCCAGGAGATTCTGATATGTCCAATCTCCATCCCCACTGCCGTGGATCCGGGCTTTGTACATTCCTTATTGCAAATGCTCCCACAGTGCTTGACAGAGAGCGTAGGCCAAAAGGGGCAAGGAGATGGGTCCACTGTCCACATGGATAGCACCCTTATGGAAGGGGACCCCACCAGTTCCCAGGCCTATTTCAGTGACCTCATGTACACACTTACATCAGCTGGGGCAAAGACGCAACTCTTCCCTAACTTCTTGGCTTGGACCTCCCCATCGGAGTTAGGCAGGTCCAGAAGCACAGCAGTGGCCCCTTGCCCCACCAGTCGCTCCGCCGTGGCCAGACCCAGACCAGAGGCTCCTCCGGTTATTAGAGCAACTAGGCCCTGTGAAGGATACGGTCAAATGGCTATGCTGTGCAGACCACCCCCACTCCTGCAAGGGAGACTCCTGGTCACGCCTGCGGTGTAACCCAGGTGTGTTTCCTCTCCTTACTGATGGGACCTTTTGGTGGTGTCTCATCCCCAGACAGCCCACACACATGCAGCGGAGAGTTGACCTTCACCTCCCAAGCCCAACTGCCGCACTACCAGGCCTAGATAAGGGTGACCCTTTCTCCCAGCACCGATCTCTACCCCCTAGTTCCACGACCGCGCGGTCCCAGCTGGAGCAGCGGGGCAGCCAGCAGGAGCGAACGCCCCACTACCTTCACAGTCCGACATGCCGCAGCCATCTTGCCCTGACCTCTCCACGAGCCTGGCCATGAGGCAGACCCTGATTGGCCGAAGCGGAGGGATGGGGCGGGGCCTGCGAAGGGACGGGCCAATGCGCAAGACTCCGGGGCGTGGTGTCGGCTGTTTTTGTCCCTGCGCACTGCGCGAAACCAAGGCCAGGTGCCTCCGGAGTTTTTTCACCTAGGTAAGGAACCCAATAGCAGCAGCACAATACCATCACACCTTCCGCACTACTTACTCTCTAGCTAGTCTTTGAGCAGGCGGCCAGCTCCGCGGGGAGTAGGCGGCCAGGAGATTGAGACTATTCCTTACTCAGAAAAAGCCTTCATTCAAGCATACACATATGAGAGTTTCTCATATGCCAGGCTCTGTGCGGGTCACTGGGGATACCCAAAGGAATATTAAAAGATTCATGCCTTGGGGCGCCTGGGTGGCGCAGTCGGTTAAGCGTCCGACTTCAGCCAGGTCACGATCTCGCGGTCCGTGAGTTCGAGCCCCGCGTCAGGCTCTGGGCTGATGGCTCGGAGCCTGGAGCCTGTTTCCGATTCTGTGTCTCCCTCTCTCTCTGCCCCTCCCCTGTTCATGCTCTATCTCTCTCTGTCCCAAAAATAAATAAACGTTGAAAAAAAAAATTAAAAAAAAAAAAAAAGATTCATGCCTTCCAGAAGGACACAGTTCAGTTCGGGAAAGATAATTACAGTACAGACACAGACAAAGGGACAGAGAACAAAGTTCTGAGACATAAACATGGATATGCAAAGATGTAGATTCTGAGAGCCACCAGAGAGAAATATGTTAAGAGACTGAGAAGAACAGAGATGCCAGATTGGATCACAAAGATATGGATGTAAAGAGCCACTAAGAGAGGGAAGTCAAACTCACTTTTCGTAGATGACATGATACTCTGCATGGAAAACCTGAAAGACTCCACCAAAAAACTGCTAGAACTGATACACGAATTCAGCAAAGTCGCAGGATACAAAAATCAATGTACAGAAATCGAGTGTATTTGTATACAATAATAATGAAGCATTAGAAAGAGACATCAAGGAATCAATCCCATTTACAACTGCACCAGAACCCATAAGATACCTAAAAATAAACCTAACCAAAGAGGTAAAAGATCTGTATGCTGGGGCGCCTGGGTGGCGCAGTCGGTTAAGCGTCCGACTTCAGCCAGGTCACGATCTCGCGGTCCGTGAGTTCGAGCCCCGCGTCGGGCTCTGGGCTGATGGCTCAGAGCCTGGAGCCTATTTCCGATTCTGTGTCTCCCTCTCTCTCTGCCCCTCCCCCGTTCATGCTCTGTCTCTCTCTGTCCCAAAAATAAATAAACGTTGAAAAAAAAAAAAAAAAGATCTGTATGCTGAAAACTATAGAAAACTTATGAAAGAAATCGAAGAAGACACAATGAGATGGAAAAACATTCCATGCTCATGGATCGGAAGAACAAATATTGTTAAAATGTTGATACTACCCAAAGCGATCTACACATTCAATGCAATCCCTATCAAAATAACACCAGAATTCTTCACAGAGCTAGAACAAACAATCCTAAAATTTGTATGGAACCATAAGAGATCCCAAATAGCCCAAGTGATGTTGAAAAAAGAAAACTAAAGCTGGAGGCATCCCAATTCTGGACTTTAAGATTACAAAGCTGTAATCATCAAGACAGTATGGTATTGGCACAAAAAACAAACACATAGATTAATGGAATAGAACAGAGAATCCGTAAGTGGACCCACAGATATATGGCCAACTAATCTTCGACAAAGCAGGAAAGAATATCTAATGGAAAAAAGACAGTCTCTTTGGCAAATGATGCTGGGAAAACTGGACAGTGAAATGCAGAAGAATGAAACTGGACCCACCTAATCTACCTAATCTGACTTCCTTTCATACTTCTCCCCAAACCAAGGTCTTCAGGCCATAAATCTTAGTCTACATTTTCAGTCCCATTTGGCTTTATGTTTCCTCTACCTAAAGTATCTCCCCACATGCTTTCCCACCAGGATGACTTCCCTCTAGGCCTCCTAGTTGTTGACAATCACCACACTCATGGACACTACACCATATTCATCAAAGGATTTAGTATCAGATTCACCATCTTTCTGACTACATGAAGTCCGCCCAGCAATTTATAGCACTCTTCACGGGGTCCAATATGCTCCAGCCACAGTTGGCCTCTTTGTGTTCATCTTTGCATTAGCTGTTCCCTCTGCTTGGAATTCTCTCTCCGTGAAGTTTGCATGACTGCCTTTTTCTTCTTCTTCTTTTTTTCATCATGTAGAACTAAACTTAAATGTCACCTTCTCTCCCTGATCATTCAAGCTGTGGACACCTAGTTACTATCCCATCGTGTTGGAGAAAGTCATTGAGGATGTGACCACTGGTTGACCTGAGAGTTGGAGCCAGGCAATGGGTATCTCTTCACCCCTTCCCTTGTCTTTGGAATGTATACTCTGCCCAATGTTCCCATGGCTGGAGCCATTTCAGGGACATAGCCTTGAGAGAATAAGGTATTGTTGAGACTATCTAGACTGAATACATGGTTGAACCTAGTTAAAGCCTCTCTATACATTTTTAAGATTTCGGTGGGTGGATGCAGATATCTACTTGTCTTTCAGCTAAGACAAGCCTTGTATGTAAGTTCCCTTGCTTATTAAATCTGCCATCTACCAATCTGGAGTGGTTTGCCTCTTTCTTTGGTCTCTCCATGCCCTTTTTGTACAGGGGCCATTTTGTGAACCAACACATTGCATATTTGAATTATCTGCATAGCCCTTACAGGTCTGTAATCTTTTTTCTAATCTTGGGACCAGATGTGTTTTGAAATTCATATTTTTTTCAATTTTAGAAAAGAAGACATATTTTATATAACATAATTCTGTATACTGCATGTAGTCTATTCTATATAACTACTGAGAAAGGTCTAGAGCATCACATAATTAAAATGTAATATTTCTAGAGTGAAAAGTATGAACAATAACACTTAAGTGTGAATCAAGACTATAGATAGCCTCATATTACTTCAGGTCAGGTTTTGCCACCTGATGGGTTTGAGCTCCAAAGTATGAAAAAAAACCTTATGCTTTTCAGAACTTTTGGGGTCATGGAATTGTACCTAAAGGCACTTGAGCCTTGTCTAGTTTTCAAAAATTTTTATTTATTTAAAAAAAAATTTTTTAACGTTTTATTTTATTTTTGGGACAGAGAGAGACAGAGCATGAACGGGGAGGGGCAGAGAGAGAGGGAGACACAGAATCGGAAGCAGGCTCCAGGCTCTGAGCCATCAGCCCAGAGCCTGACGCGGGGCTCGAACTCACAGACCGCGAGACCGTGACCTGAGCTGAAGTCAGATGCTTAACTGACTGAGCCACCCAGGCACCCCTCAAAAATTTTTAAATGTTTATTTAATTTTGAGAGGGAGAGACAGAGAGAGCATGAGTTGGGAAGAGGCAGAGAGAGAGGGAGACCCAGAATCCAAAGCAGGCTCCAGGCTCTGAGCTGTCAGCACAGAGCCCGACGTGGGGCTCGAACCCACGAACTGCGAGATCATGACCTAAGCCAAAGTCAGCCCCTTGACCGACTGAACCACCCAGGTGCCCTGAGCCTTGTCTAATTTATGTATGAGAGTGTGTGTGTGTGTGTGTGCATGTGTGTGTGTGTGTGTGTGTGTGTGTGTGTGTGGTGTGGTTCTCTCACTGCTGGAAGGTAAGCCCCATGGCCACAGGATTTTGTCCTGCTGGTTCACTTCTTGGCTACCCAATCCCAAGAAAACTGCCAGCATGTACTAGACACACGATAAAAATGAATGAATGAATGAATGAATGAATGAATGAGTTGGTCAATCAATCAATCTTGGGAGAATTTGGGGGCCCAGTTTCATGATTCCTTCATCTGCTCAACTGCAAGGACCTTCACCTCCTCTTGACTTTAACCACTTCTGCCTAGGTCACATTATTAACCTTGCCAAGCCCTGGAATGACTCTCCCACTTCCCCAGCATCTACACACCACCATCTCTCACTCTGACCATGTTCTCCCGGTCATGTTGACTCTCCTTCCACCACTTCTTTTATCTCCTTGAACCCTGTTATTCTGTGGGCCTTCCCATTTCCTTCCAGCCTAGTAGCCTCTTCCTACTTTTCTTCTGGCCAGCGTAGACCCTCACTCATTCCTCTTCTTTTTTTAAATTTTTTAAAATGGTTGTTCATTTTTTAGAGAAAAACAGAGAGCATAAGCAGGCCAGGTCAGAGAGAGAGAGAGGGAGACAGAAAATCTGAAGCAGGCTCCAGACTCCAAGCTGTCAGCAGAGCCTGATGTGGGCTCGAACCCACTAACCTTGAGATCATGACCTGTGCTGAACTCAGACGCTTAACTGAGTCACCCAGGCACCCCTCCTCTTCTCTCTTTAAACAGTCTTGCTGGCACCCTCAACCCATTTGCCCCTTGGCATTCTACTAATTCAACTTCTTGACTTTTCAGCACAGACTCTGAAGCCAGAAGGCCTGGGTTTGAATCTCAATTCCATCCTTAATAGCTGAATGACCTTGAGCAAGTTACTTAACTGTTGTGCCTCAGTCTCCTCTTCCATAAAATGGGTATAATCAGGGGTGCCTGGGTGGCCCAATCGGTCAAGCGTCCAACTCTTGATTTCGGCTCAGGTCATGATCTCATGGTTTGTGAGTTCGAGTCCCACATCAGGCTCTCTGCTGTAAGCGAGGAGCCCACTTCATATCCTCTGCTTCCCTTTCTCTCTGCCCTTCCTCTGCTCACACTCTCTCTCTCTCAAAAATAAATTTAAAAAACATCAAAAAATGGGTATAATCAAAGCACCTACCTTGTAGGGTTGTTAGGAGTAAATGAGTGAACTATTATATAAGAAAAAAAAGTACTCAGTACCTGGCCTTTAGCAAGAGCTATGTAAATGGTAGCTATTGTTACTCTTCAGAGCAGTGTCTCTTAGCCTTTTTTATGCTGTGAAAACTTCTGGCAGTCTGGTGAAGTCTAAGGAATCCCTTCTCAGAATAATGAATGTATTAGATAGGATATAAATAGGATTACAAAAGAAATACAATTACCAAAATAATAAGAAATATATCTGTAGTGTGGTAATATATGTGCTTCTTTATACATTAAATCCCAAGCTCTATCAACAGGTCTTATGACTACCATGGTTTCAAAATAGTGATGTTATTTTGAGAGATCTGTAACAACCCTGATATGCTATGAAAATCTGATTTCTATTAGTAACAGAGCCACGGGTACTGCTAATACTACTGTAGTTTGTTATCCACATCCCCTAGAAGGACATACTAACTTGTGTTGGTAATAGTGAAAATAAAGATGCAATTTCCCCCCTATCCAAGTCCATGGGCTGCTTGAATTCTCCCTATAGTCTCCAAAGGGGCTGTGGACCCTGGATTAAGAACTCCTCTGTTTAGAGCAAATGGAGGCCATTAAGTGAACATTTCCTCTCTTGTCATCTCCAACATTGTCTCTACCCACACTATCCTTTCCTTGGATCTCAGAGAAGAGAGGTCCTGTTTGGGGCTTGCCCTTCCCACTGGGCTCAGGCATTTGTGCCATTGAGCATTCTCTCTTTATTGTTCACACCTCTGTCTCAAGGTCATTAGAAAACAGGGAACCGAGCAAACTTGATTTTTGCACACAACAGATAATCATGAGTTTGGCTGTACGAGGTTGAGAAGTGAGGGAAGGGCATGTCAGGGACACCAGAACCAGCAACATCCAGCATTACCTCACAATCCCCAGGGGGTATTAGTCATACCAGGAGATGAGAGAAAAACATAGACAATCTTCACTCCTGGGAGACAAAAAACCACAAAATAACCTGTTTAAGCCTTTTAGGTGCTTTCCATTACCCCGGCAATGACAGAGTGCATTGGCTCCAGCTGGCTCTGAGCTGGCATTGACAAATATAAAGGACCCCAAATGATGAGCGTGGGGAGCATCCAAATGTGTGCCTGTAACTCCTGAGTAAGTTGGGGCACAATTTGAATGAATGGCTTAAATTCTGAAAGCATTTGTGCAACATGGGAATGTGGCCAGCATCTGAGACCATGCTGAGGATTCATGCTGGCTGAGTGTTTACCATTTGAATAAATAGCACTGATGTCTGAATGAATCTGTGTGATGCCAGCCTGAGTTCATCATGACTTTACCATCACTCAAATCAATGGCCATTGTTTAGCCTTTTTTTAAGTGTATTTATTTTGAGAGAGAGAGAGAGAGCATGTGAGCAGGGGAGGGGCAGAGAGAGTGAGGGAGAGAGAGAAAATCTCAAGCAGGCTCCTCGCTGGTAGTGAAGCTCAATCCCATGAACCATGAGATCATGACATGAGCCGAAATCAAGAGTCAGGCACTTAACCAACTGAGCCACCCAGGTGCCCCCCATTGTTTAGCCTTTGTATAATCAAAACTTTCTGGCTGCATTTGACATGTTTGATCACTTATTCCTCCTAGAAACCCTCCCTTGGTTTCTGTGACACCTAACTCTCCTGGTTCCTCCTACTTCCCTGACTGTTCCTTCTTGGTCTTCCTGGGTTCCTTTTCTTCTGCACCCCTTGTCTCTGGGGAGCTCAACCATCTCTTAGTTTCAATACTGCCTCTCTACTGAGGACTTCCAATCTCTACCTCCAGCTCACCTTCTCCACTGAACTTCAGAATGAGATAGCCAATCATATGCTAGTCCCCTACACCAGATGTCTCTTGGGCACCTACAACACATGGCATAAACTAAACTGAATCATTGCCCCTTAAACCTTCTCTATCTTGGTAGTAATACCATATTCCCAGACACTCAAACTGGATCTTGGGACTGATGCCCTCTTCACTGCTTTTTTTCTTATAAGTAGGCCTCACACCCAGTGCGGAGTCTAACATGGGGCTTGAACTCATGACTGTGAGATCAAGACCTGAGCTGACAAAAACAAACAAACAAACAAACAAACCTGAGCTGAGATCAAGAGTCAGACCCTTAACTGACTGGGCCATCCAGGCGCCCCCCGCCTTCACTGCTTCAAACCAATTGCCAGATCCTGTTGATTTAACTCCTACATATTTCTTGAATCTGGCACCTCCTCTTTCCTCTCTTCCAATTATCACCACCCCAAATCTCTTGTCTGTACTATTGCAACTGGTCAGATCCCAGTTATCCCTCTTAAAAGGATCCTTCAAGAAGCCAGCAGAAGCCTCTTCCTAAAACTCAAATTTTATTATGTTGTCCTCGTTTCTTTAAACCCTTTAAGTGGTTCCTGCTCACTTTCAGTGCTCTGCATAATCTGCTGCCTGCTGCCTGACTTCAGTCTGTGTAAAACACTGTACTTTCCAGCAGCAATGCGCTACTTGATACCTCTCACAGTAGTGCTGCCAGATCAGATACAGGGTGCTCAGTAATTAAATTTGAATTCAGATGAACAATAAATTTCAGTTTAAGTATCTCCCATGCAATATTTGGGACATACAAAGGAAGTCCAACAATGCCAGCAAAACCAATAACACCAAGTCTTGGGAAAAAATCCAGGAGGTGCATTTTGGAGATAGTCATAGCTGTCTAACCCCTACTGAACCAAGCTCTGCATTTTGGGCTTAGTTTGGGAGTATATTTCCTGACACTGACTTGCATATGGCTTGCAATAATGTCAGAGATGTGAGAAATTTTCTTCAAGTTGGGTCCTTGGCTCCTCCACAAATTTAGACTGAGCCTCAGGAATGGAGTAGAGTGAAAACTCATTAACCTTCGTGGAAAAGTTTTTTGAGATGAGTCCTTTTCAGGTGATGCATAGACTTTGAAGGTGAGCAGACCCAGGCTGGCTGGCCCCACAGACCTCTAAATTACCTTGCACGTGTTGCTGACAGAAGTGGCTCCAGCAGGGTCCAAAGCCAAAAGTTTTGACAGGTGGATGCTGTCTCCTGTGAAGAGGTGTGGGAAAGGGAGCAGAGAAGCAAATCATCTATGTATTACAAGGTAAAGCCTGATGAAAACTTTGTATCATCCAAATGAGCTTCTAAGGCTTGTGAAAAGTAAGAACTCTCTGTGAAATCCTGGGGCATTACTGTCAGGGTGTATTGCCATTCTTCTCAAGTGAAAGCAAAAAGATATTGGCTATCTTTGTCAACTGGAATACTAAAAATGCACTGCATAGATTACAGTGGAAAATTTGCTTTCAGTGGGGATGCATGTTAGCAGCACATGGGGGTTAGGAAGAACAGGGTGCCAAGGAATAGCAGTATTATTTATTGCTCAGAGGTTATGAATAAACCTCCATCCTTGGCCATTGGGTTTTCTCACAGGTAAAACAGGGCCGTCACAGGAACTAGTGCACAGGATAATGAGGCCCTGAGCCTTGCAATCTTCTATTATGGGCTTGATGCCATGAAGGGCTCCTTTATTTATAGGGCATTATTTATGGGAAGAGTTTTTGAGGGATCTATTTGAATCTTGATTGGAGGTGCAGTGTGGATTCAGTCAACAGCAGTTGAGAATTTTGACAATAAAGAGAATGGTAGCTGATCCAATAGGAACAAATGCTCCGTGTCCCTGGGCTCAACTACAGTGCCATAAGAGACAGAACAAATAAAAGAGGTCAAAACAGTCATTTAATTCCCCGAGTTGGCTATTTTTACTGCTTCTGTCAAATTCTAGAATTATTTTCCTGCTTTGGGAGAAATTCTGGCATGATACTTTTCTAAGAAATATCAACCCAATAAATGAATAGGGGCAGAGTAACTAAAGAGAAAAAGGTTGAGTAGCTTTCCAAGAGCCTAGACAAAAGGGAATAGTTTCAGAGACAGGAACCTGTTGAAGTGTATTAGAGATCTCCATTATTTGAACTGTTTTAGGACTCCAAGGCAGGAAATGCTTTATAGAAGGGGGGTTAAGCACTGAGAATATAGCTCTGGTGTCAATAAGGACAGAGATTCATTCCCGATCTGAAGAATGGTTTCTCTGGGCCAGTTAAGAGGGAGGATTGGGATGAGCCCTTGTAGTTCCTCAGAGCCCCAGTCACTGGGAATTAGGAGGACATTAGAAAGACTGACTAGAGGGCTGAAGGTGCCTGGAGTACTTAAATTTGTAAAACTCTTTTTTTTAATGTCTTGGCTCTTTGCAATAATAGCAGAAACTTGAAAGTTTTTGGTTTTGTTTAATGGATTTCATTTGCCAGAGTTGAAAATTGAGAATCAAAGCAGTCTTTCTTTTGGATGACTCACCTAGGATGCAAGCAAGCTGGTTTGCCATATTAACTAAATCTGGAGTAGGCAGTTTCCCATTCCACCCTAGTCCTTTTAAATTTTTTTATTTTTATTTATTTTTTAAAGTTTATTTATTTATTTTTAGAGAGAGAGAGAGAGAGAGAGAGAGAGAACAAGCAAAGGCCGGGAGGGGCAGAGGGAGAGAATTCCAAGCAGGCTCTGCACTGTCAGCACAGCCCAATGTGGGGCTCAAACTCATGAATTGCGAGATCATGACCTGAGCCGAAATCAAGAATCAGATGCTTACCACCTGAGCCACCCAGATGCCCCAATTTTTTTTAATTTTTAAATCTTTATTTATTTATTTTTGAGAGAGGGAGAGAGGGAGAGAGAGAGACAGAGAGAGAGGAAGGATGTGCACGTGTTGGGGAGGAGCAGAGAGACAGAGAAGGAGAGAGAGAATCCCAAGCAGGCTGCACACTGTCAGTCCAGAGCCTGAAGTGGGGCTCAATCTCAGGAACTGTGAGATCATGACCTGACCTGAAATCAAGATCCAGACGCTCAACCGACTGAGCCACCCAGGCGCCCCCATCCTGGTCCTTTTAACCAAAAGAGAAAGATCCCAGTTCAGCTTGTTAGTAAACATAGAGTTAGGGGCACCTGGGTGGCTCAGTCAGTTGAGTGTCTGACTTCAGCTCAGGTCGTGATCTCGTGGTTTGTAGATTCAAGCCCTGCATCGGGCTCTGTGCTGGCAGCTCAGAGCCTGGAGCCTGCTTTGGATTCTGTGTCTCCCTCTCTGTCCCTCCCCTGTTCATTCTCTGTCTCTCTCTCTCAAAAATAAATAAATGTAAAAAAAAAAAAGATAGAGTTAAATGCTACCCAGTGGATTCAACATCTAAAGGAAGACCAGAATACTCTAAAAAACAATTTGGAATAGTCATGAACAGGCTCATCAAGCTTTTGTGTACAGGCCTGAATTTTGCTCCAATCAGCAGTCTTGGGAAAAGCTACTGTGATTGCTCGGTGGAGATTTCCAGTGAGTGCTCTAGCATCTTGCCAAAAGTTAGGGGTTTGTTTCTCTAAATCCCTTTGGGATGATCCATTATAGCTAGTTTCATCCAATGCTTGGCCTGGCCCTTGCCAACAAGCATGTGGATTATTGATAGAAATCTGAAAAACCAGGTTGGTAAATTTGAATAACTATGTTAAATTATTTGGAAATCTTATGGGGGTCCTCAGTCACTTTAGGAAACTCTTTAATTATGGCTCATAATTTGGCCTTAATCCAGGCAACATAATTTGAAGTTTATTTGGATCCTCAGAAGAATTTGAAACGGCAGCAGGAGAGGAGCGAGAGGGGAGAGATTCAGAGGAAAGTTAAGCTCCGCAGACAGAATAGAGGAAAAAGGCACCAGCCAGCCACTGCAGAGCCTGAGGACAAGGTGGCCACCATGGGTCTGCAGACAAAGAAAATAGGGGAGGCAAAAAAGAGGCCTCAGAAGCCATTTTGGCTTCTTTCAATTGTTTTCCTCAGTTAATTTAGAAATAGTGTTTCTGCAAAGAGAGACACTTAGAATCCTGAAAACATTTGGAAGCCTCAGGTACCATTTAAAATAGACATTCCAGGGGTGCCTGGGTGGCTCAGTAGGTTAAACATCCGACTTCAGCTCAGGTCGTGATCTCATGGTTGGTGGGTTCGAGCCCAGCATCAGGCTCTAGGCTGACAGCTCAGAGACCGGAGCTTGCTTCTGATTCTGTGTCTCCCTCTCTCTCTGCCCCTCCCCCACTCACACTCTGTCTCTGTCTCTTGAAAATAAATGTTAAAAAAATTTTTTTTAATAAAATAGACATTCCATTAATTTTCTTTTTTTCTTTTCTCCCTTTTTTACCCTTTAAAAATTTGTATGTATGTATGTATGTATTTTTAGGAGCTGCAGCTTTCTAATTTAATCTTGAGCAAACAACTTTGGGGAGATCAAAAGTTCAAGATCATGTCCATTAAAGCCTTAAATTTCTTTGGTTAAGTCAGTCCACTGACTTATGACTGTGCATGTGGAGGAACCATAGTTTTTAAACATAAAACTGGCCAGTGTCCCAGTAGAGAGGAGTGCCCTCAAAGCATTTTGATGACTGGAATCCTATTTCTTACAGGTTTTTCTCTAGAGCAAAGAGAAAATTCCTCAACAGAACAGTTTCAAGAGGTACAGCCTGGTTCCAGAGGAATCAGACCAAAGGCCAGCACAGTTCTAATGAGAACAGCTCAACTAGAATGGTCCCATCCCAAAAAGGAGTTGGCTCAGAGTCCTACACAATTCAAACTGGCACAAGTTCCAACAGGAACAGTCTGGTTCCAAACAGGATTCAGACTGAAGGCCAGCACAGTTCTATCAGGAATGGTCTGATTGCAAAAAGGAGTCAGCCCAAAGGCCAAATGAGTACTGTCAAGAGATTTAAAAAAAACAAACAAGCAAAGCTTTAAAAATAGATCCTGAATAAATTATGGGGAGCTCAAACACAAAGCATTCAGCATAAAAACCAGAAGAAAACTTATTCTCAAAACCCCAGAGTCGGCAAGAAAGCAGTGCTCTGTGCATGTAAACACCTGTTTGTTCACCAGCCTTGGAGTTTTTGGGGAGAGGGGTCTTCTCTGGATACCCTTTTGGGCCACCAAGTAATGTTAAACTTAAAAATAAAACTGTTATTTTACCAGCAAAAAAATGGATTTATTCAGGAATAGCTGAGAATTACAATTCAAGACAAGCAAGGTATGATAAAACCATAGACAAGTCCAGAGAACAAAGGAGAGGAACTCTCTTTTATAGAGGAAAAGTATGTGTGTTCAGGGGACAGTTGGGAGGAGCTATTATAAATTAAAAGTCTATTGGAGTAGGGGCACCTGGATGGCTCAGTCATTTAAGCCTATAACTTTTTGGCTCAGGTCATGAGCTCATGGTTTGTGAGTTCAAGCCCCATGGAGTTGTGCTCTGCACTGATGGTGCAGAGCCTGCTTGGGATTCTCTCTCTCTCTCTCTCTCTCTCTCTCTCTCTCTCCCTCTCTCTCTGCCCCTCCCAGAGCATGCTCTCTCTCTCTACAATAAATACATAAACTTAAAAAAAATCTATTGGAGGGGCGCCTGGGTGGCTCAGTTGGTTAAGCGTCCGACTTCAGCTCAGGTGATGATCTCACGGTTCATGGGTTCAAGCCCCACGTTGGACTCTGAGCTGACAGCTCAGAGCCTGGAGCCTGCTTCAGATCCTGTGTCTCCTTTTCTCTCTGCCCCTCCCCTCGCTTGCACTCTCTTTCTCTCTCAAAAATAAACATTAAAAAAAATTCTTTTTAATCTATTGAAGTAAACTGGGGGGTTGGAAGTATAGTGGCTTCTCATTGGCGGGGCTGTTGGCAGAGTAGGAAGAAACCTTCCACTGGGTTAGTAAAGTAGTATGGACTTGCAAAGTCAGTTTCTTCTTTTTGGGTCTTCAATGATAACTAGTACTAGGGGTGAGAGCTCCCCTTGGCAGCCTCCGAATTCCATTCTAAATGGGGTTTTCTTTTATTAATTTTTACAAAATCAATAAGTGCTGTGATCATCACACAGTGTCAGTTCCACTTATATCCATCCACCTTCCCTTCACAGCTTTGGAAGAATTACCTCATGGTTTACACATGCACCCAGCAGACAAGCTAGAAACGTGGAAGTCATCTGAAGGCTTAGAGAAGCCATTCATTATAGGACCAGTTTGGGGCTCTTTTTGGAGGGAGAAAAGGAATGGGAGGAAGACAGCTGGTATTCTGGCTATATGGAGGTCGAAGAAGGCAAAAAGGACCAGAGCAAGGGAGGAAATGGGGGAGGAAGGAAAGACGATGTGGACAGCCTGAAGGAAAGGCAGAAAAGCAAGCAGGTAGGAACAAAGGCTAGAAACAAGGGGCCACCTGGCACCAGAGGAGGAGTACAGCCAGGTGGCAGGGGGCAGGAGCCAGCAGCCAGAGGAGGGAGGCTCTGGCAATATGGATGGAACCATTCTTCTCCCTCCAGGATGCCACACTGATGTGGAAATGTTGGGTTTGGGAGCAAACAGTCAAGAAAGAATTCTTGAGACGTCTTTGGTGCAAAAAAAAAGGTGGTTTTGTTAAAGCACGGGGACAGGACCCCTGGGCAGAAAGAGCTGCACAAGGGCTGTGAGGGGTGACTGATTATATACTTTCAAGTTGGGAGGGGGTTAGGCACAGCACAAGCCTCCAAGGAATTTTGGAAACAAGGTTTCCAGGACCCTGAGGGGGCTAGCTATTGTTAGGAAAACGTCATTTATTAGTGTTTAGTAAACTCTCAGGAGTTTACTCCCCTCAGCTGTATATCAGTGGGCCATCAGCTTGGAGGATGATTGCTAACATATATCTTGGGTGGGGCTAGATATAAAGGAAGTTTCCAAAGGAATTTCTATATGTTAAAGTAGACTCACAGGATCCTGGGGGCATCAGGATAATGTTAAGCTAAGATTGTCTTTTGCCCTTAGCAAAGCGTCAACATTGTGGCAGCTGAGCTCCCAGAGGAAGGTCACTCTGCCTGTCAATGGGACTTGTCAATGGGCTGTAGGTAGTAAGGAAATTTAATTTTTTTCTTTTGCCTTTGTTTCCCACATCAACACCACCTCTCCTCCTAATGAAGGCAAAGCAGAAGACCCCCACCCTGTTCATGGTCAGAGTCAGACACAGGGGGATTGGCCCTCTCCAGGCCTCCTAGCTCTCCAGCCTGGGAGTTTACCTAGTTTCTCCAACTCCCCCAGCCTCCACATCATGTGGACCAGGGAGAGATTCTGATAATCCCCTCCTCTCTGAAGTCAGGGTCCAGTTAGGAAAGACTTGGAATAGAATAAATGACTATGGGGGAGATGAATCAACCCAGGTGGGGCAGCAGCACCCAGAAGTTGGGGGCCCATGGTGTGGGGGTGCCCATTCTGGGTGTGAGGCTTTTGAGGAAGTGTCTGTAATAAGTCTTGACCACGCACCCACTGAAGGGGCACTCGTGGGACATGGGTCAAGTCGTCTTCGTCTCCCAGCCTCAATTTCCTCCTTTGTGAAGTGGGAATACGACTACTCACTCGCTTTATGAGAGCATACTGTGTCTGCCACAAAAAAAGCGGTAAGTGAGTAGTAATGATCAATCTTAGTGCCATGCCCTCTACCTTAGTCCACTTGCGTCATGCGAGACTGTCCTAATGGTGGGGGTCTGAGGGAACCCAAAAGGTCTGGTGAAGGGGCTCGGGCAGGCGGCAAATTCCTTTTTTATTTGTGCGACTTCCAGGTGGAGAAGAAAAGACGCCCGCTCTGGGACCAAGGACTGGGTGGCGATGTACAGGCTGCACCCTCTCTAAGCAAAGTCACCTTAGATTCACTATGGTTGTCACTTATTCATTTTCTCTACTAGAGGGAAGCTAGCTAAACAGAAGGATTCACACTAAGACTCCAATACGGGGCTGTCCTACGGTCCTGACTTGGTGTGGGAAGGGGAGACCCAGGGAGAGGAAGGACCGCGGTAGGGGTCTCGGAAACGCACCGGGCCAGCTTGACGCCGCCAGGCGCTTGCAGCATCTTGCCTACCTCGCCTCCGCGCAAGCGCTCTCCGCACCGACCAGGCCTTCTGGAGGGCATGGGCTGTATTCGCGCATGCGTGTCTAGCTCTCATCAAGATCCCCGTGGAGTTGGAGTCGTCTCCTGTGGAGCTGGCGGTGGGAATGAGTGGGAGGACCGCGGCCCGGTCCACAGTGGGTGGCTATTAGGGGATTAGGACGAAGCTGTGTGTGATAGTGACAGATCACAGCGGGAGGAAGAGGATAAGTGCGGCCACCAAGAGAGGTTTAGGCCAGCGCAGAGTCCTCAGAGGTAGGACAGTTGGGATTGCTCTTTTCACCCGGACTGCAATTTGCAGCCCCCTGGGGGAGACGGGAAACCGGAGGACAGAAAGGAGTGGGTGTGTTAGACCTGGAGGAAACATCTTTCGATCCCGTCGTTACAACTCCATGCCCTAGAAGGGACTCAGTCTGACGTCTAGTCGCCCCCAGGTCATCCTCTTTGGAAGAAAGTCTAAATTTGGACAGTGACCGCGCCATACCCCACCCCCAGTCTTCCAGTCAGTCCCAGAGGCCACACTCTGGGCGACTCTAAGTCAAAAAGGGGGTCCTGTGAGGGCGGGGCAGGGTTGGAAGACCTGCGGTGGAGCCTCTGTGGTCTGGGAAGAACCACTTCCAAATCGGGCACTGCGCTGATGGAAGACACCAGACCGGCCCGGCAGCTCCCAGAAGAGTGACTTCAGACCACTGATCCGGAAGTGAAGCCTGAAGGAGGTGCTCATAAGCCCAGTGTGAGACTAAATTAATGACTCTGACCTCAGACCCCTGTACCGAAAGGGTAGGAGCCATTGGCATCTCCAGTTGCAGGTGCTAAGTCGCAGAAGCTTCAGGGACCTTAAGGCCTAATACTTCTTATAAATGAGGATCCCAAGGCCCAGTCATACTATCTAAGGCTTATATGTGATGGGTCAGGCTCTGTCGCGAGTGTATTTACTCTATTAATCCTCACAGCAACCCTATGAGGTAGGCATTACAATCATTCCTGGCTTAAGATGAAGAAAGTGAGTCCTGGAAAGTTAAGCTACTTTGCAAAGTCACATAACTAGTAAGGATCAAAGCAAGACTTCACAGTCAGGCAGTCTGGCTCCAGAGTCTGCACTCTTAGGAGCACAAGATTATATTGGTCTGAGTAAGAGACCAGACAAGAGAAACCCAGGAGAAGGTCAAGACTGGAACTCGTTTCCTGAGCACCTACTCTCACAGTATTGTGTTTCTCTCACATTATTTCAATCTTCCCAACAACTTTCTAAGGAAGGAATTGCTAGTTGAAGAAACTGAAAGAGGTTCCATATCTTGCCCAGGTCATACAGATAGTAGTTGGACCAAGTTGATGAAGCAACTTAACTCAGGTAACAGATTAGTTAACAAGACAAATGATGAGACTAAAATCTAGTTCTCCTATCTCCCAACCTTGGGGCCTTTTTACTAAGTGCATTCTAACAAACATTTATTTGTTCGCTTAGCAAATGTTTGTTGTGCCAGGCGTTCTTGCAGGCACTAAGGATTCACCTGTGACCAAAACAGACATGGTCCCTGCCCTCTAGTCTCTGAGGGAGGGCAAAGGTGGAGGGTGGCAAAGATAAACAAAACTGACATTAGTTAAAGCAGTGAAAACAGATTTTATTCAGTAACTACTGTCAGTAAGGAAAAGAGCTGAACTCCGTTCCAACTTGTGCAGAAGTGACTGAGTATTTTAAAGGGAGGAGGAGGGAGGAGGGAGAAAGAGGGAGCAGGGGCTCAGGTAGAGTCAAGGAAGTGAAAAATTACAAATTAGGCCTGCTGTGTGTGCTAGCTGGCACTTAGGATGCTATTCCCCCCACAGAGACTGGGAGGTAGAGGCCCTAGCATTTCTTATGCTTACATTTTAAAGGAATGGCTCTCAGGTGCTTAAGAAATAACTTTCTGAAGTGTAGGAGATACATATACATCTCAAAGGGACAGGAACAATTCACAGTTGTAAGCCCTTTTTAGTAAATGCTCTAAGAAAACGAGGTCATGGGATTACCATCTGGTGCTGGCTAGAACAAATGATAAAATCTTTTAGCAGTCCTGAGCTTTTTCAGACACAAACTCAAAAGAGGGCTGGGTCGTCTCTGCTTGCAGTCTTAGGCTGCTAGAAGCCAAGCCAAAGTTTGATCAAATATTTTAGTGCAGGAGGTGGGTGGGTGGGCGGAGTGGGGGTGTTTGAATGGAGTGTTTGTGCGGAGACTTTTTACAGTTCTCAAGGGAGATGGAACCAATAATAAACATTCATAAGATTTTCAGGTAATGATGATATTGGAGACGGGATTTTCTGTATTGATAACTGAGAACCCAGATATGCAAAGGTCTAGGAAGGAAAGCAATCTGGAGGGAAGAGCAAGTGAAAAGATTTGAGGCAGATGTGAGGGCCAGTATTACTGGAGTGCAGGTAACACACAGTGAAAGCAGTGAATGAGAGCAGAGCTGGAGAGAGTTGGACAATTAAAGTCTGAGGACTTGGGGACAGTCAGGGGGCAAATCACTGGTACTTAGGTGCCAGCAGGACCACCCAGTGAGGTCCCCCAAGTATTTACCGTACAGGACACCTTGTGCTGAGGGAGTGACGACAGGGATCTAAAAATTAACCTTTCCTACGGTCACCCAGCTGTGCAGGGCTCCATGGGCAGGAGAGAGGGGTTCCTTTTACTAATAACCACAAGCTAGACACACGGTGAGCAGGAGGAGCTGTCTTCCCAGAAGGGCAGCTTTGTCCAAACAGAATGAAGGCGCTAGACAGGCAAGCTGTGGCTTGTGTGCCAGGCGCTGAGCTAGTAGTTGCCAGGGCAGCAGACCAGTTATGAGGTTATTGAAAAAGCTGAAACGGCTTAGCCGCTGCCTTAAAAACAACAACAACAAAAAAAACCCAGTGCCATGAACAATGAATGTACATTACCTTATTACAGAGCCCATGGCGGTAGTGCAGTGGGCGTATTCAACCCCTCCATGGAGAAACTGCAGTGAGGACTGAACCGAGGAGAGTATGATACATCGGGGTACTCACTAATACTTGAGCGTGACTTCATCCAGGTGACTGAACCCCTCTTGCCCCCTCTTCCTGCATCCCCTTTCCCTCTCCCCCTTCAGGCTCTTTTTGGGTCTCTCCCTTCCATTCCTTTTGTTTATTTCAGCAGAATTGAGCATTCATTACTTGGTACAGTGCATACAAAAATGTCCTCACTTGATGTCTTCAAAATCAGGTAGAGGAAACAGACCCATTTTTTCTAAATTTATGAAGTTATTGATTTATACATTTCTATCTTATGTGAAGGATTTGAAGCGGCTGTCAAGTCCCAGATTTATCTTTTTCTGCCATTAAACTAAGGTGGACAATAGAATGAACCTAGTGCAAGATGATGATAAGAACTCCTTTTATTTATTTTGCTTTATTTTATTTTTATTTATTTTTTATTTTTTAATGTTTATTTATTTATGAAAGAGACAGAGAGAGAGACAGAGCGTGAGCAGGGGAGGGACATAGAATCCGAAGCAGGTTCTGGGCTCTGAGCTGTCAGCACAGAGCCCAACGTGGGGCTCTAACTCATGAACCACAAGTTCATGACCTGAGCCGAAGTTGGATGCTTAACCGACTGAACCACCCAGACATCCCTTCAGATTTGATTTTTTAAAAAGAGAGCATTAACAAAGCAGTTGCCCCCTCAGCTGTTCCCTCCGGGGCATCCCATTTCCTCCCCCAGTTACCATTGTCCTGAATTTGGAGTTCATCATGACCATGCATGGTTTGTTCTCCAACTTTATATGAATGCATCCATAAATGTTTCGTAGTATTTTGTAAACATGATATAGTCTTATTTTGCGCAAGCGATGTTAACACTATATGGCCCCTGTGTTGGTAAGCGAAGCTCTAAAATTCTGTATATTTACATGGTGCTCTTCAGCACCGAAAGGACTTCAGGGTCCATTATTTCCAGTGATTCTCACATAGGCCTCCTAAGGAGGCAGAACAAGTGCTATGATCCCCATTTGACCCAAGAAGAAACGAAGATACAGAGAGTGAAGGGACTTGCCCCAGGAGCACAACAGGGCAGAGGTCCAGGCTTACTAACTCCTAGCTCAGTGCAGTTTCCACTACTCAGTTGACATCTGGGACATAAGGTGAGTTGTGTCATCAAGATAAGTGTGAGCGACCTGAGAGCAGGCAAAGTGAGAGGGAGAGGAGAGGAGTGTGGAGATGAGGGTAGGAAGGAAGGGTAGACAAGGGAGGAAAAAATAAAAGGGCAGAGCCAACGGAGGGAGCACCAGTGATTCTCAATGTTGGCTACACTTTGGGATCGGCTGGGAGCCTCAAAAAACACCGATGGCTGGGACCCACCCCCAGAAATTCTAATGTAATTGGCCTGCAGGGTGGCCTGAGCAGTAGGATGATGAAAAGCTGCCCAGCTGGTTTTGAATGTATAGCCGAGGCTGCGAACCATTGACTAAGCAAAGCAATTTATCAGGCGGTGAATTGATTGAGGGGGTGGTACTCAAAGACTCGCTTATTAACATTAATAAGATCTTACACCTCAAAGCCTGCCTTGATAATGCAATGTAAATAAGTTGTTGAGATCTTAGCCCTAGATTCTAAGGACAGAAATGGACTAAAATGAAAGAGGTGATAATCCAGTTTCCTCAGTGCTGTTCATACTAGTTTTAGACTACTGTGTTCGGTTACCAGGCTTTAACTTGCAGGAGAGAGCAGCAATTTTCACAATGAATACCAGTGGAGTAATAGAACTCAGCAAACGTTCTCTAAATACTTCCTTTATGCAAGGTTTGTGCTGCAGGAAAGTGAGAGAGATGCAAACATTACAATCCTTGCTCTCAAGAAGTTCAGACTAACTGCAACCCAGACAAATACAAGACAATTAACACAATGTGCTGAATGCCAGTGATAAATCAAAAGTGTTAGGGGATAGAGGGCAGAGAGAGGAGTCTCGGGAGACCGGCAGAGGGGCTCAGAGTTAGCTTCACTTGAGTGCTGCCTGAGCTGAGTCTTGAAGGATGAGTAGGAGTTAGTTAAGGGTTAAGTTAAGGGTTTAGTTAAGGAGTTAGTTGAGGCTGGGGGCTGGGAAGAGCATGTGCAAGGCTCAGGCATAAGTGCGGCTGCAGAAGGGCAAATTGGTATGGGAGAAGCACAGGGAAGAAATATGTGGTGGAACAGAAGCAGGTGATGAGGCTGGAAAGGTGGGCCTGTTCCAGTTTTGCCCTGTAGGCATCAGGGAATTATCAAAGGGTGTGGGGAGAGAGCATCGAGGTCCTTATGAAGGAGACAGCATCTAAATTAGGGCTTAGAAATGAGTAGAAACTCAAGAGGCAGGGATGTGGGATGGAGAAGAAGGCTTCCCAAGCAGGGGTAGGGGGAAGTGTGGAGGCAGGAATGAGCCTGATGTATTTTAGTGCAGCAAGGGGACCAGTAGTCTGATAGGAATGATCAAAACATCTGGGGCACTTTTTAAAAATATCCATGCCTGGGCTCCACTACCCCTTTCCCCAGAGATTCTGATTTACATAGTCTGGGGGTGGGGCCCAGTCATCAATATTTTTTTTTTTAAGATTTACACAGAAATGGCTGATCAATACACTAGTTGTGTGAGCCAGTAGATCATCCCCCTTTCTTTTTTTTATTAAGTTTTTAATTTTAATTCCAGTATAGTCAACATACAGTGTTATATTAGTTTCAGGTGTACAATATAGTGATTCCAGAATTCTATACATTACTCAGTGCTCATCAAGGTAAGTTACTCATTAATCCTCGTCACTCATTTCACCCAACCCCTCACCCACCTCCCCTCTGGTAACCATCAGTTTGTTCTCTATAGTTAAGAGTCTGTTTCTTGGTTTCTCTCTCTCTTTTCCTTTGCTCTTTTGTTTCTTAAATTCCACATATGAGTGAAATCATGTGGTATTTCTTCCTGACTTATTTCACTTAGTATTATACCCTCTGGATCCATCCATGTTGATGAAAATGGCAAGATTTCATTCTTTTTTATGGCTGAATAATGTGTTCTATTGTATATGCATACCACTTCTTTATCCATTCATCTATCGATGGACACTGGGGCTGCTTCCATATTTGGCCATTGTAAATAATGCTGCTATAAACATAGAAGTACATGTATCCCTTTGAATTAGTGTTTTTGTATTCTTTGGGTTTGCATTTCCACCAACAATGCATAGGGGTTCCTTGTTCTCTGCATCCTTGCCAATACCTGTTGTTTCTTGTGGTTTTGATTTTAGCCATTCTGACAGCTGTGAGGTGATAGCTCATTGTAGTTTTGATTTGCATTTCCCTGATGATGAGTGATGTTGAGCATCTTTTCGTATGTCTGTTGGCCACCTGGATGTCTTCTTTGGGGAAACGTCTGTTCATGTCCTGTGCCCATTTCTTAGTTGGATTGTTTGTGGTTTTTTTGGTGTTGAGTTGTATAAGTTTTCCATATTTTTTGGATACTAACCCTTTATTGGACTTGTCATTTGCAAATATCTTCTCCCATTCAGTAGGATGTCTTTTAGTTTTGTTGATTGTTTCCTTTGTTGTGCAGAAGTTTTTCATTTTGATGTAATCACAACAGTTTATTTTTGTTTTTATTTCCCTTGCCTCAGGAGACATGTCTAGTAAGAAGTTTCTATGCTCAATGTCAAAGAGGTTACTGCCTGTGTTCTCCTCTAGGATTTTTATGATTTCAGGTCTCCCGTTTAGGTCTTTAACACATTTTGAATTTATTTTTGTGTATGGTGTAAGAAAGTGGTCCAGTTTCATTCTTTTGCATGTAGCTGCCCAGTTTTCCCAACACCATTTATTGAAGAGACCGTCTTTTTCCCATTGCATATTCTTGCCTCCTGTGTCAAAGATTAATGGACCAAATAATTGTAGGTTTATTTATTGGTTTTCATTTCTGTTCTATTGATCTTTGTGTCTGTTTTTGTGCCAGTACCATATTGTTTTGATTTCTACAGCTTTGTATATAACTTGAAGTCTGCAATTGTGATGCCTCCAGCTTTGCTTTGCTTTTTCAAGATTGCTTTGGCTATCGGGGGGGGGGGTGTCTTTTGAGTTTCCATACAAATTTTGGATTTTTTGTTTTGGTTCTGTAAAAAAAAAAAATGCTGTTGGTATTTTGATAGGGATTGCATTAAATCTGTAGATTGCTTTGGATAGTATGGGCATTTTAACAATGTTTGGTCTTCCAAGCCATGGGCATGGAACGTCTTTCCATTTCTTTGTGTCGCCTTCAGTTTCCTTCATCAACATTTTCCTCTTTGGTTAAGTTTATTCCGAGGTGTTTCATTATTTTTGGTGTAATTGTCAGTGGGATTTTTTCTTAATTTCTCTTTTTAAGATTTTTTTATTTAAAAAAATTGTTAATGTTTATTTATTTTTGACACACAGAGAGAGAAAGAGCATGAGTGAGGGAAGGCAGAGGGAGAGGGAGACACAGAATCTGAAACAGGCTCCAGGCTCTAAGCTGTCAGCACAGAGCCCAACATGGGGCTTGAGCTCATGGACAGCGAGATCGTGACCTGAGTTGAAGTTGGACGCTCAACCAACTGAGCCACCCAGGCATCCCGGGATTTTTTATTTTAAAGCAATTTCTACACAGTTTAAAGTAACTCTACACATTTCTACATATGGGGCTCAGACTCACAATCCTTAAATCAAGAGTCACATGCTCTACTGACTGAGCCATGTAGGAGCTCCTTAATTTTTTTTTTCTGCTGCTTCATTATTAGTATGTAGAAATGCAACAGATATCTGGCACAAAAACAGATCATAGACCAATGGAAAAGAATACAGAACTCAGAATTGGACCCCAAATGTATGGCCAACTAATCTTTGACAAAGCAGGAAGAGTACCCAATGGAAAAAAAGACAGTCTCTTTAGCAAATGGTGCTGGAAGAACTGGACAGCAACACGCAGAAGAATGGAACTGGACCACTTTTTTACACCATACACAAAAATAAACTCAGAATGGATGAAAGACCTAAATGTGAGACAGGAGACCATCAAAACTCTAGAGGAGAAAACAGGCGACAACCTCTTTGACCTCAGCCACAGCAACTTCTTACTCAACACCTCTCCGAAGGCAAGGGAAATAAAAGCAAGAATGAACTCTCGGGACCTCATAAAGATAAAAAGCTTCTGCACTGCAAAGGAAACAATCAACAAAACTAACAAGCAACCGATGGAATAGAAGATATTTGAAAATGACATATTGGATAAAGGGTTAGTATCCAAAACTTATAAAGGACTTGCCAAATTCAACACCTGAAAAACAAATAATCCAGTGACAAATGGGCAGAAGATATGAACAGATGTTTTTCCAAAGAAGACATCCAGATGGATTACAGACACATGAAAAGATGTTCAACATCACTCATCATCAGGGAAATACAAATCAAAACCACACTGAAATACCACCTCACTCTGGTCAGAGTGGATAGAATTAACAACTCAGGAAACAACAGATGTTGGTGAGGAAGTGGAGAAACAGGAAACCTCTTGCACTGTTGGTGGGAATGCAAACTGGTGCAGCCACTCTGGAAAACACTGTGGAGTTTCCTCAAAAAAATTAAAACTAGAACTACCCTATGACCCAGCAACAGCATTACGAGGAATTCATCCAAAGGATTCAGCAGTGCTGATTCATAGGGGCACATGTACCCCAATGTTTCTAGCAGTGCTTTCAACAATAACCAAATCATGGAAATAGCCCAAATGTCCATCAACTGATGAATGGATAAAGAAGATGTGGTTTATGTATACAAGGAATACTACTCAGCAATGAGAAAGAATGAAATCTTGTCATTTGCAACAATGTGGGTGGAACTGGAGGGTATTATGCTAAGTGAAATAAGTCAGTCAGAGAAAGACAGGTGTCAAATGTTTTCACTCATCTGTGGAGCTTGAGAAACTTAAAAGAAGACCAGGGGGGAAGGGAAGGGGAAAAAATAGTGTCAGAGAAGGAGGGAAACCCATAAGAGACTCTTAAATACAGAGAACAAACTGACGGTTAATGGGGGGGGGTGGTGGTGGGAGGGGAAAATGGGTGATGGGCACTGAGGAGGGCACTTGTTGGGATAAGCACTGGGTGTTGTACGTAAGCGATGAATCATGGGAATCTACCCCTGAAACCAAGAGCACACTGTATACAATGTATGTTAGTTAACTTGGCAATGAATTATATTTAAAAAAAACAACATAAATAAAGTAAAAAAAATTAAAAAAAAGAAATGCAACAGATATCTGTGCATTGATTTTGTATCCTGTGACTTTACTGAATTCATTTATCAGTTCTAGCAGGTTTTTTTGGTGGAGTCTTTAGGGTTTTCTCTATATAGTATCATGTCATTTGCATATAGTGTAAGTTTTAGTTCTTCCTTACAATTTGGATGTGTTTTATTCCTTATTCTTGTTTGATTGTTGTGGTTAGGACTTCCAGTACTATGCTGAATAGAAGTGAAGAGAATGGACATCCTTGTCTTGTTCCTGACCTTGGGGGATAAGCTCTCACAAAACCCCTCAGTTTTAATGCACGTGTTATGAGGGTCCTGAGTATCAAAGTCATCTACCAATGCTAATTTCTGTAGAATTTTAGCTCCTAGATTACTATCACTGTCTCTAATACCACCTCTCCTTTGAACCTTGATGATTTCATTTCTCTTTAAATGACTCTTCCATCTTCACATACAGACCTGGCCTTTCACTTTCTTGACCTCCTTTCCTACAGTGGTCTCCACAGCCACTCACATCCACAGAAATAACCTTGACATCATCACCCAAACTGGAACAAGTATAATATTAAGTTTATGCATCCCATTCTCAAATTCTTCCTGTTATTTCAGCTCATTCTTTCTGGTGCCCCAACTATAATAATTATCACACCCTAAGAAACAGACATTGAAATATCCTAGAGACTTCACACACATGGCACAGATACCTAGGCATATGAGAGACAACTTGCCATGGAAACATCACCCCAAATCGTTCTGACTTCAAATTCTAACACAGATATGTGAAAATCTCAGAAACCTCCCACCATGGACAGAACTACCAAAACTCAAGTATGTCTCAGACTGGACACAAATCTCCAAAAAGACCAGAGACTTCACTACCCTGGGACACATACCAACCCCCCCCCCAAAAAAAGTACAGGGATTTCACAACCTAGGACACAGACCCCACAGTAGCACAGATCTCATCCTCTGTAACATATCTGCAAACTACTTAGATACTTCAGACATTAGATACCACCTAAAAGTTCTGAGACCTCAAACCCTGACACAAACCTGTCCAAACCTCAGAGAGCCCAAAACCTAGAAATGGTTTCCCCAGTCTCCTTAGACACCTCACACACCAGACACAAATACTCAGAGAGCTCAGAGGCACCACACACCAGGTCCCAAGTACCTTAAAAACTACACACCCTGAAACAGACCCCCCAAAACTCATAAACCACATATGGTGGGCACAGACCCCCAAAGCCTATACATCTCATGCCATGGACACAGAATTCCAAACAAATTTGAGGCTATACACCTTGGGACACAGAAACCCTGAAAGAATGCAAATATCAGATCCTAGAACAAGAAACTTTAAATCAGCTCAAAGATTATCATTACATGGACCATCTCCACAAAGACATCATAGAGAATTTAACACTCAGAGATGCCACCCTACAAAGAGTTCAGAGACCACACATCCTGGAAAATATCCAAGAGGGGAGACATTTCATTATAAGATGAAATCACCCAAGCAACCTTTGATACCATGCATGTAGAGATCCAGACCCACAAACTGTTTGGGTGCTATCATCTCAGACAGAAACCTAGACAGCTGAGTGACCTCACATTCTGGATGTAGGTATGAAATCAGCTCAGAGACCTGAAACATACTCCAAACAATAACTAGGAATGAAAAACTTAAAATGCCAGAGCCTCCACACTCAGGAACACAGGCCTGTAGAATATTAAATCCTCACCATCAGGGAGAGTCTCACAAAGGTTGAGAGTCCCCACACCCTGGATAGCAGAAACACAAAGAGCTCAGAGGTCTCATACACAGGCAGAAAATAAACAAGTCAACTTGAAGATTTCACAACCTAGAAAACAGGGCACCAAACAACTCAGAGACCTCACACCTGGAACAGCCCACAGAAGAGCTCAGAGACTCACCCCATGGAACAAAGACTCAAATAACTCAGATACCACACACCATGGTATAGATACTCTACAGATTAAACTATAAAGATAGTAAACCTTGGACAAAGTCCCACGCAGCTCAGACACTTCATAACCTGGTACACAGAACACCCAAACAACTATCACCATATGATAAAATGCCTCCATCAGCATTTGAGATTTCACAACTTGGAACAAAGATTCCTAAAAGTACTTGTACCTTTAACATCCTGCGAGGAGACACTAAAAAGTTCAATGACCTCACATTTTGGACATATATGCTAAAACAGCTCAGAAACCTCTCACAAGGCTAAACACAGCTTGGAATAGCAACATGGCCTTAAATTCAAGGAGAGAACCTCAGAAATTCAGAGATGTTTACAGTGAGGGATGCTGACCCTCAAAATATCAAATACTTCAAAACAATGAAAAATGGACTCACAAAGACTTCAGAGAACTCATGCCACAGCCAAAAGTAAACCAGCTCAGAGATTGCACATACTAGGAAGTGTGAGATGTCACACATTGAGAAGGAGAACCCCCAAATGTTTCAGAAGCCTCATAGCCTGAGCTACAGCCTAGAGACCTCACATTCTAAAACTCAGACCCTCAAACATCCCCAGGCATTCAAGGCCAGGGGCAGAGAAGCACAAACATCTCAATGACCTTACATTTGTGACACAGACTCCCAAACACCTCCATACCTCAAACCATGGATCAGTAACCCCCAAATATCTCAGAGGGCTCATACCCTGGAAACAGACCCAAAGTACTTGAAGTCTTCACACATTGGGAAGCAGAACCCCAAACAGTCCACAGACCCCCAAACTCTAGGACACAGATCCCCAAAGAACTACAATCTCTCACACCTGGTACATGGTCTCTTAAATAGCCTAGAAGCCTCACACTGCCCCCTGAAGATAAGGAACACAGTTTAGGTGGTCTGGCTTTGTGGTTGTCTCCCTCCTCTAGCTATGGTGGCAGGGAGGGACCTTTGTCTGGATTCTCTGCTTTTCTTCCTGTGAGAGCCTAGTGGATCTCCTGGAGTAAAAACCTGCACTCTCTACAAGCTTCACACTCTCCTTCCAATTGGCCTCCAGCAATTTGTGAACATTTCTAGTTTAATGTTCCTCTTGGCTCATATAGCATCCAGTGGCTTCCTACCCAGGTGAGCAAATGCTCTGGTCCTGTGTCTCCCTGCAGGCAACTTCCTTCTCTCCAGATTTCAAGATGGCCATCTGTCCTGTGATCTCAGTTCTCTGATGAGTTTACAGAGTCATCACTTTGTGTCCTTTCTTGTAAGGATGGGAGTGTCTTTTCTGCAGTTCTTTACACGTCCAAGCTGAAACCAAAAATCTTTTCATTTATTTTTTATTTTAAAAATTTTCCTCCTTTTCAATTAAAAAAAAAAAGGCGGGGTGCCTGGCTGATTCAGTCGGTGGAGTGTGCAACTTTTGATCTTAGGGTTGTGAGTTCGAGCCCCATGTTGGGTGTAGAGATGACATAAAAATAAAATTTTTAATTTTTTAATTTTTTAACGTTTATTCATTTTTGAGAGAGAGAGAGAGAGAGAGAGAGAGAGTGCGAGTGGGGGAGGGGCAGAGAGAAAGGAAGACACAGAATCTGAAGCAGGCTCCAGGCTCTGAGCTGTCAGCACAGAGTCCGACGCGGGGCTTGAACCTACCAACCGTGAGATCATGACCTAAGCCGAAGTCAGACACTTAACCGACTGAGCCACCCAGGCACCCCTAAAAATAAAATGAAAAAAAAAAAAAAAAAAACTTTCCTCTTTTTCATGTGTTTCTCTTAGGCCATTATCTGTTGTGTTTCTTTGCTCTGGTGTTCCTTCTAGTTTAGTCATTTCTGAAATGGTTTTGTTCATTTCCAATTCTTTCTTGAATTCTATTACCTCATTTCTGAACTTTTCTCATTCTGATTTATGCTCCTCTTTCATATCTTGAATCATTTCTTATCTCTTAGCTCATTTGAAAACACTAGGATGGAGTTTTCATTTGTTTTATAAGCGTCTTTCTGGAATTCTCTCATTGCTTATAGAGAGGTTATTCTGCTCCTTACCCTCTTTCTTCTTACGATAACTTTATATGGGATTTGACCTCCATTCTTTTATATGGAATTAATTTTCTTGAATGTTTAGAAGGGCAGCATGGTTCAAGATTGCTTTTCTCACTTCATGGCTCTATAGCTCCCTCTTCTGTTTTTGTGAAGAGCTTTTGGAGATCATGGGCTTCTGTTCTCCCTCACTATTACCTGGACCTCCTTTTTCCTTTAACTCCTAATTTCTACTCCTGACGTTAGTAATTTGAATTCTCACTTTTACCCCCTTGATCAGTCTTTCTAGGACTATTCCTATTTATTGACCTTTGAAATGATTAATAAAAGTTATTTCATAAAAAAGTGCCAACATATGTCACATACTGCAGGTAGGAATACAAAATAGTACAAGACCTGTGGAGGATAATTTGGCAATATCTATTGAAATTACAAGTGCACATATACTCCTTGACTCAGTAATTCCATTTCTGTGGCTATGCAAAGTGATCCATATACAAGATTATTTATCACAGCATTTTGATAGACACTGAAAACAACCCAAGATTAAATAAATTATGGTACGTGAACACAAACAAATTCTAAGGAGCCGCAAAAAAAAAAAAAAAAAAAAAAAAAAAAAAAAAAAGAATGAGGACGCTTTCTGTGTAGTGATATGTAAAGATTTCTAGGATATTTTGTTAATAAAGCAAGATGCAGATTAGTATATCTAGTGTGCTACCTTTTGTGTAAGAGAGGGGGAATATACATTTGCACTTGCTTGTATATGCATAAAGAAATTCTGGATGGATATACACTCAACTAATAAAGATGGTTACAGAAGAAAACCCAAGTTTTTTGGCCTGGAATACAAGTGTTTCTAGGATATGCTTTGAAGCCAGACTGCCTGACACTCTTTTGGTATATAAGACTTTGGTCAATTTACTGTTTCCTCATCTGTAACATAATGATAATAGTACCTATACTCATAGGATTGTGAGGATTAAATGGATTACTACACATAAAGTGTCTAGCACATAGTTAACTTTCAATAAACATTAGCTAATTTATCATCTTTGTTATCTGGCTGTAGCCTATCTTTCTATCCGTATACTGAACAGCTCCTTTATAGTTCTCAAGCCCAGCTACATAGTAGGATCACCTGGAAGACCTTTGAAAAAATACTATTTGCAGATGACATGATATTCAATTCATAAAACCCTAAAGAATCCATCAAAAACTACTAGAACTGATCAATGAATTCAGTAAAGTCATAAGATACAAAATCAATGCACAGAAATCTGTTGCATTTCTACACAATAATAATGAAGCAGCAGAAAGAAATATTAAGAAAACAATCCCATTGAAAATTACACCAAAAATAATAAAACACCTCGGAATAAACTTAACCAAAGAGGAAAATGTTGATGAAGGAAACTGAAGGCGACACAAAGAAATGGAAAGACGTTCCATGCCCATGGCTTGGAAGACCAAACATTGTTAAAATGCCCATACTATCCAAAGCAATCTACAGATTTAATGCAATCCCTATCAAAATACCAACAGCATTTTTTTTTTTTACAGAACCAAAACAAAAAATCCAAAATTTGTATGGAAACTCAAAAGACACCCCCCCCCCGATAGCCAAAGCAATCTTGAAAAAGCAAAGCAAAGCTGGAGGCATCACAATTGCAGACTTCAAGTTATATACAAAGCTGTAGAAATCAAAACAATATGGTACTGGCACAAAAACAGACACAAAGATCAATAGAACAGAAATGAAAACCAATAAATAAACCTACAATTATTTGGTCCATTAATCTTTGACACAGGAGGCAAGAATATGCAATGGGAAAAAGACGGTCTCTTCAATAAATGGTGTTGGGAAAACTGGGCAGCTACATGCAAAAGAATGAAACTGGACCACTTTCTTACACCATACACAAAAATAAATTCAAAATGTGTTAAAGACCTAAACGGGAGACCTGAAATCATAAAAATCCTAGAGGAGAACACAGGCAGTAACCTCTTTGACATTGAGCATAGAAACTTCTTACTAGACATGTCTCCTGAGGCAAGGGAAATAAAAACAAAAATAAACTGTTGTGATTACATCAAAATGAAAAACTTCTGCACAACAAAGGAAACAATCAACAAAACTAAAAGACATCCTACTGAATGGGAGAAGATATTTGCAAATGACAAGTCCAATAAAGGGTTAGTATCCAAAAAATATGGAAAACTTATACAACTCAACACCAAAAAAACCACAAACAATCCAACTAAGAAATGGGCACAGGACATGAACAGACGTTTCCCCAAAGAAGACATCCAGGTGGCCAACAGACATACGAAAAGATGCTCAACATCACTCATCATCAGGGAAATGCAAATCAAAACTACAATGAGCTATCACCTCACAGCTGTCAGAATGGCTAAAATCAAAACCACAAGAAACAACAGGTATTGGCAAGGATGCAGAGAACAAGGAACCCCTATGCATTGTTGGTGGAAATGCAAACCCAAAGAATACAAAAACACTAATTCAAAGGGATACATGTACTTCTATGTTTATAGCAGCATTATTTACAATGGCCAAATATGGAAGCAGCCCCAGTGTCCATCGATAGATGAATGGATAAAGAAGTGGTATGCATATACAATAGAACACATTATTCAGCCATAAAAAAGAATGAAATCTTGCCATTTTCATCAACATGGATGGATCCAGAGGGTATAATACTAAGTGAAATAAGTCAGGAAGAAACACCACATGATTTCACTCATATGTGGAATTTAAGAAACAAAAGAGCAAAGGAAAAAAGAGAGAGAGAGAAACCAAGAAACAGACTCTTAACTATAGAGAACAAACTGATGGTTACCAGAGGGGAGGTGGGTGAGGGGTTGGGTGAAATGAGTGACGAGGATTAAAGAGTACACTTATCTTGATGATCGCTGAGTAATGTATGGACTTCTGGAATCACCATACTGTACACCTTAAATTAATACAACACTATATTAACGATAATGGAATTAAAATTTAAAAACTAAGGGGTTTTGGGAAGAAGAGAGGGAGAATGTTTGAATGTATCCTCTGTACGCCAAAGATTTAAATTTTTTTTAATGTTTTTATTTATTTTTGAAGGAGAAAGAGACAGAACATGAGTGGGGGAGGAGCAGAGAGAGAGGGAGACAGAATTTGAAGCAGGCTCTAGGCTCCGAGCTGTTAGCACAGATCCGAATTCAGGGCTAGAACTCATGAGCTGTGAGATCATGACCTGAGGTGAATTCGGACGCTTAACTGACTGAGCAACCCAAGCACCCCTGTATGCCAAGGATTTAAAAAAAAACTCTCATATTGAAGAAAGAACAATTGACTCTCATCATGTTGCAAATATCTAATGAAATAATGGATCCAAGCAATGCCTATCTAGGGCCAGAAAGTCAGGAGAGAGGGCCAGACATACATGCCTCCTGATGGAAGAACTCACAGTACCACCTATGATGGATTCTTGCCCAAAGATTGAACCTATACCAGATCAACCTGTAGGGACAACTCCCAGCTTATAGATATCTAGGCAACAAAGGCACATGTTGAACAAGACCATGAGACGCAATCAGCCCGATATTGAAAACTTTCTTCAGGTTTCTACTTGAATGTCACCTCTTCGGTGAGGTCTGCCCTGACCATCTTATATAAAATAGCACTCCCTCCCTTATCCCAAACCACCTGGCACTCCTCCCTTTGCTCTGCTTTGCACTTAGTATCATTTGAGTTTTAAATTTTTATTACTTGTTTATTATTTGTCTCTGTCCTGCAAGAAAGTGGCATTCATGAAGGCAAGGGCTTTGTCTGGTTGTTATGTTGCTCTGTCCCCAGCAGCTAGAACATGGCCTGGTACTGATTTAAGCAATACATAAACATCTGTGTAGTAAATGCATTCATGAGTGAATGGATCTGGCAGAGCATCAGAGCAGTAGTCCCAGCCCATATCAGCCCTCATGATAATTCTCCCATCTGCTTTCTGTCCATCAGAAGCAGGTAGGCTCCTTATTTCCAAACCCTTCCCCTTGCCCCCAGGACATTAAGGCAGAAGTGGGGCTTACAGGTCATCTTCAAAGGCTATTGCACATTTTGTTTCAAAATATACTCCCTCAGTCTTATATATAATAAATATGACTTCTGTTTCTCTTTTCCTGGAGTGAGGGAAACTGAAGTATAAAATCCTGTCAACATTCTCTAGATAAATTCCTGGTACATAGAGTTACTTGAGTCACAAGAAGTCAGTTGGCGAATTTCCTTTTTCTTTACTCTGGAGCAGTTAATAGCAGTAGCAGTTGATAAATTGAGACAAAGTGACAGAAGCATATTATCTAGAGCTGTACTCTCCAATATGCTGGCTACTAGGTGTATGTGTGTATTTACATTTAACTTAATTAAAATTAAATAAAGTATCTGATACGTGCTATAACATGGATGAATCTTGCGGACATTATACTAAGTGAAATAAACCAGTCACAATAGGACAAATACTGTATGATTCCACTTACATGAAGTACCTGGAGTAGTCTAATAGAGACATAAAGTAGAATGGTGGTTGCCATGGGCTGAGGAATGATTAATTGCAGAATTTTAGTTTTGCAAGAGAGAGGAAAAGTGTTCTGGAGATACATGGTGGTGATGGTTGCAGAGCAATGCAATGTACTTAATACTACTGAGCTGTATGTTTAAAAATGGTTAAGATGATAAATTTCATGTTATTTTGTTATTATTTTATGTATTTTACCACAATAAAAAATAAAACTTCAGTTTTTCAGTTACACTTGCCACATTTTTTTAATTTTCAATTTTTAAAAAATTGTTTTATTTTAGAGAGAGAGAGACCGTGCAGGGGAGGGGCAGAGGTAGGGAGGGGCAGAGGGAGGGAGGGAGAGAGAGAGAGAGGTAGAGAGAGAGAGAGAGAGAGAATCGCAAGCAGGCTCCATGCTCAGCATAAAGCCTGACATGGGGTTTGATCTCATGACCTGGAATCAAGACCCAGCTGATATCAAGAGTCAGACACTCAACCTACAGAGCCACCCAGGCACCCCTATACTTGCCACATTTTAAGTGCTCAATAGCCATATGTGTCTAGTGGCTACTGTATTGGACAGTGGAAATATAGAACATTTCCATCAATCAGAATGTTTTATTGGACAGGGCTGGTCTAGAGTTATGGCAGAAATCACTGGAAGAACTAAAACCAAAATGAAGTTGAAGAGGTAAAAATAGTTGTCTTTGGGGCTGCAATATGGGGGTGGGAGGGGCAGACAGAAATCTGCTTTTCACCAAAAGCCTCATGGGACTGTGGGACTTATTCCCAGGCTCATGAATTACTGTGATAAAAACGTTTAAAGGCCAAAGGGTACAAACTTGCAGTTATAAGATGAATAAATTCCAGGGATCTAATGTACAATGTGGTGACAACACTGCATTGTACACTTGAAAGTTGCTATGAGAATAGAGCTTTAATGTTCTCATCATAACAATACACAACAGCAACAACAACAAGATGGTAATTATGTGAGGTAAAGGAGGCACATTAACCTTTTTGTGATAAGCATGTCACAATATATATGCATATCAAATCAACACATTGTACCCCTTAGACTTATACAGTGTGTTATATGTCAATTATACCTCAATAAAGCTGGAAAAAATGTCTGAAGGAAAACTCACTCTCTCAGGCCCCATCAGAGAGTTGGATCACACCATCTTTCCCTTTTTTTTCTTCTCCTGTTTCTTCTTTTTTGCTTTTTAAAATGTTACGATAATTATCATAAAACGAGAAATTCAGTGGCAGTTAGTATATTCACAATATTGTATAGTCACCACCTCTGTCTAGCTCTAAAACGTTTCCATCACCCCCAAAGGAAAACCCTGTACCCGTTAGGCAGTTTCTCCCCATTCTACCCCCTTACCCCTCCCAGCCTCTGACAACCACCAATCTGTGTTCTATGTCAATGGATTTACCTATTACAATATGTGACCTTTTGTGTGTGGCTTCTTTCACATAATGTTTTCAAGATTAATCCACCCTGTAGTATGTATCATGTACTTCATACCTTCTTATGACTGAATAATATTCCATTGTATATATGGAAAAAACACATTTTGTTTATCCATTCATCTGTTGATGGACCTATGGGCGGCTGCTTCCACCTTTTGGCTATTGTGAATAGTAATGCCATGAAGATGTGTGTACATGTATTTGTTGAGTACCAGTTTTCAGTTCTTTTGGGTGTCTACCTAGCAGTGGAATTACTGGAATTGTGGTTAATTCTGCTTAGCTTTTTGAGGAACTTCCAAACTGTTTCCACAGTGGCTGAACCATTGTTCATTTCTACCAGCAGTGCACAGGGGCTCCAATTTTTCCACATTCTTGCCTGCACTTGTTTGTTTGTTTGTTTGTATTATAGCCATCCTAGTGGGGATGATATCTCACTGTGGGTTTGATTTGTATTTTCCTAGTGATGAATGGTGTTAAGCATCTTTTTGTGTGCTTCCTGGCCATTTGTATATCTTTGGAGAAATATTTAAACCCTTTGCCCATTTAAAAAATGTTTTTCTTTTTGTTGTTGAATTGTAAGAGTTCTTTACATATTCTAAATATATATCAGATACATAGTTTACAAATATTTTCTCCTGTAGGTTGTCTTTTCATTTTCTTGACGATGTCCTTTGATGCACAAAAGTTTTCAATTTTGATGAAATCCAGTTTATTTTGTCTTTTGTTTTCTGTATTACTAGAGCCTCTTCCTGGGTGAGGCTCAGCTTAAGACTCTCAGTATCTAGAAAAGCTCGACTTTGAGATGGACCTTACTACCTTTCATCTTCACTTTTTAACTCCTGCTCCATCCCAGCTCTGGGCCCCCATGGAAGGATATTTGTTTTTTGGGTGTTGAGTTTGATAAGTTCTTTATAGATTTTGGATACTAACCCTTTATCAGATATGTCATTTGCAAATATCTTCTCCCATTCTGTCAGTTGCCTTTTACTTTTGTTGATTTTTTCCTTCGCTGTGCACAAGTTTTTTTTATCTTGGTGAGGTCCCAGTAGTTCATTTTTGCTTTTGTTTCCCTTGCCTCTGGAAACATGTCTAGTAAGAAGTTGCTGAGGCTGGCTGAGGTCAAAGAGGTTGATACCTGTTTTCTCCTCTAGGATTTTGATGGTCTTCTGTCTCACATTTAGGTATTCCATTCATTTTGAATTTATTTTGTGTATGCTATAAAAAAGTGGTCCAGTTTCATTCTTGTGCATGTTGCTGTCCAGTTTTCCCAACACCATTTAATGAAGAGACTGTCTTTTTTCCATTGGATATTCTTTCCTGCTTTGTCAAAGATTAGTTGACCATATAATTGTGGGTTCATTTCTGGGTTCTCTATTCTGTCCCATTGATCAATGTGTCTGTTTTTGTGCCTATACCATACTGTTTTGATGACTACAGCTTTGTAATATAGCTTGAAATCCGGAATCATGATGCCTCCAGTTTTGTTTTTTTTTTCCAGTATTTCTTTGGCTATTCAGGGTCTTTTGTGGTTCCATACAAATTTTAGGATTATTTGTTCTAACTCTGGAAAAAAATGCTGGTGGTATTTTGATAGGGATTGTGTTAAATGTGTAGATTGCTTTGGGTAGGAAATTTTCTATTGGGTTCTAAAAAGAAAGTGTTATTTTTTTTATAATAAAGAAGAAGAAATAAGAATATAGACATATATCTGCTCATTTTTGCAAAGAAAGAAACCCAGGAAGGATAAACTATAAATGAATGCAACTATTCACCTCAGAGCCAGGGTGGGAATCTGGGCACTCTGAGAAGCCCGCCATTTCTGACACTTTCAGGGCCAGGGGAAGGGGGAGAGAGCAGAGGGACCCCCCCAGAAGGACTGTAGGTCTGCTCCCCACCCCAGGCCACCAGAGGCTTTTCAGATGGACAAAATTTCCATGTTGCTGATCTGAGCTGGCATAGTTAGGGCAAAGGCCCTACCCAGCCCTCCAGGTGTGAGATCCCTAGGAACCAAGGCTGGGTGCAGGGAGTGTGCCCAGCATGAGAAATGCCAGGTGCAGGTTAGCTGAATGTCCTTGACCTAACTGGTTCTGTGACTTCACCTTCAGCCTGCTTCATCCTGCCCTCTGTTAGAGCCATTAGCATCCAGGCCCACAGTAGGGGGTAGGGGAGATTAGGGCCCATATCTAACACCAGGATATTTTTTAATTCATCCAACCAATTCCTTATTGAGCACCTATACTGTTCTAGGTGCTAGGGAAACCATGGTGAGCAAAACAGACATGAACTCCTGCCCCAGGGAAACTGCCATTCTGGCAGAGACAGCAAACAGTTAACAAACAAATCAGTACATTATGTCAGGAGGTGATGAATGCCCTGAAGGAAATGAAGCAGGGCTAGTACTTACCAGTGGTGATCAGGGAAAGCCTTTCTGCGGTGACACAGGACCTGAGACTGGAATGATGACCTGAAGGAGCCAGTTGTACATTGATATGGGAGAATGGGTGTTCCAGGCAGAAGACAGTGTAAAGATCCTGAGTTGGGGGTGGCTGGCTTAATTGGTTAAGTGTCTGACTCTTGATCTCAGCTTAGGTCTTGATCTCAGGGTCGTGAGTTCAAGCCCCTCATTGGCTGTGCACTGGGCATGCATCCTACTTAAATAAAATAAAATAAAATAAAATAAAATAAGTAATGGTAAAGTAAATATTAAATACAATACAATGCAGTACAACACAACACAACACAACACAACACAACACAACACAATACAGGTCCTGATTTGGAAATAAGCTTTGCTAGTGACAAGGATCCAATAAGGGCAGAAATGCTTGTGTTTTTGCCGGGCACACATTCCAGCATGGCTCAGTCTGGTAGCACAGAGGGAGAAGTGAAGGAAAAGGTTCTTTTGGAGTGGGGCAAGTGCAGATGGTGGTGGAAAGGGTCATGGGCCCAGAAGGTAGGTATAGGTGTATGGCATTTCAGTGACTCTGCTGGGGGTAGGGCTGGCATAAAATTAAGAATTGAGCGTAAGTCAGGGTTAGAATGGGTGGGGGGAAGGGAGGGGATGTGGACAGGGAGGTGGAGTATTCCTGGACACTTTGAAGGGTACCAAGGGACCGCCTCACCTTCCTGCCCCTTTCTTTTCTTCCTCCCCAGGGGAGGCCCCTCCTGCATCTGGGGAGAGCCTTGGTTGCAGATGGCAGGTGCTTCCCACCCAGCAGAAGACCTGACCCCTATAGTATATGCCTGAGACTGCATGATGGCCTTAGCCTATGAGAGTGGGACGGGAGATTTTAAATCAGAGTCTTTTTGCTCCCACTCCCTTTTCATCCCCCTCCACCCCCTTTTTTAGTCAGAGGCACAGACACATAAGAAGGGGCCAGCACAGGCACAGCCCCTGGGTCACCCAGAGACATCCACATACAGTGACCATGCATGACTTACACACACACAGACACACAGCACAAACACAGATATAGGCACACATATTCTGACATATGGCGACAGCAAACAGAGACACATACAGACAGAGTCACCCAGAGACACTGATTTTCAGTCACTCACAAAGAGATACAAGTCACATAGAGACCTATGCATGCATAGACAAAGCCCATGAGTACAGACAGAGGCAGAGCCCACACAAGCTAACATACGGTGATACCAAACCAGACCTGTGCAGACACAGTCACACAGGTACACACTCACAAAGATACTGACTGAGAAACAAAGGAGCATGCAGACTGGAATCGCACATACCTATAACAAGCCATAGAAATTTTCTTAAAACACGTTGTCAGAGACAGGCACACAGAAAAGGATATCATCATGCACAACCAATGATATCCAGTGTGTCTCTTTTTGGGATGTAGCAACCATTAGTGATCACTGCCTGGACCCATGATTTCATTAGGAGCTAGGCTTGAGTGAATTAAATGAAGTGAGAGAGGGACAATTAAACAGATAAATCACAATTATGGACCATAGAATTTAAGCTGGGTAGGTTAGGAAGTGGGGACATGAAAGAGGTATGGAACAGTGAAAAGGTAATAGAGTCAATAGATTCTAGGTGCTAATGGGGTTGAAGGATGTGATGGTTAATTTTATATGTCAATTTGACTTGGCCACAGGGTGCTTCCTGTTCCCATGACCTTATGCTCTGAGGGCCTAGAGGTCTTGTTTCCAAAAGGAGGAATGCTTCCACCAGGAGACACAACAATGACTACACTGAACTGGTGTCACCTGGACATTTTGGGCTCCTCATACCTCTGAATCAACAAGTAAAGAAGGGAGTTACTGTGCTTGCTGGGGTGACTGATCCTGACTCAGGGTAAATTGGACTGCTGCTCCACGATAGAGACAAGAAGAGTATGTCTGCGGAAGCCTGGCTGGCTTAGTCAGAAGAGCATGTGACTCTTGATCTCAGGGGTTGTGAGTTTGAGTCCCCACATTGGGTGTCGAGATTACTTAAACTAACTAACTTAAAGAAAAACAAAAAGGAAGAGTACGTATGGAATACAGGGGATTCCTTAAGGTGTCTATTAGTGTTACAGTTCTCTGTGATTACAATGAAAAACTACAACAACCCAATCCAAGTAGCAGTGCTAATGGCCCAGACCCTTCAGGAATGAAGGTTCAGGTTACCCAACCAATAAAGAATCACAACCAGCTGAGGTGCTTGCTGAGAGCAAAGGGAAGGAATACAGAATAGGTAGTGGAAGAAGGTGGTTGTAAATACCAGCTACAAGCATATGACCAGTTACAGAACCAAGGACTGTAATTGTGAGTATTTCCTCCTTGTTTTGTGCTATAGGCTGAATTTTTTGTGTCCCTCAAAATACATATGCTGAAGTCTGTGAGATAGTAGAAAATATATATTAGTCTCTATCCCTGGTTCCTGATGCAAGCCTCCTGAAACCCTTGTAATTTCCTGTGTGATAGAAGGAGTGTCTTTTGTTCTAATGAAGTGATTCTGGGTGGGCTCCTGGATGGCTCCTGGATGAGGGCTGGTCATTGACAAAACTAAACCATGATTAGAAACTTGGAATTTTCAGCCCCATCCCTCCATTTTCTTGAGAAGGGAAAAGGGATAAAAATGGAGTTAATGATTGATTGTGCCTACATGATGAATCCTCCATAAAATCCTCAAAGTAGAAGGTCTATAGAGCTTTGGGGTTGATGAACAAGGTGTGGAGGTGTTGAGAGAGTGGTGTGCCCAGAAAGGACATGGAAACTCAGTGTCTCTTCCCACCTACCTTTCCCTATGCATCTCTTCCAGGTGACAACCTGGACTTGTGACTGGCATCTGGATTTGGGGGTGGGGCAGTCTTATAGGACTGAGCCCTTAACCTGTGGGATCTGACTCTATCTGTAGGCAGATAGTATTAGAATTGAATTGAATTGTAGGACACCCAACTGATTTCACAGAGAATTACTAGGTGGTTGGAATGTGTATTTCGAATCCACCGTCAGTTTGGGTTTTGAAACCACCAAGATTCTGGACAAGAGAGGTATTGGAGAGTGTCACAGTGAGCCAGGAAAATGTCCTCAAAACCCAAAGGGGAGTGATGAGGGGCTCAGCAGATGACAAACAAAGATGCACAGAGGGCCATATAACCTGATGTTTGTGTCTCAAAGGAGCTGGGGGACTTCCTGAGGAGGGAAGGAACATGGTTTGGGGTTGTGCATGAAGTTCAAGGAGAACACCTGTGCCTTCTGGATCAATGGTATGAGAGCTATGGGAGAGAATTTACTGCTTGAGAGAGCTGCAGTATTGTCCAGCAAGATTCAGGTTCCCATTGGAGCAAGAAGGTAAATTCAACCTTCAGTGAGGAGGCTGAGGATGTAGGGATTCTGGTGATAAACAAATGTGAGTTCTAGTGTCTCAGATGGGTCAGAAAAGAGGGTTTTGGGATCTCTGTTTCCAGCCATGGTAAAGTAAACGGGATTAGATTCACTCTTCTCCTTTAAACAACTGAAAAACCAGATAAGATATATGGAACAGTGGTTTCTAGAGATTAGACAACAGGATACATGGGACCGTGATTCCTGAGAGAAGGTAAACAGATAGTTGAACCATATGACTCCCTGGAGAGAATTTTCAGGTGCCATGTGGGGTGTGGGAGGGACTCAAGAAGAGCCTGGTGATCTTCTTGAGTTTAGAAGACATAGTAAGAGTTTGTGGAGGTTAACAACAGCTAGAATTCACAGAACTGGGCAGAGTACTATGGAGGAGGAAGCTTCACAGAGAGAGAAAGCTCCTTTGGAGATCTACAGAGGGTTCCCTTCAAGTCTTCAACCAAATACTGATCAGCAAATGTATGTGAAGATACTGCCTGAGGCCAGGAAAAGTCTACTGAAGAGGATCAGAGGAATAGTCCTCAGAGGTAGTTCATCTCCAAACCAGTTTGAGTGGAAAAACCTCTTATGAAGCATTGAATAAAGGACTCAGAAGGGTATTGCCTCAGTACCAAGTTAGCTCTAGACTATCAAATTAGCTCTGAACTAAAGACGGTTTAGGTCCAGCTTTAAAAACCTAAAAGCATGCTTCAAAAGGATCACATTGATTAAATGTGTCCCAGAACAACCCCCCACCATGTTTAAATACCCCCCAAATTCAGCACTCAACAAGGTAAAATTTACAATGTCTGGCATCCAATAATAGATTATCAGTCATGCAAAGAAGCAGGAAAATACAACCCATAAGGAGGAGAAAAATAATCCATAGAAAATGACCCAGATGAGAGAACCAATAGACAAAAAACATTAAAGCAGCTTTTATAAATATAATCCATATATTCAAGAAGGTAAAGGAAAGAATGAGCATGGCTGAAATACCACACCCAAAGAAGACCCTGCTGCATCCCCCAAAACTCAGAGCCGAGATCCAGTACTTGCTAGAGAGAATATGGTTGTGGCTCATTGAATGGTGGAACTTGCTCAAAATCTGCTTTTTGGAACTTGCCAGAAATCCACGCTCTAGGAGGCCAAAGAAGGCTGTTCATGGGGAGCTATGTCATCAGAGGCACTCTGCTACAAAACTACCTGAGGGAAGGTGCCAGGGGAGGTTGCTGGCCACTGGGCACTGCTGCTTGCTGTGCATCACAGGAACTGGAAAATGAAGCTGTGAGTATTTCAAATACCAGAAGCAAATCACTACTAACCCATATGATGGGGGATTTCAGAGAGAATCTGATGGCCATTGGGTGCTGGTGGTCACCATGTACTGCAGGAGCCAGGCACTGGAGAATCTGAGAGTGCTTTAGGACCCTGGTGCTGGAGAAAGCTGTGTATGGTGCGGGAACCTGCTGAGTGGGCACAACAGAGCCAGGAAGAAAAACCGGTTTCCTTCTTGCAATGTCTCTCCAGTGCCCTCTACTGGCAAAGCTTCAGGGCCAGCTGGCAAAAGAAAAAATTTTTTTTCAAAAATTTTTTTATTTATTTAAATTTTAGCTAGTTAACATTCAGTGAAATATTGGCTTTGGGAGTAGAATTTAAATGGGCCAGATCCATTTTCACAGAGCAAGCATAAAGAGTGAATTTGAAGCCAAGAGGAAAAATCAGCAACTGGCACAGTCTACCCCTTTGACTACTCAGCTTATGTGTGCACCCCTCTACACATAATTGAATTCTTATACAACAAAACAATGTATAGCTCTCCTTCTCATAAAAGAGGAAGTTGTCACTCCCCAAAATAAGACACATAGTCTCAAGAGTAATTGTATCCATTGTTGCCTGTGTTAATTATTCCTCAAATTTAGTCACAGTCCACTGATATTCTAATATTGAAAGACTAAATTGTAAGATTAACTTCCAACAACTATTTGTATATAAAATAAAAATGGGAAAGAGAGAGAAAAATAAAATAGCCTAAATTGCTAGCATATACATAAACACATAAATATAACAAGCAAAAAGAAAATAGGCAAAGCTACAATAGTACTCATTTCTGTAATTGATCATGAAGCTGTAATTGTCATCTGTGGCTTTCTTCTTCCACTATCAATTCTGTATTTCCCCTGCCTTCCTCCAGCAACTCAGGTACTCTTTTTTTTTTAACCTAATGGAATGACTCAAACTTTCATTTCTAAAGTGTCTGAGTCCTCCATCATCCTGTCTGTTGTGAATTACTTTAGTTCTCCATTAACTTTTACTATTGGGCATGGTAGTACTAAGAGGCATCCCAGATAATCCTGAGTTGCAGGCAGAGTCTTCCTTGCCTCCATTGTGTAACAGCAACCTGATTTCCCCTTGGTAATGAAAATCAGTCACTACAACCAGTGAATTAACTCTACCTCCCCCCACTTTTATTTGCCTGTAGTTTCATTGGCATAGGAGCCCAAAATAGCTCAGCTTCCAATTCAGTGGAGCTGTTGTTGTGCCCCCTAGTGGAGGCTTCTTCCACTGGCAAAGAATCACCAAAATTTAGAGGACAATGTCTCCAGCTTCATTAGGGTCTTCCCACCCATACCCATTCCAATTTACAGGACCCTCATCCTTCCCCATCAATGCCCTCACTTTAACAGTAGACACCCTGCAAGACTACAAATTCAGTTTGCATTGTAATTCAGCCAATTGCAGGGTGAGAGTCTGCATTTGATTTTCAATAATCTTAGCTCTCCAGCTATAGGAGATAAGGGTCTCCTTCAGGGCACACCTAGATCTTAGGTCATTTATATGGTGCTTAAGCTGAGAATTCAAATCTCTGAGCTCATCCTTTTCTTCCTCTACTTTGTCCAGCAATATTAGGAGCAACCGGCCAATCTAATTATTTTTGTTAGTTTTCAAAAAATGTTTCAAAGTCTCATATACACTATCACTCAACTCTTTCTTATAAGCAGTTGATTAGGACGATCCAATGGATATATTTTCTCTTTAGAAAATATATCCATTTTCATCAGTGCTCTCTTTATACTGGAAATTGAGTCAGTAGCATCTTTAAATTTAATCAGATTAGAGAGCCAACTCCAGAAACTCCAGACCCAATTTAGAAAACTCATCCTTAACACTCTGTTCATCTAACCCCACTCCTGGCACCAAAATCTGTATTAGTCAGTGTTCTTCAGAGAAACAGAACCAACAGGATATATTTATATATAAAGAGATGTATTACAAGGAATTGGCTCATGAGATTATGGAGGGTGAGAAGGCTCAAGATCTGCAGCCAGCAGAGATGGTGTAGTATATAGTACATAGTATGTAGTATATAGAGCTAATGGTATAGTTCCAGTCCCAGTCCAAATGTCTGAGAACCAGGAGAGCCAATGGTGTAGTTCCAGTCCGAGTCTGAAGACAGAAGAAGACTGATGTCCTAGCTGAAAGACAGCCAGTCAGGCAAAGAAAGAGTGAATTCTGGGTTACTCAGCCCTTTTGTTGTTTTCAGGCCTTCAGTGGACTGGATGAGGCCCACTCACATTGGGGAGGCAATCAACTTTACTCAGTATACCAATTCAAATGTTAATCTCATTCAGAAATATTCTCACAGGCGCACCTAGAATAATATTTAGTCAGTTATCTGGGTATCCCATGCCTCAGTCAAGTTGACACATAAAATTAACCACCACAGGGGCTTAGACTTCCAAACTAGCAGAGCTCAAAGTTGCTATGATGGGAAGCAAAAATTCTATGCGTGGGTTATTAGATACGATAGTGAGAGGGGCCATTCCTACTCTTACCCCTTGATTTCAGGACCCATTTATACTGGTCATGGGGGAGATGGCACCATGTAATGGTCTCTGATTCAAAGTGCATACTCTGTCCTATAAAACAGAATCTTATCCTTTCAAGGTGTTGTTTTTTTAACAAGCATCATAACTGAATCTTCAAAGCCATTCCACCTTTCAATTAAGCCAGCTGCTTCCAGATGGTATAGTATGTGGTAAGACCAGTTAATTCCATAGACATGAACCCATTGCTACATTTCCTTTGCTGTGAAATGAGTTTCTGGATCAGATACAATGCTGTGCAAAAGAGTCCGCAGATGGTGGTGTTGGCACAAGCATTACGGGTGGGAAAGGGAAAAGCATATCTAGAAAATGTGTCTATTCCTGTGAAGATGAATCTCTGTCTCCTTCCATGATGGAGGAGGTCCAAAATAATCAACCTGCCACCAGGTTGGTTCCCAAAAGGAATAGTCCCATTCCAGGGACTCAGTTTTCATCTCTGTTTGATGGCAGATTAGGTATTCAGCAATAGCATTAACCATACCATCCTCAGTATAGAGAAGCCCATATTGTTGAGCCCAGGCATAGTTCCCACCCTCACCACTTTGTTCATGGGCTTCTATTGACTGAATTGTGTCCCCCAAAATTTATATGTTGAAACCCTAACCCACAGTGTGATGGTATTTAGAGATGAGGCCTTTAGAAGACAATTAGGTCATGAGGGTGGAGTCCTCATGATAGGATTAGTGCCCTTGTAAAAAAAGCCTTTCTCTCTGTTACATGAGCAAGAAGATGGCTGTTTGCAAGCCATGGAGAGAGATCTTAGCAGGAACTAAATCAGCCTGCACTCAAATTTTGGAACTTCTTAGCCTCCAGAACTGTGAGAAATACATTTCTGTTGTTTAAGTGACCCAGTCTATGGTGTTTTGTTGTTATGACAGCCTAATGAGACTAGTCAAAGAGGTTGTTGCCTGTTTTCTCCTCTAGGATTTTGATGGTCTCCTGTCTCACATTTAGGTCCTTCATCCATTTTGAATTTATTTTTGTTTATGGTGTAAGAAAGTGGTCCAGTTTCATTCTTGTGCATGTCACTGTCCAGTTTTCCCAACACCATTTGCTGAAGAGACTGTCTTTTTTCCATTGGATAATCTTTCCTGCTTTGTTGAAGATTAGTTGGCCACATACATTTGTGGATCCATTTCTGGGTTCTCTATTCTGTTACATTAATCCATGTGTCTATTTTTATGCCAGTACCATACTGTCTTGATGATTACAGCTTTGTAATACAGCTTGAAGCCCAGGATTGGGATGCCTCCAGCTTTGGTTTTCTTTTTCAACATGACTTTGGCTATTTGGGGTCTTTTCTGGTTCCATACCAATTTTTGAATTGTTTGTTGTAGCTCTGTGAAGAATGCTGGTGTTATATTGATAGGAATTGCATTGATGTGTAGATTGTTTTGGGCAGTATTGACATTTTAACAATATTTGTTCTTCTAATCCATGAGCATGGAATGTTTTTCTATTTTTTGTGGGTCTCCTTCAATTTTTTTTAATTTTTAAAAAATCTTTTATTTATTTTTGAGAGATAGAGAGAGACCGAGTGAGAGCAGGGGAGGAACAGAGACAAAGGGAGATACAGAATCCAAAGCAAGCTCCAGGCTCCGAGCTGTCAGCACAGAGCCTGACACGGGTCTCAAACCCACAAACCGTGAGCTCATGACCTGAGCCGAAGTTGGATGCTTAACCGACTGAGCCACCCAGGCGCCCCTCCTTCAGTTTCTTTCATAAGTTTTCTATAGTTTTCAGTGTACAGATCTTTTACCTCTTTGGTTAGGTTTATTCATACATATCTTATAGTTTTTGGTGCAGTTGTAAACAGGATCAGTTCCTTGATTTCTCTTTCTGCTGCTTCATTATTGGTGTATAGAGGTGCAACCAATTTCTGTACGTTGATTTCATATCCTATGACTTTGTTGAATTTGTATGTCAGTTCTGGCAGGTTTTTGGTGGAGTCTTTCAGGTTTTCCACATAGAGTATCATATCATCTGCAAAGATTGAAAGTTTGACTTTTTCCTTGCCAGCTTGTCATACGGCATTCTTATTTGTCACAGACACTTCGAGTGCCAATGGATCTGCTGGATCATAAGGTTTCAACTGAAGAGGAGCTTGTACTGAAGCTGCAGAGCTTTAGCTTGCTCTGGTCCCATTCGAAACTGGAAACTGTGTGGGCAACTCTGTAGATGGGTTCAAAGTAGCATACTGAAATGTTGCTTCCAAAATCTAAAGAAGCCTACCAAGGCATCTAAATCCATTTGGGCTTCTATAACAAAATATCACAGGCTGGGTGACTTATAAGCCACAAACATTTCTGTCTCCTAATTCTGAAGGCTGGAAGTCCAAGATCATGGCACTAGCAGATTTGATGTGTGGTAAGGGCCTGCTTCCTTGCTGATAGCTCACTTCTCACTGTAACCTCACATGTAGAAGGTGAGAGGTGAGAAAATGAGAGGTGAGAAGGTGAGAGGGAACTCTGTGGGGTCTCTTTCATAAGAGCACTAATCCCGTTTATGAGGGCCCCACCTTCATGACCTAAGCACATTCTAAGCACCTCCTAATACCTTCACATTGGGCATTAGGATTTCAACATGTGAATTTCGGGGGACATAAACATTCAGACAAAGCACAAGGGTTATACCTCTTTATTTATGGTAGGAGGTATGAAGTGTAGCAACTTGTCTTTCACCTCAGAGGGAACTTTTCAACATACTCCAGACCATTTAACCCCTAGAAACTTCACGGAGGTGGTAGGTCCCTGAATTTTTGTGGGGTTTATACCCAACTATATTTGTCAGTGTTCTCCAATGAAAGAGAATGAATAGGATGCGTATATATTGGAGAGAGATTTATTTTAAGGAACTGACTCACATTATTGTGGAGGCTAGCAAGTCTACAATCTGCAGGGTGAGCTGGCAGGCTGGAGACTCAGGGAAGAGCCAGTGTTGAAGTTCAAGTTTGAAGGCCATCTGCTGGCAGAATTACTTCTTGCTCAGGGGAAGTCAGTCTTTGGTCTAGTCAGTCCTTCGACTGATTACATGAGGCCCACCCACGTTATAGAGGATGATCTGCTTTACTCAAAGTCCACCAATCTAAATGTTAATCTTATCCAAAAAACACCTTCACAGAACATCTTAGAACAATATTTGACCAAATATGTGGGCACAATCCCAGCCAAGTCAATGTTATAAAATTAACTATCACACCAACCTTTTCATTCTTATTAAGGCATCTAAGGTACTTGATACTTCCTTTTCACCAGATCCAATCAGCATTTCATCAATGTAGCAGCCTAGTGTGATGTTTTGTTGAGTGTCAAGATGATTAAGATTTCTGCAGACTATATTATGGCAGACACCAGGAGACTTGATGTATCCCTGAGACAAACTGCTGTTCTTTTCTTTCTTTCTTTCTTTCTTTCTTTCTTTCTTTCTTTCTTTCTTTAAGTAGCTCCATGCCCAACCTGGGGCTTAAACTCACAACCCTGAGATCAAGAGTCACATGCTTGGGGTGCCTGGGTGGCTCAGTTGGTTAACCATCCAACTTCAGCTCAGGTCATGAGCTCATGGTTCATGAGCTCAAGCCCCACATTGGGCTTTCTGCTGTCAGCGCAGAGTCCGCATTGGATCCTCTGTGTCCCCCTCTCTCTGGCTCTCAAAAATAAATAAACGTTTTTAAAAAAGAGTTGTATGCTCTACCAGCTGAGCCAGCCAGATGCTCCCAGGTTATACTGTTGTTCTCGGCGGTTAAAGCAAATGGTTTCTGGTAGTCCTGGAAATTTAGTATGGAGAAAAAGTCATTAGCCAAGCCAATACCTGCATACCAAGTTCCAGGAGTTATATTGAACAATTCCAGTAAATACACTGTATTTGGAATAGCAGCTACAATTGGAGTCACCACCTGGTTAATTTTTTTAAGTTTATTTATTTGTTTTGAAAGTGCACACGCACATGCAAGCAAAGGAGGGGCAGAGAAAGAGGGAGAGAGAGAATCCCAAGCAGGCTTCAGTTGTCAGCACAGAGCCCGATATGAGGCCCAATCTCATGAACCACGAGATCACGACCTGAGCTGAAATGAAGAGTCAGACCCTGAACCCACTGAGTCACCCTGGCATCCCACCACCAGATTAAATTTATGATAATCTGCAGTCATTATCCAAGATTCAGCTGACTTCTACACAGGCCAAACCGGTGAGTTAAATGGAGACAGCATAAGTATCACCACATCTACTTTTTAAAGTCTTTTATGGTGATACTAATCTCTGCATTCTCCTGGGGATGCGTTATGATTGGTTTACTAACGTTAAAGGGAGAGGAAGTTCACTTTCACTTAGTCCCTTCTTACCATAATGGCCCTCATTATTAACAGCAAACTGATGTGGGGATTATGCCAGTTTCTAAGTATGTTTATTCTAATAATAAATTTAGGAACCAGGGAAATAACCACAAGGTGGGTTACTAGACCAACTGGGCTCAAGGGGAATTGAGGTAAAATTCTATCACCTGACCATCACTTTGTAAAGTAAAAGTGAAGCCCCCACTTTCTTGGGCCACAGTGGCATTTTGGGTCCCTAGGAATTAGTGTCAATTCAGAGCCAGTGCCTAGGAATCCTCATAAAGTCTGGGTATTTCATTTTCCTCAATGCACATTCACTCTATTAACTGGCCACAGGTCCCTTGGGGGAAGGCTTGGAGGAAGATTTGTGGTATGTTCTTACAGCAATGGTGCATGTTCCTTCCTCAAGGGAACCTGCCCTTCCCTTCAGTCAAAGGGCTCTGAGTCTGTGAAATGACTTCAGACTGAAAACAGCAAGAGGCTGACTCTCCACTGTGGTGACTTGAGTCAGATTTCTGGCTACTAGATCTAGAACTTATATAAATTAGCAATATTCTAGTAGGCCATTCATCTGTTTCATTCCTAGGGACATCATGATCAGTTTGCCTATACATTCATGCTGCCCTTTATGGTAGATGTTCCTACCTTGTCTTTGGCAGTTAAGTGTTGCCACTTGGCCTCTACTTTTCTGGGAAGCCATCATCCCCGTTGAAACCAGAGAGCTTGTCTTAGTGTATTCAGGCAGTTCGAACAGAATATAATTGATTGAGTAGGTTAGAAACAACATTTACTTCTCACAGCTCTGGAGGCTGGGAAGTCCAAATAAGGCACTTGCATATTCAGTGTCTGTTGAGACATGCTTCCTGGTTCATAGATGGCTGTCTTCTTACTGTGTCCTCACATGGTAGAAGGGATCTCTCTGGAGTTTTTTTTAAGGGCATTAATTCCATTCTTGAGGGCTCCACCCTCATGACCTAATCACCCCCCAAAGGCTCCACCTCCTAATACCATCACACTGGGGGTTAGGTTTCAACATATGAATTGGGGAGGTACATTAAGGGTATAGCATTCTCCCCCTGGCCCCCCCCAAATTCATGTCCATTTAACATGCAAAATACACTCATTCCAACCCAATAATCCCAAAAGTCTTGACTCATCTCAGCATCAACTCTAAAATCTAAAAGCCTCATCAAAATATTATCTAAATCAGATATGAATGAGATTCAAGGTACGATTCATCCTGAGGCAAATTGCTCTCCAACTGTGAACCCAGCAAGTCATGTGCTTCCAAAATTTAGTTTTGGCACAAGCACAGGATAGACATTCCCATTCCAAAAGGGAGAAATGGGAGAAAAGGAAGGAGTGACATGGTCTGGGCAAGTCCAAAATTCAACGGGCAAATTCTGTTAGACCTTAAGGCTCAAAAATATTCCTATTTAGGGGTGCCTGAGTGGCTCAGTTGGTTAAGTGTCTGACTTCAGCTCAGGTCATGATCTCAAGGTTTGTGGGTTTGAGCCCCATGTCAGGCTCTGGGCTGACAACTCAGAGACTGGAGCCTGCTTCAGATTCTGTGTATCCCCATCTCTTTCTCTGCCTCTTCCACCCTTGTGCTTTCCCTCTCTCTCAAAAATAAATATTTTTATTTTTTTTCTTTTCTTTTTTTTTCCAATATATGAAATTTATTGTTAAATTGGTTTCCATACAACACCCAGTGCTCATCCCAAAATATGCCCTCCTTAATACCCATCACCCACCCTCTCCTCCCTCCCACCCCCCATCAACCCTCAGTTTGTTCTCAGTTTTTAAGAGTCTCTTATGCTTTGGCTCTCTCCCACTCTAATCTCTTTTTTTTTTTCCTTCCCCTCCCCCATGGGTTTCTGTTAAGTTTCTCAGGATCCACATAAGAGTGAAAACATATGGTATCTGTCTTTCTCTGTATGGCTTATTTCACTTAGCATCACACTCTCCAGTTCCATCCACGTTGCTACAAAGGGCCATATTTCGTTCTTTCTCATTGCCACGTAGTACTCCATTGTGTATATAAACCACAATTTCTTTATCCATTCATCAGTTGTTGGACATTTAGGCTCTTTCCATAATTTGGCTATTGTTGAAAGTGCTGCTATAAACATTGGGATACAAGTGCCCCTATGCATCAGTACTCCTGTAACCCTTGGGTAAATTCCTAGCAATGCTATGGCTGGGTCATAGGGTAGAATTATTTTTAATTTTCTGAGGAACCTCCACACTGTTTTCCAGAGTGGCTGCACCAATTTGCATTCCCACCAACAGTGCAAGAGGGTTCCCGTTTTTCCACATCCTCTCCAGCATCTATAGTCTCCTGATTTGTTCATTTTGGCCACTCTGACTGGCGTGAGGTGATATCTGAGTGTGGTTTTGATTTGTATTTCCCTGATAAGGAACGACGTTGAGCATCTTTTCATGTGCCTGTTGGCCATCCAGATGTCTTCTTTAGAGAAGTGTCTATTCATGTTTTCTGCCCATTTCTTCACTGGGTTATTTGTTTTTCGGGTATGGAGTTTGGTGAGCTCTTTATAGATTTTGGATACTAGCCCTTTGTCCGATATGTCATTTGCAAATATCTTTTCCCATTCCGTTGGTTGCCTTTTAGTTTTGTTGGTTGTTTCCTTTGCTGTGCAGAAGCTTTTTATCTTCATAAGGTCCCAGTAATTCATTTTTGCTTTTAATTCCCTTGCCTTTGGGGATGTGTCAAGTAAGAGATTGCTACGGCTGAGGTCAGAGAGGTCTTTTCCTGCTTGCTCCTCTAGGGTTTTGATGGTTTCCTGTCTCACATTCAGGTCCTTTATCCATTTTGAGTTTATTTTTGTGAATGGTGTGAGAAAGTGGTCTAGTTTCAACCTTTTGCATGTTGCTGTCCAGTTCTCCCAGCACCATTTGTTAAAGAGGCTGTCTTTTTTCCATTGGATGTTCTTTCCTGCTTTGTCAAAGATGAGTTGGTCATACGTTTGTGGGTCTAGTTCTGGGGTTTCTATTCTATTCCGTTGGTCTATGTGTCTGTTTTTGTGCCAATACCATGCTGTCTTGATGATGACAGCTTTGTAGTAGAGGCTAAAGTCTGGGATTGTGATGCCTCCTGCTTTGGTCTTCTTCTTCAAAATTACTTTGGCTATTCGGGGCCTTTTGTGGTTCCATATGAATTTTAGGATTGCTTGTTCTAGTTTCGAGAAGAATGCTGGTGCAATTTTGATTGGGATTGCATTGAATGTGTAGATAGCTTTGGGTAGTATTGACATTTTGACAATATTTATTCTTCCAATCCATGAGCAGGGAATGTCTTTCCATTTCTTTATATCTTCTTCAATTTCCTTCATAAGCTTTCTATAGTTTTCAGCATACAGATCCGTTACATCTTTGGTTAAGTTTATTCCTAGGTATTTTATGCTTCTTGGTGCAAAAAATAAACATTTTTAAAAAGTAAATTTCCCTGGACTCTCAACAAAAGTTTTTTTTTTTTTCAACGTTTATTTATTTTTGGGACAGAGAGAGATAGAGCATGAACGGGGGAGGGTCAGAGAGAGGGAGACACAGAATCGGAAGCAGGCTCCAGGCTCTGAGCTGCCAGCACAGAGCCCGACGCGGGGCTCGAACTCACGGACCGCGAGATCGTGACCTGGCTGAAGTCGGACGCTTAACCGACTGCGCCACCCAGGCGCCCCGCAACAAAAGTTTTTTAAAAAAAGAATATTCCTCTTTGGCTGGATGCTCTGCTCTCCAGTCCCATTGGGGTGGAGGTCCTACCTTCCAGACACACTGGAGAGAGGCACATGGTGGCAGGTTTACTCCACAGCTTTGCTGGGCATGAGTTGGGCCCCTAAGGCTTTGGGCATCTGGCCCCCAGGCAGTTCTCTGCTAGGGCCCCATGGTTCACCTGGCTGGGGTCCTCAGCTTGCAGCTCTGCCTGGAGGCCTGATCCTTTGAAATCTAGGTGGAGGCACCATGTCCCCATGGTGCAGCCCGTGCCATCTTGGGCTGCCAGAGCTGCACCTGAGGTAGCTGGCGAGCTTGGTATTGAGTGCAGGAACAGAACCCACCACCATGTGAGGCAGTGTTGGGCAATATGCCAACACCTCCTCCTTTGAAACCGTTCTGTCCACAGAGCCCTTGTACTCTGGGCCTATGACTGGACAGGCAGCCCTGATGATCTCTGGATTGCAATCAGGGTCATTCTTCCCTGAAGTCATACCTGGCATGCACGGAAGACAACCACAGAGCTTCCAAGGATGCAGGTGTTCCTCTCACTAATGGATTTTTTTTTTCTTTAGAGAGAGAGAGCATGAGCAAGGGAGGGGCAGAGAGAGAGGGAGGGAGTGAGGTAGGGGAGGGAGAGAGAGAGAGAGAGAGAGAATGAATGAATCTCAAGCAGGCTCCATGCCCAGTGCAGAGCCCAAGGCAGGGCTCAATTTCATGACCCCAAGATCATGATCTGAGCTGAAATCAAGAACCTGACATTCAACTGACTAAGCCACCTACAGGCCCCATTAATGGATTGCTTAATGTCTTAGTGAATGAGGTGTCTTCTGAGCCTCTTCATGGAACATAGGGGTTGTATGCAGGCCATCCATGATAAATTCTGTCCAATATTCCTATCACCCTAAGCTTGTGGGTTCCCTCCTGTATATCATGCCAGGGCACCTCTGGCATCTCAACCTCATTAATGTGGGCCACAAAGAATCCCAGTTTCAGTTAATCAACGAAGTAAGCTCTTAGAGCCACCTTCAGCTGCATGTGCTGACACATTAAATCCAGAATCTCTAGTAAGTGTACCAATATCAATGAATTATGCCCTCATTCATCTAACATCCTTTAGAATCTGCTTCTGCACTGATATCCCAGGCTTTGGCCAATATACACCATCAAAGTCTTACAATTCTTTTGGTGTATAAGCTGTTTTCTCCTTGGTCATAGCATGCACTTGTTCCCCTGGAACGTGCTGACCTTAGTTATGGTTCTATCAGCAATAGGGGGTGGTTGTTATTGGTCTTGAGGAGAATCATCATCCCCTTTCAAGGCATTTGGACCAAGTTTTTTACAGTATTTTCAAGGAGAGAAAGGCTAGGCTCAGACACTGAAGGGCAAGCTACTTCCATTAGTAAGGGAGGCTCAGAGTAACTTGGTAGTTCAAGATTGTCAGTTTCATCTGGAACCAAACTGATGTTACCATTCCAATTTCAGGATCCCATTTTTTGCCAGTCAGTGCCCTAACTTTCACATGAGAAGCTTGCCGAGACTGTGAATTCAATTGTCATTGCAATTCAACAACCCCTACAGTTAAATATTGTATTTTATTTTCAGCAATATTAGCCCTGTAGCTACAATAACTAAGAGCATCTTTTTAGGCATCATGAAAGCTCTCTGGTTCTTAGACTGTGGCTTGAGCTGAGAAATTAATGGGCCTAAGCTTGTCATTTCTCTTTTTAAGTGCTCAGTGCACTCAGAATAATCCATCCCACATCTGAGTCTTTATTGCCAGCCATTATTATTGCCATAATGGTCAAATGCAGCAGCCATTTAGGCTTCCAAGGATGTGCTTCAGTTGACATTTCATCATAATTAACCATAGATTGATTAATCATGATGCTACTGTATGCCATGGATTACTAGCATCCATTTCTCATTGGTAGGCACTGTGCTCAAGCCCAGAGGTGTGAAAAAACCAAACCCAAAGTCTCATCTCTGCAGGTCTGTTTCCTGGGACCACTCCTGGTGACAGACAGACACTATTGGTATCAGCCTGAGTCCTATCTGTAAAGAGGAATGACACAGTAATTTGAACAGGGTAAGTTAATAAAAGGAATTACTTATAACAGGGATAAGAATAATGAGAGGTTGGCTAGGAGGATGTAAAGAGAACTCTAAGGAATACAGGAATAGCAGATATAAGAAGTAGTCACTAGGGCGCCTGGGTGGCTCAGTCTGTTGAGTGTCCAACTCTTGATTTCAATTCATGTCATGATCCCAGAGTCATGGGATTAAGCCCCACATTGGGCTCCACGCTCAGTGTGAGCCTGCTAAAGATTCTCTCTCTCTCTCCCTCTGCCCCTCTCCCCAGCTTGCCTTCTCCCCCCTCAAAAAAACAAGTAATCACTACCTCTAGGGTGAAGTACAATGCCCTGGGACTGAGATCCAGATTTTGTTGGAGAGGCATGACTATAGCTCATTGAATGGCAGAGAAGTCACTGTGGTGCTGCACTGGTGGAACTTGCTGGAAATCTATCCTCTGGAACTTGCCATAAATCTGCCTGCCATGGGATTCACGGAGTGCTGCTGGCCTCTGTGCACCTAAGGAGCCAGGCCCTGGGGAAGCTGCAGAATCCAGAAGCACTCAGCTTGCTACCAAAATGCCTGAGAGTTAAGTGCTAGGGGGAGCAAAAAGCTGCTGATCACTGGGTGCTACTGGCAATCATGTACTGTGAGGACCAAGCACTAGAAAAGTTGTGAGCATTGCAGGAGTCTGATGCTAGAAAAAGTGATGTAGAAGGAGCCTGCCAAGCAAGCACACAGGAATCAGGAAGGAAACCTCTTTTTCTCTTGCAATATCTCTCTAGCACCCTGTACTGAGAAACCTTCAGTGCTAGCTGGCAGGAAAAATAGGTAAAATATGCTCCATTATCACAGAGCAGGAAGAAAGGGTGAATTTGAAGTTGAGAGGCAATAAATTGACAAATAACACACCAGGGGTCAAAGAAGAAATCATAAGGAAAATTAGAAAGTATTCTGAATGGAATTAAAATGAAAATATAATTTATCAAAATTTATGGAATCCAGCAAAATCAGTGCTTAGAAAGAAATTTGTAGCATTAAACGCTTATATTAAAAAAGAATAGTCTCAAACCAATGACCTCAGCTCAAGAAATTATGATAAAAAGAGGAAATTAAACCCAAAATAAGCAGAAAAAGGAAATAACAAAGATAAGAGCAGGAATCACAAGTAGAAAACAGAAAAACAATAGAGAAAATCAAAGAAACCAATAGCTGGCTTTTTGGGAAGATTAATAAAATTTACAAACCTCTAGCCAGAATGAGGAGGGAAAAGAGAGAGAAGACCCAAATAACTAATATCAGGAGCAAGATATGGGACAACACTATAAATCCTACAGAAATTGAGATAATAATAACGGGATGTTATAAAGAGTTTTATACTCACAAATTTGACAATTTAGATAAAATAGACACATTCCTTAAAAGACACAAGCTACCAAGCTCACTCCAGAAAAAATACAGCCTGAATAGCCATATGTCTTTAAAGAAATTTATTTCATAGTTAAAGACGTTTCCATAAAGAAAATCCCATGCCAGATAGCCTCACTGGGCATTCTATTTGACCAAACAGTTAAGGAAGAAATAATAGTAGTTGTATACAAACTGTTCAAGATATAGAAAAGAAATATATTAATTTTCTATTGCTGCATAACAGACTACTATAAACTTAATGGCTTCAATCAATATTCATTTATTATCTCGGTTTCTGTAGGTCAGAAGTCCAGCACAACATGACGGGGCTCTCTGCTCAGGGTATAACTAGGCTGCAATCAAGATGCTGGCCACACTAAGTTCTTGTCTGGAGGCTCTGGGGAAAAATGCTTCCAAGCTCATTCTTGTTGGCAAAATTGAGTTCCTTGCAGTTGTAGGATGCAGGATCCCACTTTCTTGTGGGCAATCAGCTGAGGCTACTCTTTTCTCCCAGAGGCCACTGTATTCTTTGCCATGTGACCCCCACCCCCAGGTCTTCGAGCCAGCAACAGTGTCAAATGTTTCTAGTGCTTTTGATTTTGGACAGTTACATCTTCAAACTCCCTTAACAGCAGTAACTAGATTCATGTTTAACTAAATAACTAAGAGAAGGTATGTGTATACCAGAGACTGGGAATCTTGGGGGCCATCATAGCAATTTGCCTAACACAGGGTGGGAACACTTCCCAACATATTCTATGAGTTCAGCATTACTCTAATCGTGATACCTAATCAGACAAAGAAATCCCAGCAAGTTATTTCATGGATATCAACACACTGATTGTAAAATGTATAATAGAGAGACAAAAGACCACAGTGGCCAACATTCAATATTGATTGAAGGAGAACAGAGTAGGAGGACTGATACTACCCAACTTTAAGACTTACTATAAAGCTACAGTATATAAGCCAGCATGGTATTACCAAAAGAATAGACCTAGATCAATGGAATAGAAGAGAGAGCTCAGAAATAGATCCACATAAACATAATCAACTGATCTTTGACAAAGGAGCAAATGTAATACAAGGGGGCAAAAATAATCTTTCAACAGGTGCTGGCACCTGTCAGGATAGCTATTATTTAAAAAGGGGGAGGGCACCTGGCGGGCTCAGTTGGAGCATGTGACTCTTGATCTCAGGGCCATGAGTTCAAGCCCCATATTGAGTGTGGAGATTACTTTAAAAACAAAGGAACTAGAGAGTGTGATGCTAAGTGAAATAAGCCATACAGAGAAAGACAGATACCATATGGTTTCACTCTTATGTGGATCCTGAGAAACTTAACAGAAACCCATGGGGGAGGGGAAGGAAAAAAAAAAAAGAGGTTAGAGTGGGAGAGAGCCAAAGCATAAAAACTGAGAACAAACTGAGGGTTGATGGGGGGTGGGAGGAAGGGGAGGGTGGGTGATGGGTATTGAGGAGGGCACCTTTTGGGATGAGCACTGGGTGTTGTATGGAAACCAATTTGACAATAAATTTCATATATTAAAAAAAAAAAAAAAGAAAAAAAACCCTGAGAACAAACTGAGGGTTGATGGGGGGTGGGAGGGAGGGGAGGGTGGGTGATGGGTATTGAGGAGGGCACCTTTTGGGATGAGCACTGGGTGTTGTATGGAAACCAATTTGACAATAAATTTCATATATTAAAAAAAATAAAAGAATAAAAACAAACAAACAAACAAACAAAGTATTGGCAAAGATATGGAGAAATTAGAACCCTTACACACTGATGGTGGGAATACAAAATGGTGCAGCCACTATGGAACAGTATTGGGGTTCCTCAAAAAATGAAAAATAGTTGGGGCGCCTGGGTGGCGCAGTCGGTTAAGCGTCCGACTTCAGCCAGGTCACGATCTCGCGGTCCGTGAGTTCGAGCCCCGCGTCGGGCTCTGGGCTGATGGCTCAGAGCCTGGAGCCTGTTTCCGATTCTGTGTCTCCCTCTCTCTCTGCCCCTCCCCCGTTCATGCTCTGTCTCTCTCTGTCCCAAAAATAAATAAACGTTGAAAAAAAAAAATTAAAAAAAAAAAAAATGAAAAATAGAATTATCATATGATCCAGCAATTCCACTTCTGGTTATATCTCCAAAAAAATTGAAATCAGGATCTCAAAGGGATATAAGCACCCCTGGGTTAATTGCAGCAGTATTCACAATAGCCAAGATACAGAAACAACATAAGCATCCATTAATTAATGAATAGGTAAAGAAAATGTAAATATATACAATGGAATACTATTTATTCAGCCTTAAAAAAGAAGGAAAATATGCAATATGCAACAACATGGATGAAACTTGATGACAATATGCTAAGTGAAATAAGTCAGTCACAGAAAGACAAATACTACATGATTCTACTCATATGAGGTATCCAAAATAGTCAAATTCATAGAATCACAGAATGGAATGGTAGTTGTCAAGGGTTGGAGTAAGAGGGAAATGGGGAGTTACTGATCAATTGGCATAAAGATTCAGTCAAATAAGATGGATAAGCTCTAGAGAGCTGCTGTACAATGCTGTACCTATATAGTCAACAATAATGCATTGTACTTTTAAAAATTTGTTAACAGGGTAGATCTCATACTAAGTGTTCTTACTACCAAAAAAATGGTGCTGGAACAACTTGACACCCACATGCCAAAAAAGGAATCCAGATACCAACCTTATACCCTTCACAAATATTAATTCAAAATGGATCACAATCCCAAACATAAAATGCAAAACTATAAATCTCCTAAAAGATACCACAGGAGAAAATCAAGATAATCTTGGGATTGGCAATAACTCTTTAGATATAATGCCAAAGACATGATCCATGAAAGGAAGAATTGATAAGCTGGACTTTGTTAAAATTTAAAAATTTCTGTTCTGTAGAAGACAGGAGAATGAAAAGATCAGCCACAAACTGAGAGAAAATATTTGAAACGACCTATCTGATAGAGGACTGTTATCCAAAATATATAAAGAATTCTTAAAACTCAGGGTACCTGGGTGGCTCAGTTGAGTGTCCGACTTCAGCTCAGGTCATGATCTCAAGGTTCACGAGTTTGGACCCCACATCAGGCTCACTGCTATCAGGGCAAAGCCTGCTTCAGATCCTCTGTCCCCCTTTCTCTGTGCCCCCACCCCTGCTCGCGTTCTCTCTCTCTCTCTCTCAAAAATAAATAAAAACATTAAAAAATTTACTTAAAAAAAGAATTCTTAAAACTCCATAGTAAGAAAAGTAACAACTCAATATAAAAATGGGCCAAAAACCTCAACAGGCACCTCACCAAAAAAGATATCAGGTGGCAAATGAGCATATGAAAAGATGCTCCATATCCTATGTCATTAGAGAAATACAAATGTAAACAACAAGGAGATACTACTACATACCTATCAGAGTGGCCAAAATTCTGAATGCTGACACCACCAAATGCTGGTTAGGATACAAAGCAAAAGGAATTTTCGTGCAATGCAAAATGGTACAGCCACTTTGAAAGTTTGGCAGTTTCTTACAAAACTAAACATACTCTCACCATATCATCTAGCAGTCATGTTCCTTGGTATGTTTACCTAAAGGAATTTGAAAACTGTGTCCACACAAAAATCTGCACATGGAGGGGCGCCTGGGTGGCTCAGTTGGTTAAGCATCCGACTTTGACTTAGGTCATGATCTCACGGTTCGTGAGTTCGAGCCCCACGTCGGGCCCTCTGCTGCAGGCTTGAAGCCTGGAGCCTGCTTCACATTCTGTGTCTCCCTCTTTCTGTGCCCCTCCCTCACTCACACTCTGCCTTTGTCTCTCTCAAAAATAAAATAAAACATAAAAAATTTTTTTTTTAAATCTGCACATGGATATTTGTAGCAGCTTTATTTATAATTGCCCAAACTTGAAAGCAACGAAGAAGTCCTTCAGTAGGTGAATGGATAAACAAACTGTGGTACATCCAGACAATGGAATAGAATTCAATGCTAAGTAGAAAAGAGCTATCAAGCCATGAAAAGACATGGAAGAACCTTAAATACATATGACTAAGTAAAAGCAGCTGATTTGAAAAGGCTGTATATTATATGGTTCCAACTATATGACATTCTGGAAAAGACAAAACTGGACACAGACAAAACTGGAGATCAGTGGTTGCCAGGGGTTAGGGAAAGGGAGGGAGGAAAGAATAGGCAGAGCACAGAGGATTTTTAGGGTAGTGAAACTATCCATTATAATGGATATATGTCATTACATATTTTTCAAACCTATAGAATATACAACACCACAAGTAGACTCTAATGTAAACTATGGACTTTGGGTGATTAGGATGTGTTAATGTAGGTTCATCAGTTATAACAAATGTACCACCTAGTACAAGATTTTGATAATGAGGGAATCTATTCATGTGTAGGGGTGGAAGGTTATATGGGAAATATCCATACTTTCTGCTCAATTTTGCTATGAGTCTAAAACTGGTAAGGGAGCCTGGTGGCTCAGTTGGTTGAGCGTCTGACTCTTGATTTTGGCTCAGGTCATGATCTTGCAGTTGTGGGATCGAGCCCCACATTAGGCTCCATGCTGAGTGTGGAGCCTGCTTAGGATTCTCTCTCTTTCTTCCTCTGCCCCTCTCCCCTGCTTGGGTACTCTTTCTCTCTAAAATAAAAACATAAATAAATAAAACTGCTGTAAAAGTAAAATCTTTGTTACAGAAAGGATATTATGAGAAAAGAAAGACTACAGATCAAATATCCCTCGTAAACATAGATATGCAAGTTTTAAACAAAATTTGAGTAAATCAAATCCAACATAATATATAAAAAGGATTGCATATCATGACCAAGTAGGGTTTAATCCTAAGAATACAAGGTTGGTTTAACACTTGAAATCCAATCAGTGTAACTCATCATATTAATGGACTAATAAAGCAAAAATATATGATCATCTCAACTGACACAAGTAAAAACATTGACAAAACCTAACATCCATCTGTGACTTAAAAAAAGAAGAAACAAAAAACAATCTCTTACAAAATTAGGAATTTGGGGGTTTCTTCAACCTGATACAGAGTATCTACATACAACCTACGTCTAATTTCATTCTTCTTTTAAATCTAATTTCATTCGTAAAGGTAAAACGTAGAGTGTTTTCACCCTAAGATCAGAAAAAGTCAAGGAATGGGGCGCCTGGGTGGCTCAGTCGATTGAGCGTCCGACTTTGACTTAGGTCATGATCTCACCGTTTGTGAGTTCGAGCCCCGCATCAAGCTCTGTGCTGACAGCTCAGAGCCTGGAACCTGCTTCAGATTCTGTGTCTCCCTCTCTCTCTGCCCCTCTCCCACTCATGCTCTGTCTCTGTCTCAGAAATAAATAAACATTAAAAGAAAAAAGAAAAAGTCAAGGAAGGATGCCTACTCCCACCATTTCTGTTTAACATTGTGCTGGAGGGTCTAGCCAGGGCAATAAGGCAAGAAAAATAAATAAAAGTCAGACTGACTGGAAAAGAAGTAAAACTGTTTTTACTTGCACACAACATGATTACCTATGCAGAAAATCCTGTAGAATCTACAAAAAAACCTACTGGAACTAATAAGTGAGTTTAGCTAGATTGCAGGATACATGTTTAATAGAAAAAAAATTGTATTTCTATATACTATCAATGAATGGTCAGAAATTGAAGTACAAAATACAATACCATAAAAAGGTGAAATACTTGGGGGAAAATTTAGCAAAAGACTTGCAAATGCTTTACACTGGGAAGCACTGGAAATTACAGAAGAGCAACATAGATGGAGAGATATACCATGTTCATGGACTGAAATACTCAATATTGCTGCAATGTCAGTTCTCCACAAATTAATCTATAGATACAATGACATCCTAATCAAAATACCAGGAGATGTTTTTTGGAGGGGTGGGTAAAAATTGACAAGCTTTTTATAAAATTCCTATGCAAAGTATCTAGAATAGCCAAAACAACATTATAAGAGAGGAACAAAATTGGAGGGCCTAACACTACCTGATTTCAAGGATTCTTACAAAGTTACAGCAGTCAGGGGTGCCTGGGTAGCTCAGTCAGTAGAGCGGACTCTTAGTCCGAAGTCTTTTACATGTCTAGATATGGTTCTGCACTTCCCTAGCCGCTCTTTCTCTTCCCTTTGTCTCTCCGCAGAAGGGGGTCCCTCCCCTCTGTGCCCATGTGGCCTTTTTTTTTTTTATCTCCCCCAGTTCGCAGTTACCTACCTATCTTTTTTCCAGCTTTCTCATTTTCTTCCTAGTAGATTCAGTCTCTTTTCCTCCCAGGCTCTTGTGTTCAAAGCTCTTTGGCTTCTACACTTCTTTGTTTGAGAGACGTGGGACGTAAGGATCCCCCTATTTCTCTGCCATGTTGGAACTCCTCATTACCAGAGCATACGACTCTTGATCTTAGGGTCATGAGTTCAAGCCCCACACTGGGTGTGGAGCCTACTTAAAAAAAATAAAATAAAGTTACAGTAATCAAAACAGCATGGTATTGGAATCAAGAGAGACAAATAGATCAATGGAACAGAATAGAGTCAAGAAATAGAAGAGGCCTAAATAGCATCATGAGGATGGACTACAATAGGTGTAACTAGTCACCACTGATTTGGATAATCTTTCCTGCAATATATTTGTGCCCACACAATTTTGTACATCAATAAGTAAGTGTATCTGTAGTGTTAAAAGTGGTCAGTGTGCTCAGATCCCGAAGGTGGTAGTTGACTGAAGGCAGGGGCTTATGACTGTTTTTTTTTTTTTCATAACTGCATATGCAGTGTCTAGTGCCTGGTGTCTAGGAGGTGCCAAATTAATATTTCTTAAACTGATGAAACCCATAAGAGTCATGCATAAATGCATGATCTCTGAAATGCCGGCAGAATCACAAGTGCACACTCCTGCAGGTACAGTCACATGTTAATATGAGCAAATGTTTACCCAATGCTTCTTATGGGCCAGGCACTGTGTTGAGCACCAGATAAGTATTGTTTCGTCTTATGCTCCACCAAATAGAAATGATTAGGATTCGTGTTTTGCAGATGAGGAAACTGAGGAACAGGGAGGTTCAATATTTTGTTCAAGGTTACTTAGCCAGTGTCAGAGCCAGGATCTGTACCCAGGCTAGTTTGTCTAATTCCAGAACCTATGGCCTGACTACTATGCAAGTACACACAAGCCCAGAGAGACCCAGGGATACACAGAGAAAATTTTTGGCTATAAGAAAGCTAGTTCCAAACTCAGAGGCAATTCCATGCAGACATGTGCTCACACAGTCTCTCTCTCTCTCTCTCTCTCTCACACACACACACACACACACACACACACAGAAACACAAACACACTCACTGATGGCCACTCTTTCATGTCAAATACTGACTGACACACTGTTAAAAAGGAAATCACAGGCGCAAAATGGAGTCACTTACTCTAGGCCAAGTCACCAAACTGGGGCTTAATACCTAACCTGGTTGTAGTTTCAACCTCTCCCAGACATGTAGTCTTAACCAGTTAGCCAGGAATTTTCTGGTCAGCCCCGATAAGGTAACCTGTCACATGGGCCTTCTCTATCCCCAAAAGGAAAATGAGGTAATCTACCTAATACGACCCCTTTTCCCCCAAAGGAGGTCACCGCACCCCAAACAATCCCCTTTTCTGTTTCTGACTTCCTTGTCTTGCCTTTAAAAACCTTTCCCTTTCTGTGGCCCTTTGGAGCTCCCCTCTACTTGCTAGATGAGATGCTATATGATTCATGAATGGATTAATATGGCCAATTAGATCTTTAAAATTTACTTGATTGAGTTTTTGTTATTGAACAGATTTGGTGGCAGCATCAGGATCCAAAGTGAACTTCTGACAGCATTTGGGGACAATGAGAAACATAGGTGTGGTGCCTGTGAGCTCTTGAGTTCTGTTTCTCCCTGTTTCCAAGGGCCTTTGGTAAGTTTCTTTCAGTTCTGAGCTCCATTTTCTTTATGTTGAGCTCCCAATATTAATTTGCTTTCCACAGTTCCCTATTTTGACTGAAAAACCTCAATCCTGTCCCCAGTCCCCAGATTCTACATTCGGAACTGTTGTAGGTTACTGGACTGAGTTGGACTGGGTCTGGCTTAAAAACTAGATGGGGTCCAGGATCAGACTGGGTCTGATTTAAGCTGGGCTGGGTACAGTACAAGGCCTCAGGTCAGTAAAATTGTATTTTAAATAAAGTCTAGTTGCTAACGGGAATCTTGGAATTAAAAAAAAAAAAGTCTCAAACATTGGTGGGCATGGGTCAAACATTTAAAGGTTGTTTAAGCACTTGGCACCTCAAGTAAACTGCCCTGATAGGATAAGTTAGTCACAGAATGGGTTAGAGTGATACTCGCCAACCTTAAGAAAACTTCTTTGCAACAAGGTACACTGTAAAACATCCCACAATTCCAAACCTCATGTCATGTCCTTCTTAGGCATTGGTTTGGCTCTGAGAAACCCAAAGGTCTAGCTAATTGAAGTGAGATCCTTTAAATTTTGAGAGTTGAGTGTGCTACCTTCAGGCACACCTGCTTATGTCTAAAAACTATAGTCCCTGAAGCGGCAGATATCTAGTAAAATGGCAAAATCTTTCTAAAAGCAACCTAGAATTACAATGGGCATTACAGGGAATGTTCCAATTAGACAAGATTGTTCATATACAAAGTGCACTTGAAGGCAAGAGATCCCAAATTAAACAAACAGAATGAGATACCTGTTTTAACTGGTATGCAGAAGTCTCCAAAAGACTTCAATATTCCAAAATAGCTTCATTAAGAGATTCATCACAGAAGGCTAATGAAAAATTAAAGACACAAGGGGTTATGTAAAACAAAACACAGGCTGCCAGCTCTTCATCAGCTTGTACACATGCTGGTAGGACCTGGTAAAGCCCAGAAATGGATGCAGGAAGCAAGATGGTAAAACCCCGAGGATGATATTCAATATCCTGGACCTTCAACATCTCAGAGACTGGAAAAATCTCGCAAAATGGCACCTGAACCCTTACAAGCCATTCCTAGGGTCTTCCTTGCCCACACTGATTGGTTATTATACAAACTTGCAAACAAAAAGAAGGTGAATCAGTGGCAGATTAAAAGCCTGTTTAGAAGCCTTCTTTCTACAGCATTTGGGGTTCCATACAATAAATAAGGTCACCCAGCCTGCTCTATTTGTAAGTGGATTAATTGTAAGACTGGAAAAATCTCGCAAAATGGCACCTGAACCCTTACAAGCCATTCCTAGGGTCTTCCTTGCCCACACTGATTGGTTATTATACAAACTTGCAAACAAAAAGAAGGTGAATCAGTGGCAGATTTAAAGCCTGTTTAGAAGCCTTCTTTCTACAGCATTTGGGGTTCCATACAATAAATAAGGTCACCCAGCCTGCTCTATTTGTAAGTGGATTATCTCCTGAAATTAGTGGATTGGTAAAAAGACAGAAAACAGGATGGGAGGCCACTGGCCTGACTGAACTCATGACCATAGCTGAGCATTTTAGAAGAGCCCTGGAGCAAGACCACAAACAATAATCTGCCAAGCTATTAGCCTTATAGTTACAGCGGCCCCAAGGCCAGAGACATAAAATAACATGTGGGCCTCTCAAATTGCACCCTCCTAGGGGTACAGTATCAAGACACTGGCTCAAGGATCCATGTCTCAGCTGTAATCACCTGGGACACTGGAAAAGAGATTGTCATCAAAGGTCCTATGCAAATTTTTCCTGAAGGCCCTTATATGTACCTCCAAAGGAGGGCCCCCACATGGTGTCCGCCCACAGCTGATGGGACTTCGAGGGGTTCTCTGGTAAAGTATTAACAATAATTCCCTTAAACAGCCAAGAGGAAACTAAAATTAAAATTAATGGGAAACTGTGCCAAATTCTAGTTGATAGCAGAGTTATGCTTTTCTACCTTAAACTCCACAATCACAGGACAAATCCCTTGGAGTAATAAGGAGGTTTCCATAGTGAGGGTATCTAATAAAATTCAGAGAGAGTTTATATCTCAACCAATACAAATAACTCTGGGACACTTCACTGAGAAACATTCTTTTTTGCTGAGATGCAGCCTTAGTCAACCTATTAGGTAGAGATCTCTGTAAATTAAAAGGGCTAATATGTTTTGCCTCCAATGGAGACCTCCTCTTGGAATTTACTCACCAACTTAAGCCGATCTTTTTAAAAAAATGTTTATTTATTTTGAAGGAGAGAGAGAGAGTGTGTGTGTGTGAGCAGGGGAGGGGAGGGACAGAGAGAGAGAGGGAGAGAGAGAATCCCAAGCAGGCTCCACACCATCAGTGCAGAGCCCGACGTGGGACTCGATCTCACGAACTGTGAGATCATGACCTGAGCTGAAATAAAGAATTGGATGCTTAACCAGTTCAGCCATCCAGTTACCTGCAAGCCCGATCCTTTATATTTCTTACAATTTGTCCTTGACATAGAAGAGGAAGACTTCTAACAAAAGTACCCTGATTTTAATCGAAGTGCCCCCAAATCTGTGGGCTACTTCTAATACAGACACTGAAAGAATAAAAAGTGCAGAGCCTATAAAAATTCAAATAGACATAACTAAACCTCTTTCTAAATCACCTCAACATCCATTAAAGTCCGAGGCCAAACTTCACACCCATAGTGTAAGACCTGATCCCCCAGGGGCTAATCATTCTCTGTACTAGCCTCTGTAACACACCCATAGGTCCTAAACCTAATGGGTGGGGATGGTGATTTGTCCAGGATTTGAGAGCTATTAACAAGATAGTTATTCCCCATTTCCCAGTTGTCCCAAACCTGAACACCTTTCTGTTACAAGTCCCACTAGACTCAAATGGTTCATTGCTGTAGACCTTTGTTCAGCATCTGTTAGCTTCCCTGTAGACCCCAACAGCCAATATCTGTTTGCCTTTACTTGGGACGATTGACAATATACCTGGACAGTTATGCCTCAAGAGCTCACTGAGGCCCCTTCTTATTTCTCCCAAGTGCTACACCAGGATTTAAGTACCCTCCAATTCCCCAGGAAATTGAGCCTTTTACAATATGTAGATGATTTCTTGCTGTGCTCAATTACCAAAGAAGCATCCATAAAGGATTCCATTTACTTGCTACAACAGTTAGCTGAAAAGGGACATAAAATCTCTAAGGAAAAATTGCAAATTGTCTTTAAGTTCTGTTCATTACCTAGGTCATAATCTAAGCGCTGAAGGAAGTCAGCTATTTCCAAAAAGAATTAAACTAATGCAGGGATTTCCTAGGCCTACAAGCAACAACTTCATGGGTTTCTGGGCTTGACTGGCAATTGCAGATTATGGCTCCTAATTTTTCTCTGTTAGCTTCTCCACTGTATGAACTTACTCAAATTTCAGTCCTTGAGCCCCTTCCTTGGGAAGATAAACATGAGCAGGCCTTCAAGAGCCTAAAACAAGTGCTACAAGAACTGTTTGCCTTAGGGCTACCTGACCTTCTCAAAACCTTTCACCTTATTTGTGCAAGAAAGGGATAGTGAAGCCCTTGGAAATGCTCACGCAAGAACTGGGTAATGAACATATGCCTATTGCCTATTATAGCACACAACTCACTTCACTTGTTTGCACCTGTTCCAGCAGTCTTAAGGCTATAGACACAGATGTGAAGTTAATAGAAGCCTCAGAGGATCTAACTCTAAAAAATCATGTCTATTTACAAACTCCTCATTCTGTACAAAGTTTTCTTAATTCTGAATTGACTAAACCATTTTCTCTACAAGCAGATTAACCTCCTATGGGATCTTCCTGCTTCTATCACCTCATCTACATCTTAAACATTGCAACACCCTTAATCCTGCTACACTACTACGCCTGCCCAATGAAGACAAGCCCCGTGACTGCGAGGTGATAACATCCCATTTCATTGCATTGCATCCTGATTTATGAGACACCCTTTTAACTCATCCTGATTTAATCTTGTTTGTGGACAGGTCATACTGTAGACATGAAAAAGGGAATTTCCAGGCTGGTTATACTATTACTATTCGATATGAGCTACTCAAAAGGGGAAACTTCCCCAAGCTAAATCAGCCCAACGAGCAGAGCTCTGTGCCCTTACCAGAGCATGTCAGTTATCAGGACAAACTGTTAATATTTATACTGATAACCAGCATGTCTTTGGGGTTATCCATGATTTGGGGATGTTATGGAAACAAAGGAGTTTTCTTACATCCTCTGGGAGCCCAGTGAAAAGTGGGCAAGTAAATGGCCTTCTCACTGCTATTCTCTACCTTCTGTAATTGCTGTCGTTAAACTTGAGGCTCAGGGCACCTGGGTGGCTGAGTCGGTTAAACATATGACTCTTGGTTTTGGCTCAGGTTGTGATCTCATGGTTCGTGGGATCAAACCCCACATTGCGTTCTGCACTGACAGCGCGGAGCCTGCTTGGGATTCTCTCTCTCTCTCTCTCTCTCTCTCTCTCAAAATAAATAAATAAATAAACTTAAAAAAAATAAAATTGAGGCTCACACTGAAAGGACTGAACCTGAGTATCAGGGAAATGCCCTGGCTGACTCTCATGCAAAGTCAGCCACAACAGAATCTGTAAAGGTTGTGGCACAAGTGGATGAAGTCCATTCTGCTTCTGCTAGACTTTTACTGGGATGCCCTCAATGCCAGAATTTTGCCATCCTGATGTCCTTACAACATGGCCACAGTCAGAATCAGAGAAATTAAGATGGGCAAACAATGTGAATTAAATGGTCAGGGCTATGGGAAACCCCAGATGGCTACTTAGTTCCTCCCAGCTCCCTGGCAAACCCCGTTTTTCGGTTTTTACATTCCTTCACCTACTCTGGTGCATTTAAAATGACTTAAATTGGAAATAGACATTGGTGGGGAGACTTCTATAAAATTGCAAAAACAGTTTACCACCAATGTCTGACTTGTTAGGTCTATCGTCTTGGAAAAAGAGTTTTTGTTCCCTGAGGCCTCAGACCTTCCTCTGGACCCTTTGAACACCTGCAGTTGTACTTCATTCAGCAGCCACTTAATATGAAGGTATAAATATGTTCTTGTTACTGTATGTGTGTTTTACTGGATGGATTGAAGCATTCCCCTGCCACAGGGCTGATCCCCTCACAGTGGCAAAGACACTGTTAAATGAGTTTTCCACTTGGGTTATACCTTCCATGATCTCCGGGGATGGAGGAACCCACTTCATTGGGCAAATCATACAAGCTTTAACAAAAAACCTTGCAAACTTCTTGGAATTATCACTGTCCTATCACCCTCAGTCATCAGGCAAGGTCAAGCGAACTAAAGAGATCCTCAAACTTAAAATATCTAAATTTGTGGAAACTACCAGACTCCCTTGGCCTAAGGTACCGTCTTTGGTCTTGCTGACTATTTGTAGCACCCCCTTTGGAAATCATAATCTCACTCCATACAAGATAGTCACTAGCAGACCAGTGTTTATTGCCATAAACCTTCTGCTGATCCCTTATCTCAAGCTAGTATGGCCAGCTACTGTAAGTCCTTAATGTCTTATGCTCAAGCCTATCAACAGGTTAAAGAAGTTTTCCCATATCCCAATTCAAAGGTCCCAGCCTAGAGCCTGGTGATTGGGTATTCTGGAAATGTCATCAGAGGAAGACAGCCCTCCAGCCCCATTGGGAGGGGCCTTACCAAGTGCTCCTGACCACTGATATTACTGCAGAACTAGAAGGCATTGAGCCTGGGGTACATACACACCTCACACTAAAGAAGGTTTCACCTGAAAGCTGATCCTGTGCAGTCTGGAGGCCTCCAAAGCAAATTGTCAAGGAAGAAAAAACAAAAAACAAACCCCCCCCCACAAACTGACAAGGAAGAGAAGTAGCTGACATTGGGGTAGATTGCTTCTGCTCAAGACATCAGACCAAAAAGTAAGGAAAAACAAGCAAACAAACAAGCAAAAAAAAAAAAAAAAAAAAAAGAAAGAAAGAAAAAAAGACATCAAATCAAGACTTCCTACTTTAAACATGAAGCCCTTTCTCCTTTTTTCCCTTTCCTTTACTGGCATTGGCCAGGAAACATAATGCCCTCATCTGTATTTCCTAGGTCATTGCTAAGAGGAGCAGTAACCTTTCAGATTGCTGGATTTGTCATCCAAGATAGCAGTCTACCCATGATGCTAGAGACCCCCTGGTCCTCCCTGTGGCCAATTTCTATTCCTATGTCACTTCAAACTACAGTCAACCACACCCCACCCTTAGAAGTCTTTTACTGAGCTCAACTTCTAAAAAAAGTTTTTTAATGTTTATTTATTTATTTTATTATATTTTAAAATATAATTTATTGTCAAATTGGTTTCCATAAAACACCCAGTGCTCATCCCAACAAGTGCCCTCCTCCATGCCCATCACCCACTTTCCCCTCTCCCCCACCCCCCATCAACCCTTATTTATTTTTGAGAAAGAGGGAGACACAGAATTCGAAGCAGGCTCCAGGCTCCAAGCTGTCAGCGCAGAGCCTGATGCGGGGCTCGAACTTACAAACTGTGAGATCATGACTTGAGCCGAAGTTGAACACTTAACCAACTGAACCACCCAGGAGCCCCTTTTATGGCCAGAACATCCAGTGCCTTGTTTTAACCTTTCTCTAATTATAACTGTACACACCCAATTTGACACAACTACCTCCATAAATCTTAGTACACTTGCACCCCCACATTCCCATGATTATCTAGATCAGATCTACTCTACTCCCCACTCACTGAGATCTCCCCAGCAGCACCCATCTTTGCAAAGCATTTAGAACGACTATTTCAGGCTCAGGGATTCTCTTCCCCATAAGAACTGAAAACCTGACTGACCGCTGGCATGAGTGAGTAAATGCAGCAATCCCTGTGGGTGAGTCTGTTAACAGTATCACCCTAATGGGAATGCTCTGTGCAAAGACAGGGTTTGTCTTTGTCTTTCATTCTCTATGGGTTTATGAATGCCTAGATGGCTGGCATGTAACCTATCAATGCCTTTTAGGTTTTCTAACTGTGCCCCTAACTTTCCACAACTGAACTAAGACACATCATTGGTCAACTCTCCTGTATTTACATCATTGAGTTAGAAAGGACTTACCAGGAGGTTTTCAATGACTCAGAATTCACTGAATCAGGGCCCTACTTCTCTGGCTAGGAACAAATGTAAATGAGGCTATGATCAGGACCCCCTCCTTAACTCTTGAAGATATTGTAGATTCTGTTGCTAAGACAATAGTTGCCCTAAAAAGATCCTTAGACTCTCTAGCCAAAGTAGTTCCTGATAGTAAGGATAGCCCTTGACTATCTTTTAGCTGAGTAAGGAGGTGTCTGTGCTGTGGCCAACACCACCTGCCGAATTTGGATTAACGCTTCTTTTTTTTTTCAATGTTTACTTATTTATTTCAAGAGAAAGAGAGAGAGCAAGTGGGGGAGGGGCAGAGAGAGAGGAGGAGAGAGAGAGAATCCTGAGCAGGTTCCTCTCTGTCAGCACAGAGCCGGGGGTGGGGCTTACTCATGAACCATGAGATCAAGACCTGAGCCAAAGTCACCAGTGGGACACTTAACCAACTGAGCCACCCAGGTGTCCCTGGGGAAGTTGAAACAATTGCATAAGATCCTGGAGCAAGCCACTTGGCTTAAAAAGGAGATTCCTTCAGCAGGGTCTTTCTTTCACTTATTTAATTTTGAGTGGTTTGGGTCTTGGGGACCATCACTCCAAAGTGCATTCCAAACACTGGAAATTCTCCTGCTCGTTATAATCATAATAATCTCCCCAATGCATTGTATTCTCTCAAGAGCTTGAAATGCGTGTTTGTAGCTGCTCATGCCAAGCAAATTATCTTCCTGAGACTGGGGTGTCAGAAAAGGGACTAAGAGAATGACCAACTTAAAGACTGTGACCCCAAAACCATGACTTGTGAACATCACAAAGGTTAAGACCTGTGGATACCACACAAAAGGAGAAACAACTGCAAGAACTTCAGAGTGAAAGCTGGGAGTAGTTCTAATTCCTTAAATTTTGATCACATCTCTAAATTAAGCTGACAGTCTGATCAAAAGGGGGAAACTATTAAAAAGGAAACCACAGGCCCCAAATGGAGTCATTTATGCTAGGCCAAGTCACCAAATTGGGGCTTAATACCTAACCTAATTGTAGTTTCAACCTCCCCCAGACATGTAGTCTTTTAAAAATCTTTTTTAACATTTATTTATTTTTGAGACAGAGAGAGACAGAGCATGAACGGAGGAGGGTCAGAGAGAGAGGGAGACACAACGAAGCAGGCTCCAGGCTCTGAGCTGTCAGCACAGAGCCCGACTGGGGGCTGGAACTCACGGACCCTTGAGGTCATGACCTGAGCCTGAGGTCAGACGCTTAACCGACTGAGCCACCCAGGCGCCCCCGCCCCAGACATGTAGTCTTAACCAACCACTCAGGAATTTTCTGGTCAGCACCAAAAAAGTAATCTGCCACATGGGACTTCCTTCTCAGTCTCCAAAAGGAAAATGAGGTCATCCACCTAATAAGACCCCTTTTCCCCCAAAGGAAGTGACTTCATCCCAAATAATCCTTTTTTCTGTTTATGACTTCCTTGTCCTGCCTTTAAAAACCTTTCTCTTTCTGTAAGCCTTTGGAGCTTCCCTCTACTTGGTTAGATGGGATGCTGCCCGATTCATGAATGGATTAATAAAGCCAATTAGATCATTAAAATTTACTCGGTTAAATTTTTGTTATTTAACAACCCAAGCACCACAACTCAAGGCACCAAACCAGGGCCACGCGCGGTCACACCGTCACACATCCACTTTTGGAACGACAGTGCACAGTTAGCCCCCACGAGCCCATTCGGTTACAGCAGTGCACACGCAGTGTCACACGATCACTTGCAGTTAGACCACACGCAATCTCCCCAACACAGTAACAATGTCCCCTCCCGTAAGTCGTCCTGTCACACAAACCCAGAGTCACACCCACTAATTTTCCAGGAGGAGGGGCTAGGGGAAGGCGGTCTAGGCGTGGGGCCTCCGGCTGAGCTGCTTCTGGTAGGCGCTGGGGTTGCCGGGCAGAGAGCGCCTGGGCTCCACATCCCGCTCCGCCATTGGCTGGAAGTCGCGCTGGGGCGGGGCTTGACGCCCGGCTTCCGTCCTCAGTGGCCGAGGAGCAAGTTTGCTTGGAGAGGGTGATCAACTGTCCTGGATCGCCCGGGAGGTGGGATTTTCAGTGTTTAAACCAGGCAAGCCCCCGGCAAACTCAGAAGAGTTGGGCGAGACTTTCCTGCAGTGGCGCGCAAGGCTGGGTGGGGCGCTTCTAGATCCTAGAGATTTCGTCTGAGAGGGGAGTGGGCAGGGCGTGCCCACTGGAACTAGGCTATTTATTTTCAATTGTAGAAACACATGCTCACGGTGAAAAATAGACAAGGAAATCATCATCATCATCATCATCACCATCATCATTATTCAGAGGCGGCTCTGGCTTACCTTAGGCCCTCAGTCTCCTTTCCCGTTAACAATGCTTTGTTTCACCTAAGCCTGCGTAATTACGCCTATTAATGACTTTTTCAGAGTCCTCGCCGGTGACTTGTGTCCCGCCTGGAAGAGGGCAGCAGCAGCCTCCTCAGACTTCCCCGGCCTCCACGCTGGCCCCTCCCACCTACTCTTCACCTGCAGTAGAGGTCTGCGTCACATCTCTTCTATGCAATATATTCCCTTTGGTAGTTCCCACCTAACTCAGAGTTAAAGCCTGGGATTTGGCCCCTGTCTCTCTGACCTCAACTCTTAGGACACTTCCCATCACTCACCTCTCTAGAACCCCACTGGTCTTCCTTCTAGATGCCATGCAAATTCCCACTTCGGAGCATTTACACTGGCTGTTCCCTCTGCCTGGAACACTATTCCTTGAGATACTCCGATGGCTTATACTCTTGCTCCTTTCAGGCAGGTCTTCTGAGCTTAAATATCATCTCTTCAGAGACGCCTTCCTCTGAACACCTCAGCTAAAATAGCCTCCCCCCCCCAACTCTCTTTTTACATCTGTATTTGTCTTCAGAAAAGAAAATACGTCACTCACTCCCTGATATATGTGTTTATTGTCTGCCTTCCCCATTAGAATGGCAGCTTCATGTTAGCACGAATTTATGTCTCAAGTGTTCACTGCTTGCATCCCTAGCCTGACACACAGCACATGCTCAATAAATGTTTGTTCAATGAACAAAGCAGGAGGATAGAAGTGTAATGAGTGGTGGAGGCTGTGGGGCCTCAATGTTGTGGTCCACCCAAACCATTCACATTAACATCCCCCCCTCCACCCCCCCCCCACACACACACTCACCATGTTGTCAGCAAGCCAAAGAGTTTGGGCTGACAATTTCCATTTGAATTTATAAATATTAAAAAGCATTAACAGGAGTATAGGATACATATCATTTGGCACCTTATTGTGCATATTTTGAGGTTCTTCATTGTGTCAGTGCCCCTGTAGCTAAAGTTCAGGAGCATGAACCTGCCCTGAGTCAAGAAAGTTGGTAGTGAGGGAGAACACACAACATGGGGTCTGTGGGGTATCTCAGAGGAAAGATGTATCATAGGATTTGGGCAGGTGATTTGGGGACAATTCAAAAAAGTGAAAATTTGGTCTAGATTGAATAGTATCCAGAAGTGGGGGTAATTTTATGATTGGGTATGCTACTACATCTTCTCTATAGAGAGGACTAGAAAGAGGCTAAAACTGTAATTGGCTAAAAAAAAAAAAAAAAAGAAAAGAAAAGAAAGCAGCCACTCATTAATCAGGATAGGGGATTTTGGGTGATTTCTGTGGTTTAGACAATGTCTCTGACGTTTTGTCTGTGTTCAGACATGATTTTGAAGTGGTTTCAATTTTGTCTTTTTTTTAAAGTTTATTTTTATTTATTTTGAGAGAGAGAGAGCAAGCAGAAGAGGGACAGAGAGAGAGAGAGAGAGAGAGAGAGAATCCAAAGCAGGCTCTGCACTGTCAGTACACAGCTCAATGTGGGGCTCGAACTCATGAACAGTGAGGTCATGACCTGAGCTGAAATCAAGAGTTGGATGCTCAACCGACTGAACCACTCAGGCGCCCCTCAATTTTGTCTTAATCCAATGGTTACAGAATGGCCTTCTCTGATGTGATATTCTGTGAAACTGTTTATGTTCAATGGGAAAACATTAAAGCCTAACTGTGAATGTCAATCAGGCCAGACTGCTCCCAGAAGTCAGGGGCTGCTTTTCTCTTTCTCGGTAGACATTACAAAACTACACATCAGAAAGGTGGTGCCAGTTTCTCCGTACTATACAACAGTACCCGTTTCTTCACATTCTCTCCCACCTGTGTTAACTGGAATTAACGTAAAAACTTTATATGAGTGTGTGTGTGTATATGTGTGTTATATACAATGTTACATTAGTTTCAGGTGTACAATATAGTGATTCAACACTTCCATACAACATCTGGTGCTCATCATGAACTTGCACTCCTTAATTTCCATCACCTGCTTAACTCATTCCACGTGCGCACCCCACCCCCGCCCTGCCGCGCCCCACCCCAACCCCACATCCCTTCTGGTAACCATCTTATATTTTAATTTGGTAAGTGGTTTCCATTGCGCTTTTAATGCATCTTTGATTATTACAGAGGTGGTAATAATTATCACAGAGGTAAGCATTTTTATATGCTTATTGCTCATTTATATTTCTTCTTTTGTGAATCACCTTTCATGTACTTGTATGTGTTTCTGTTGGGAGTTTGTTTCTTAGTGATTTGTAAGTTTTATATATATATATTTTAACTTTTCTAATGTTTATTTTTGAGAGAGAGAGAGGAGAGAGAGACAGAATGAACAGAGGGAGGGGCAGAGAGAGAGGGAGACACAGAATCTGAAGTAGGCTCACAAACCACGAGATCATGACCCGAGCCAAAGTTGGATGTTCAACCAACTGAGCCACCCAGGTACCCCATAATATATATATTTTAATATATTTAAATATATAAACACATAATACACTATATATACACACACACACACTATATATATATATATATATATATATATATATATATATATATATGATTAACCCATTGTCTGTTAGAGACATATTTTTTCCTAGATTGTCATTGCTTTTTTTATTTTTTAATTTTTTTTTTAGTTTATTTTTTGAGAGAGAGAAAGAGAGGGCAGGGGAGGGGCAGAGAGAATCCCAAGCAGGCTCTGCAATGCCAGTGCAGAGCCCAATGTGGGGCTTGAACTCACAAACCATGAGATAGTGACCTAAGCTGAGATCAAGAGTCAGACACTCAACTGACTGAGCCACCCAGGCGCCCCATAAATTGTTATTGCTTTTTAATTCTGTTCACAGTGTTGCCAACATTTTAGTAGTCAAATATATCAGTCTTTTCCATTATGATGTCTCTTATAGATTTTAGCCTTAGATTTTCCATATCCTGTATCGGTTATTATTTGCTCATATTTTCATTGTGTGCTTTAAAGAATAAGTTCATATTTTTCATGCTTGACTCTTCCATTTGGAACTTATTTATGTGAAGTGTAGAGCAAAATTTGTATTTTTTTAAATTTAAATTTAAGTTAACATACTGTGAAATACTGGTTTCAGGAGTAGAATTCAATGATTCATCACTTACATACAACACCCAGTGCTCATCACAAGTGTTCTTTTTAATATCCATCGCCCATCTGGCTCATCCCCACCCACCTCCCTCCATCAACCCTCAGTTTGTTCTCTATCATCAAAAGTCTCTTGTGGTTTGTTTCCGTCTCTTCTCTTCACCCCCCTTCCCATGTGCTCATCTGTTTTGTTTCTTAAATTCCACATGAGTGAAATCATATGGTGTCTTTCTCTGATTGACTTATTTTGCTTAGCATAACACATTCTAGCTCCATCCATGTCGTTGCAAATGGCAAGATTTCATTCTTTTTGATGGCTAATATTCCATTATATGTATGTATATGTATATATATGTGCACACACACACACACACACCCCATCTTCTTTATCCATTCATCAGTCGATGGACATTTGGGCTCTCTCCATAGTTTTGGCTATTGTTGATAATGCTGCTATAAACTTCGGGGTGCATCTACCCCTTTGAATATGTATTTTTGTATCCTTTGGGTAAATACCTAATAGTATAATTGCTGGGTCATAGGGTAGTTCTATTTTTAGTTTCTTGAGGAACCTCCATACTCTTCTCCAGAGTGGGTGCACCAGTTTGCATTCCCACCAACAGTGCAAGAAGGTTCCTCTTTCTCTGCATCCTCGCCAACACCTGTTGTTTCTTGTTAATGTTAACCATTGAGGTGGTTTCTCACTGTGGGTTTGATTTGTATTTCCCTGATTATGAGTGATGTTGAGCATCTTTTCATGTGTCTGTTAGCCATCTGGATGTCTTCTTTGGAAGTGTCTATCATGTCTTTTTCCCATTTCTTACCTGAGTTTGGTCTTTGGATGTCAGAATCCCAGAGAACACAGGCAGCAACCTCTTTGACCTTGGCCAATGACAACTTCTTACTAGCCATGTCGCTGAAGGCAAGGGAAACAAAAGCAAACCTGAACTATTGGGACCTCATCAAGATAAAAAGCTTCTGCACAGTGAAGGAAACAAACAACAAAACTAAAAGGCAAAATTTTATCTTTTACCTTCCCAATACTTAGGCAAGTTTCCTAACTTTGACAAAGCTATTCCTCTGTAACTGGCTCTTGGCACTTTTTTTTTTTTTTTTTCAGCCCACAGCATGCTGAATATTCATGGCTGAAGCCATTCTGCCAGGTCTATTTCAACTCCCATCTTGCTTAGCATGTCAGTTTGTCCCCCAAAGTCTCAAAGCCAGCTATACTTGCATTTTTATGCAAATTGATAGTCTTCATTTGCCTTTTTATGCTTGTGAGTTTTGCCATTTTTTTTCATGAGTCCTAAACACTCCTTCTTAAGGTTATTCTTGGGTATTTTGTTATCATTGTGAAGATAATCTATTTCTTGTTATGTTCTCTGGTTATTGCTTGTACTTGAGAAAATGTTTAATCTTGCTACCCCTGCCTGTTAAGTCTCTGTGTGCCCACTGCCCCCTGTACTTTCCTAACACCTGCCTCCTTCCCTTCAGTAAGTTTTTGGAAAGCACGGCCTTCTCAGTATTGTCAGCACATGGTAAGTGCTCAATATTTTATGTTTATTATGGGTAATAATTCTCTCCCCAGCCAAGGCAGATACACATCCTAAACATAGAACCATATGTTCCAGTTTATCTGGTTTGCGCCTGTGGCCCAGCATAATTATTGATAGCATCCTTTTTATTCTTAAAATTGTCTAACTTTGGATGACAAAGTACATGGTCACCCTATAATTAAAAGAGGACTATTTTAATAAGGAAACAACCCATGGTAATCATAATGCACAGGCAGATCAGTGGGAATTACTAGGGGGCAAAAAGAGACCTGTTTAATTGTATCAAGAAAGCAGCTATTAATTAGCCTTCATGTAGAATTAGGCCTGTTACAGACTCCCCTGCTGCCTAACTCAAACTCATCGTGAAATATAATAAATTGTCTATCTCAAAAACTACGAAATATTTCAGATGTTATAAAGTATTATAACAGATAGCATTGTAAGGAACACCCACGTTGTCTAGCACCATCCAGCCTAAGAAATAAAACATCACCAACATAGTTGAGGCTGTGTAATTATCCGTCCCAAACTGCATCTCCTTGTCCCCTATAACTTATCCTGAACACTGTGCAGTACTTTGTCATACTTCTGCATGGATTTTCATACTCTTTACGTATACAGATGTAGTTTTTCACGCTCTTGGTATGTATGCCATGTAGTTTTGTGACTTTTAAACAGGTCTCATACTTGTCAAGATTGTGCATGTTGTTGGGGCGCCTGGGTGGCGCAGTCGGTTAAGCGTCCGACTTCAGCCAGGTCACGATCTCGCGGTCCGTGAGTTCGAGCCCCGCGTCGGGCTCTGGGCTGATGGCTCAGAGCCTGGAGCCTGTTTCCGATTCTGTGTCTCCCTCTCTCTCTGCCCCTCCCCCGTTCATGCTCTGTCTCTCTCTGTCCCAAAAATAAATAAACGTTGAAAAAAAAAATTAAAAAAAAAAAAAGATTGTGCATGTTGATAGATTCAATGGATATTTTTACTGCTACACAGAATTCCACTGTATGAATTTATTACCTACTCATGCGTGTTGGACAATAAATGTTTACACAGGTGAATGCTTTGTTCATTGTTAAGTAGTCCTCTTGTTGGGAATCAATTTTAAGTTCTAACAACTTGTGGTTCTCTTTGTTTAGTGAAGTTTCTCAAGTTATACCTCATTTTCTGCTTTATTGAACTGGTTAGAACTGGTGTTAAGTGTTGATAGTGGTGATTGGCCACATTATGCTTCCAGCGTGATGTTGGCTGTTGGTCTAAGGCAACCTCATCAAGGTACTGTCTTTAAGTTACCAGTAATAATTTTTAGCAAATGCCTTGCATCGATTGACAGGATTTTTTTATTTGACTGATATTGAGGTGATAAATATTACACCACACACATATCCCAAAGGCAAATCATACTTGGGGTCCCATTAGGTTTCTGTAGTATGCCACTGAATTAGATGTTTTTGTTTTTCAGGGTTATTCCATCTGTACTCCCAGCCTCCATACCCAACTCCCAAATCTTGTACCTCTCCAATTTAAATGTTAGAGGTTTATTCTTTGATTTTTTCCAAGAATCAGTTTTTAACAAAATTTTTTAATGTTTATTTTTGAGAGAGACAGAGTGAGAGTGGGGGTGTGGCAGAGAGAGAGAGGGAGACACAGAATCCGAAGCAGCTCCAGGCTCCAAGCTATCGGCACAGAGCCTGGCACAGGGCTCGAACTCAAGAACTGTGAGATCATGACCTGAGCTGAAGTCGGACACTTAAACTGACTGAGCCACCCAGGTGCTCCAAGAATCAGTTCTTAAGCTTGTTTATCAATTCTACCATATTTCTGCTTATTCTTTTCATTTCAAAGCCCTGCTGGACTCCCAGCCTCATCTTAGGCCACCACCATCCTTTGCTTAAGTTGTGTCAATTGGACTCCTACTGCCTTGACCTAGATTAATATCGCCTTCTTAATCTTGACTCCCAGCCTTGGGATTCAAGTCGAGTGGCTGACAATGGAAAGCCTTCCCTGATCTTCCAGGCTAGGTCAGGTACTTCTCTGGGAACCTGGGGACCCCTTCCTACATCTGTCACAGAACTACTCAGTCTCCTTCTCCTTGGACTAGAATCTCAGTAGCAGGGACAGGGCCAATTCATCTGTCTTCTCAGGTGTCAGCCAAATGAGGCAAAGGTTAAGTGTCAATTTAAAAAAGGGAGAAAATATCTAGCAGCCATTTGCATCAGGGCCAAGAGGGATCAGCTTAAGGGGAAAATCTTTATGAAATAGGACCTCCAGAGAATGAGAAAAACCACACAAAGCAAGCATTACTCGGGGTTGTTTTTCTAACTAAACCTTTATTATTTTCTTCTTTGAAGGCTGGAACCAAAGTCCTTCGATCAGCTGTAACTGCTGGATGAAGTAAAAACCACAAGAGACTATTGGGTGATCTGTGAACAGACTGGCAGATGACGAAACAAAACCAAAAAGGATGGGAAGACTGTTCTTCTGGAAAGCTAGTCAAATTACTTGCTTATTGAAATTTGTTAGAAATAAACTAAAATATTAAATGAAATCAAAATTTTAAACTGAGCTCTAGACTTGAGGCTGTTATAAAGGCTCACCAAACAGAACTGTCAGTTGGGTTGAGTTCTCAGAATGTTTCTTAAAACCTCGTTTGTTCCCCTCAAGCAAGGTGATGCTTTGTCCTTGGCTGCAATCTGTAACACCATCACCGCCCTCAAGTGCAGGTCCCATTCTAAAAAACATGCTTCCCTCAATTCCTGGTGGCTGCTGATCTCTCCTGACAACTGGGAAACCGCCTTTGAAGAAGGAAGATGCACCAGTAGTGGTGGCAGAGATGGTTTTCTGGAGTCCATTTGCATCTTTTCTCCAGATGTCTAGCATGTGCTCAAGAGTTGTTTCTTTTAAGTTTGAAAAAAACTCCATTGTGAAAAGTGAGTTATGAAGAGTGCTCTTTATTTGAAACCTCCACAACACAGACGCCAATCTTGTCTCGCATTGAATCATTAGCTGTGCACATCAACACATTCCAAGCACAAATTAAGAAATGCAAACAGAACAAAAAAATATATATATATATAATTTTTTCCCCTATCCAAAGGTTTCAAGTCTCAATGCAGCAAATCCTTCTGAACACAGAATCTGAGGAGCACACTGTTCAAACAGTTGGGACAAACAGGTCCCTGCAAAGGCTAATGCCTTTTTAACACATGGGCTGGGGATCATGGACGGCATGGAACAGGGAGGAGGAGGTGAGGAAAAGGGAGAGGGAGAGAAAATGAGCAGGAGAGGGGCAATGGGTATGTGCTGGGGAAGCTGGGACACACACATGGTGAGTTGATGGATTTCATTTATTGGTTTTTGACATTTTCTTTCAGGTTCTTTTTTGTTTTCATTTCCCCCCATTCCCAGGTCCAACAATGATAGAAAAACCCCACAGTGGTGGGCAGAGCCTTATTAGGCCAGCCCAAAGCCTTCAGAGCACTCCTGGATGGCCAATAGTAGCATGTGGCGGAGCTTCTCAAAGCTCTCATAGGCAGGCAGGTCCAGCTGATTAAAACTAGGGAAAGAAGAAAAATCAGTTTGTGACAAAAGATTATAACCAAATCCCTGTGTTCCCATGGTGCCCACTGACCTGTCCTCCCTAAGGGAACCTACTCCTCACTTCTTGAAGACTTGCAGTCTTATCCTAGCCTGCTCTGCCCTTTTCTAATCTGGCCCCAATACTGGCCATGAGGCACCTAAAATGTAAATCTGACCCTGTCATTCCTTAAACACCACAGCCTTGCCTATGGGCTAATGTGCAAGCTCCAAGGATGCCTTTGGGGTCACTGGTGATCCAACCTCTGCTGAGTTATTCAGCCTTCTGTTGCCTGCAACCTCTTGCTCCAACTGAGCCCTGGAGTACACTGTGCTCTCATGTGGCAGTGTTGACCTGCAATGTCTCCCCAACCTACTGTGAATCTGGGCCAGCTTCTCATCTCAAACATCACCTTTTCCACAAAACTACCAAACTGTGAGCTACCCCAAGGTCTAACATTGCTGGGGCCAGATTTGGGTTCCTGCCCTTGGGTAGGGGCCTAGAAGCAGCAAATATGCAAGCTCAATCATGAATGCTTAAAACAGGGAACAAATCCTTCCTCTTACCATGTGTGAGCTGAAGGCAGGCGATCTGTGGACCTGTCATCTCGATGGATCTGAAACTTCTGAATGCCATTCATACCTTCAAGGGCAGCAAAGCCTTGCAAGGGCACTTTGGAAGTACCCGTGACAAACTGGAGGAACTTGGCACGGTCAGCTTGGTCGAAAGAACGCAATGCTCTCCAGAACCACTGGATCTGTGGGAAAGGACACAAGAAGCCAGTGTTAGGTAGAGAGCTCTTGGAAAGAGGGGGGATAGGATTTGAAATCTTAGGCAAGTCCCTTCCGTGAAATGGGCTTCAGTCCCTCCATTCATAAGATGAGCAAAAACATCACCTGAAAACATGTTCTAGAAGGATGAAGAGTTAGGTGTAAGTAAGCTGTCACCTATACCCCCTTCATGCCCCCAAAGAGTACTGGTTTATGTGGTGTCATACAAACTAGCACTGCTTAGGGATAGGAGAAAGATGCCAGTAGCAGCTCACCTGAATAGAGTTGGACTGGTACTTGTGGTATTCAGTGTTGGATTTCAAATCATCAATGTCAATTGTGGGCAGTCCTGATATGAGTAGCTCTAACTCCTGCTCAGTGAAGATAGAAATGAGGCGCTTTGGAATGATCTCATAGAAGCCTTCTAAGAAAGCTGCCAGCTGTTTACGGATGGCTCCTGGGGAGAGAACCAACAAGCCATGCGGCATCTAAACTCACACAACTGTTAGAGGTCAGAGGTCCTCAATCTGGCTCCAGCTGCAACTAGGATTGTGAATGGTATACCTGCCTCACCTAACACTGTTTCTGGGCCCCTGTATAGGGTGAATTAAGGGAAATATTTTTTGGTCAGGTGTTTGGACTCTGGCTGGGATTTGTGGCTGGCACAGGGGAAGAGAAAAAACAGTATCTGTGAAATGAGTGAGGCCTGACCTCTTCCCATGAGCAACAAGGAGTATAAGGGACATTTCCCCTACCTGTCATTCTCATCTGGCACACCAGGTGTACATACTCCTTCTTATTCTCTTCTGTTACCAAGATGTTGGCCCCATTAGGTTTGAGGTCACGAACTTCACAGACTCCAAACTCTTGGACCTGGAACACCCAAAACACCAATCATTCATACCAGGCTTGATCCAGGATGGGATTTATATAGCTACCTGGGAATATGTAAAATCTTTGCCATATCCTGGGCAGAGAGATGAAGCAAGGTCATAAAAAAGTATCTTTTCTCAGGAGCTCATAACTTTGTAATAGAGAAAAGCCAAGGGTTTGGCCTCAAAACACATAGAGGCTGAAAATAAGGAAATTGTCAATGGTAAAATGGAAAAGGCATGATTAACATGTGTAATATGATACGGTACAATCTGTATGAAAAACAATTTGCGGGAAGACTAACTTTGATATTTATTTATACAATTTTTCTACAACGAACTACTTCTGGAAATGAAGCATATGGAATTGGAGGCTTCAAATACATATATACATATATACATATGTATATAAATAAAGAGGAAACTAGGAACTTGAATTGTTTTACAAATCCTGGTTTTTCTGTTTGTGATGTCTCATATAAATACCCACTGCTCACTGCACTGCTCACTGCTGGATGGGGAATGGAGCATGGGACTTAAAAGTTGAGATGCTTCCTTAGAAGCATAAGAGATTATCCAATCCCAGTTCAAGGGTGGCCCCATAATGGGTTTCCTGGACTAGCTAGAATGTGCTGTGGTGACAATTTCTTGACCTACCTCAGTGCTGAAGGTGAGGTCATAACCTAGTGTGGAGACATCATTTTCCAGCAGATAAACCAGGCCCTGGTAGAAGTGGTAATCTTCACTCTCCATATCCGTATATCTAGAAAAACATGATCAGGGTCACCATGGGTTAGGGTGCAGGAGAGAAGCATGGGGGTGGGACACAAGAAAAGAACCTGTCAAAAGAGAATGTGGATCCTTTGCCACATCCTCACCTGACAGACTTGCCCAAGATGTGTTTGTAGAAGGACCGAGTAAAATAGCACTCCAGGAGGCGGTTGTCATATACAGCTTTGGCCACAATGCGTCCAACAAACTTGAAGTAGCTGAGGTGGTTGGGGTTGCAGTGGGAAGATGGGTTGATGGTGTAGGTGACCCGGTCACCGGGTGAGGTACGGAACAAGGCATACATAGGATTAAACATCTCCCGAGAGATGATCATATACCACTCCCGTAGGAGCCCTCCAGCATCCTGCCCTTCTTCTCCTTCAAACACTATATACCTGTGTAAGAGACCAGAAACAGATGTGCAGAAAGCCCAGGACAAATCCATTCATTTATGTAGTATGACCCGAGTGAGTGAGTGAAGCAATGGCTGGGGAGTACGGGATCAGAGAACAGAAGTGAATACAGAGTGCCAGGAAAGCCCAAGGGTAGGGATCTGGGACAAAAAAAAAAAATGCATCGACAGAAAAGAAGTCCTGAATTATCAGTAAAGGTTCATCAACAGGAAAGGTATAGAGGCTGAATGAGGGCCTCACTTAGGGAAAGCAGGGAGAGGAGGAATCCAGCGGTGTCAGAGAGGGCTGATCAGGCTGATATCTGTTAAGGATTTGGTGGTGGAGGAGCAGGGCCCAGTCTGTCTCAGAAGTGTCTCTGACTTCCTATATGATTACATGGATGGGGAACCCATGCCACGAGGGAGAGGAGGAATCAAGTTCCTGAGCTCAGGAGCGTCAAACTACTCCCAACAGGTCTTTCATCTCGCTGGCATTAAACTGCTGATCTCTTCTAGGTGGCTTCAGAATCACCAGTGAACAATTACCAATTTGGTGAGGAGCCACTCATGCAAGTGTGGTCTCCCTGAAGCCAGGATACCATCTGCTCAGCAGTCTTCCCATTCCTAATGTAACAACAGAGAAAGCTCTCTGTGAAGCCATCAGGTTTATCCTTATAAATGCCAAAGACTCTTCGCTCTGGGATTTGTTGCGTAGCTCATCCCAAAGGCCAGCCTAGCCAGCATTAGACCAGTCTTCTGAGACCAGACCGAGAAGACAGCTCAGTGAGACTATCTACACCAGGTTCCTATTTGGAATTCCTGCTGGGGAGGGCAGCACTTCCCTCAGTTCCTGGGCACATCTGGTGCTTAAGTAAGCCTTCACTACCATGTAGGAAGTTGCTCCACCCTCCCATCCTCTTTTCTCTCTTATGGGCTCTTACAATCGATTCTTCATTTCTTCAGGGGATTTCCGGTGCAGTTCACGATAGGAATCTTCAAACACATGATCACGGCGGACGTGCACAGCCATGTCTTCTTTCCGAAGCCCCTCATCCAAACGTTCTAGCTCTTGGCGGAAATATCTTGGGAGGTAGAAAAGGAAAATAGGATTGGGGGTGGCAGAGCAAACTTCTGTTTGCTTGATCTTGATTAGGATGAAGACCCACAGTGATGGTCCTCCCATCCTCCCAACACTTCGATCCTTGCTCCCCACATGTTCCCCTGGGGAAGTGCCCAGTAGTTCGGAGAGGCAGGTTATTCATTACCAACTCTAAATTTTTCCCATCTCCACCGAATAAAGGCCCACAGAGTCTGTGGCAGAGAATTTCTGCTGAACCATGCTGTAAGTATACTATGGCTACCTGCACCTCCTGTATTACCCCAAAGGATGGAATGGAACTTTAGGAGTCATGTGATTAAATAAAGGTTTTGCACTTCTCTGAGGAAGGATGGAGAAGACCAGGGAGTATTTAGGTATAATGACTGTCAGAGACACAGATGAATCTCTTCCCTCCCACCCAGCACCATTTCCAAGGGCTGCCACCAATGGAAACTTCTTTCTCTGAAAACACTCCTTCGGGAGGAATTTTGGCTCCTTTCTCGGAGAGAAGATAGCATTTGAAATGTTCCCATCCCCACAGCCTCCAGGGCACATACTTGCGCTTGACATCAAAGTCGAGGACACGAATGTAGTCTACCAAGACAGCAAAAGGTCCATCAGCGAGGTGGGTGGTGGACTGCCGTAGGATCTGGTTTAACACAGTGCGGTGAGTCTCTGTGGGGAGAAAGGGACAGCAGGAATCAGCACGTGCTGGTTCCCAGAAGACTACATGATAGCCAACCAACCAGCAACTTTCTTATTTCAGAGAAAAAAGTGTGGCACAAAAGGGCTTTCAGATCCGGTCCCTACCCTCACTAGCTTCATTCTCTTTCTCCCCCTACCCACCCAGCCACCCCCCCCCCCCAACACTCTCTCTCTCTCACTCAGTCCCATCCCTCTCCCCCATGAAACAGCTAAGAATAAAATGTATGAAATGACCCTGTAAAAAAAATGAATCCTTCTATGCTGGAGGCCTAAGGGTTCCCTGTACCTGCAAAGCGAAGGAACTTCTGCGTGTCAGGGGGCAGGCTTGAGGAGATGTGCATAGACGAGGGCTCCCTGGAGAAGAATGGGTCAAGGGAGGAAGGAGTGGCTGGGGTTAAGGGGGCAGGGGAGAGTGGAGGAGGCTCGTCCTTGATGTGTGCCAGCTGGCTCTCACGGGTGTCTCGGACAGGAGGCTTGCTCTCTCGCTCTGTGGCATGGACCAGGAAGAAGGCCTCGACGGCTGGCTGTAGCACTGGGGATAGGAATGATAGGGAAGTTTTGAAACTTCAACATACAAACCTCTTTTCCTTCATGATCAAATTACAGAAGTACAGTATGGAAGAAATACTGAAAACCTGCAGGAGAAATACAATGGTAACAAAGAAAAATGAAGCCACGGAGGAAGTCTGAGCCTCCTTGAAACTAAAGAAAAATGGAGGGGCGCCTGGGTGGCTCAGTTGGTTACGTGTCCGACTTCGGCTCAGGTCATGATCTCGTGGTCCGTGAGTTCGAGCCCCGCGTCGGGCTCTGTGCTGACAGCTCAGAGCCTGGAGCCTGTTACAGATTCTGTGTCTCCCTCTCTCTCTGACCCTCCCCTGTTTGTCCTGTGTCTCTCTCTGTCTCAAAAATAAATAAATGTTAAAAAAAAAATAAAAAAAAAATAAATAAAATGGAATAGGCTACCAGTTATAAAGATTCCCCTGGTCTAAAAAGTGAAAGGTACCAGCTACTAAAAGAGAAGGCAAATCTTTTTTTTCTGATACTAAAGTGACAGAATTTGAATTCTCCTTTGAATTCTCATTTCAGAGACAGTGAGGGGGTGATCTGGAAGGAAGAAAGTTAAGCTGGCAGAAAGGGCCCAGAGCAGATCAGTGGGTTGGGACCTTGGCCCAAAGGCCACAACTCACCTAGCACCGCATGCTGGTCATGGGATTCCTCCAGTTCCTTTAGACACTCTCCCAGCATGTCCCATAGCTCGTCCAAGCTCAGCTGCTCACTGAGCAGGGGTAACTCAGGTGGCCTCTCCTCCTTCTCCTTCTCCCCTTGTGAGGTTCCATCTGAGCCTATAGGCCACACAGAAGAGAGACAGAAAGCCTTTGAGGTATTTCCTCCATTTAGCTTTTTCCCAGACCAGCTGTGCAGGCCATTAGATCAAGTAGACTGGCTCACTGGCTACTAAGTAATACTGAGTGACATCTGGAAGTAAGCTCTAATCCTACACTGGATGAAATTTAAATTTAAATAAAATTAATACAATAAAAAATTTGGTTTCTCACTTGCAAGAGCCACATTCAAGGAAACTGAAGCCAAGAGTGATTTGCTTCAGGTACCAGTCACTAAATGGGGAGCCACAACCGAAACACGTGCTGTCTCCATATCTAACATCACATCACAGTTTCTTAACTCCAGGAATTGTAGTGTATGCTACGAATCTCTAATAAGGGCGTGAGATGGTGATATTGATCTTCGTTGGTAAAAGCTTATTAACGTTTACAAAAACCAGCGTTCAGTGGAACTGGAAAACAGAGCTTATATATGTAGAGAGCAGGGGACCCAGCAGACACTTCATGAAGACTGGCTCCTTTGGTGCACTGGCAACAGGAAGTAGTACTGACCGATGGACGGAGTATCCTGAGCACCGGGAGATGGCTGGTCCACATCCATGGGTGACTCCTCCCTCCGGACAGAGGCCTCTGACTGGCTTGACTCCGACTGGATAAAAGGGAGACAAAGTCACATAAAGGGTGCAATGCAACTCTGCTTTCCTCAGGGAGAGGCTAGAGGCTGTTTCTGCCCATTCTCACACATACTAAGTTTGGAAAGAGGTTTCCTATATATTTGGTCAGAAAACCCTGTGGCTTTCCAGAACAAAAGAATGGCCTTCCCACCTCCTTTGCTGTCCTCCACCCTGAGCTAGCAAGCTTTTCCGAAAAGCTCCTTAGATTCCTGCATTGCCTCCACTCTACTCTTGACCTATATCTAGTCAGACACCAGCCTTCTGGATACAGACTTGGAAGACTTCTTATGGGGACAGATTACATATATGCGCATCTACATATAAAACTCAAGTAAACAGACTGTAGGTTTGGCTCTCTGTTTCTGTTTGCTCAGAAAAGGGGAAATAATAAGGGAAAGCCTTTGATGGGTGGCATTATTCACAAAGCCGACATCTACCCTATTGGGTGTGGGAAAGACGGGGCAGAAAAAAGTACTTCAGAATAATAGCTGTTTTCCCTTTCTCCCTTGTTGGGAGTCAGAGCCCGCAAATTCTAGGACGTTCCCAGCATGCTCAATGAAATCATACTGTAGAATAGTAATTATACGTAAAGAAAAACCAAGCCTCAGGATACCTTTATTTCCTGGATCTTGGGAAGGTGACTTGCATGTTTCAAGAACAGGAAAACAATGAGAGTGCCACAGCATACATACATGATGCCAGGCTTTTCCCGCAGCCACTCTGTGCTGGGATCCCAACAATGAGTTGGCTATCTAGAAACCTGAGGGTTTCTTCCTAAAAGTGACTGAGTGCCTAGGTGCCAAGGTACCAAGAGAGTATGGAAAACAGAAGCAGAGGCCAGGGTAGATGGACCAGCCATAGCCTAGAAGAGGCTGTGGGACGTAGACCAAGCTTGGGAGAATTTCAAGGGCTGGATTCCTGATGTATTTGCATTATTCCAGGAGACTGAAAAATCTTTATTCCACAGCCCCTCAGAACCCAGACACTTAGCATTATGCAGTATGCAAAAGCGCCACTATTGACTGGATAGCTGGGAGTGGGATATGATGGCCAAGCTTTAAATCATATCAATCCAAACCAAACCAACAAAACAATGAACAAACAGTAGAGAAAACACCAACAGAAAGTAACCCTGTTGTCCAGAAGCATTCATACAGCAAACTTAATGCAAAAGCATACAAGGTAAGGGTAGTGAAACCCCACTGACGATGTGGTGGGGAGGGGAGAGAGACAAATGAATGAGGGGCCACAGGCATCATGCTAACCGTTGCTGCTTGTTGCTGTCTCCGCGCCCTTTGACCCTCACGTACCATTTGTATAATGGCATCAGCCTCAGCCTCCAGCTGCCGAACAGCTGCCTGGATGCTGCTAGCTGAGCCTAAACCGGAGGAACCTGGGAGAAAGAAAAAGAAAGGCAAGATATAAAATGTAGAAAGAGAGAATGCCCAATATTCTCTCTCCCATCACCTGGGCTGCCACAGGGCATCCTGCTGAAGTCTCTGAGCTTTATTTAGCTCAGGCAGCTACACAGTGCTCATCACCAGGCACTAAGAGCTATCATTACAAGTAAGGGCAGGGGACATGGTGGTACACAGATGGACAGTAGCAGGTAGAGAAGGTTCTGTGGGACAGGAAGAAAGGTAGAATTTGGCAGGCCATGGCTGAGGCAACATGGCTGCAAAGTTTTAGTCAGGAGTGAGCCAAGAAGCAGAACGGAGACACGGTGACTTAAACCTTATTCAGCGAAAGATCTGCCCCCAATTTCTTTGCCAGATTTCCACTCCCCTTTAATTCTCACTTGCCCTAATGAATTTCCTATGCAGACAGCTTGAGTGAGATACAGAATGCAGCCATCAACATTCTAGCAAAGTATCATCGTTTCCTTTTTTGGAAAGTTCAAGCAGGATGGAGACATGACATTAGGTCCTGCCCTCCAGGGACTCTGAGTTCACCACCACCAACCCTGACCCTCAACTGGACACTCCAGTTCCATACCTAGCCTGCCTGTCTGCTTGGCTTTCTTGTTAGCTCGGCGTGTGTCGTCCCGGAGCTGGATGATGACCTGCAGTACCCTCAAGAAGAACTTCTGGGTAGATGTCTTGGATGTCAACATGGACATAGAAGGCAGCTGGAGCTCCCGGCCACCCAGAGGTCGCTTCTGAGATGCCACAATTACCACATTCTCAGCCATGTCAAACCTGGACAGTGTAGAGGTGGCTTGCGTATATTGACAGCATCAAAGCACAAACATCCAGAGTGAGCAGGGCTTTTTGGTGTTGACTAGAGGGCTAAAGAATCTCCAAAGGAAATCCCACAGTGGGGAAAAAATAGGGTCAGGTATGTATAGGACAGATAAAGAAATCTGTCCAGAGAGGGGGGAGAAAAAGACCAAACAAACCAGGAAACCAGCAAGAGCCACCTTTTAGAATATCCCAGATTTTGGCCCCATAGCCAAATGAGTGGCTACCACCCACCTGCTCTGCATTTTGCCTTTCAGCTTGGTGGTCTGTGGCTGCTCCTCAGGTAGGCCATCAGGAGAGAGGGTCTCACACTGGGCTCGCCGTTGCTGTTCTAGGTTATATTCCCGTAACTCAGCCAGAAGGGTACCTGGGTCAAGTAGAGGAGCCAGCAAGTGTTCAGACTTCCCTAGTGAAGCAGCTGAAAGCCAAACCTTTGCAAGAAACCTACCAGGCTATTGTCTTTGCTCAGCTGCAGAGAATCTGGAGTGAGCAGAATTTTGCTGTTCACCTATGTGTGTTCATGGATCAACCATCCAGAGACTACCGATTTACCCTGCCTCAAGAATCTGTACAATCTACATGAAATGCAGATCAGTACAGAGAACAAAAAGTATCGGTTTGGGAGCCTGTATACATTTTGAACTTCTGAGGTTTTTGTGGTGATCTCAGGCAAACTGCTTAGCTCCTTCTCCCAGTTTACTTATCCATCTTAATAATGAGACTAATCTCACAAGGCTATTTTGAGGATAAGGAAAGAACTGCAGGAGAGTGCCTAGGACACTACCTGGCCCATGGGTGTTGAATGGTAGCAGTCAAGAAAGGTCAGACTGTGGCCAAATTCCTCTCGAAAGAACCTTATAGTTCTCATGTAGCAAAGAACATAACGTCCTGGGTCATAACAGTTTAATTAACACCCATATCACCTAAGCCCCAGGCACATTTGTGAGGAGAGAACTAACCAGGTAACCAAAATCTAGGGAGAGCCATGATTGGGATGGGAGTGGGAGAGAGTAAACAGGCTCTCTATGCTGAAAGAAAACCTGGCTCTACTCGTCAATTCAATTGCTTCATCAACCTGGGTTTTAGTTTTCTCTTGGTAACAACAGGAAGGAAGATTGAAACGAGACAATTTCCAAGTGTTCTTAGAACTTTTGTACCCTCACAAGTACACAAAGGCAGAGGGTACCATTTGGACTCTCAATTCTTGAGCCTAACCTATGTGCAGGTGCATCTCTGAGGTGGTGAAGTTGCCTAGGCAGGTTCATCATAGGACTCCTACAAGTGCCCAGAATGTAGAAGTGGAAGAAAGAGCACTGCTGGTCCTATACATGATTGTTTTCCTTTACTAATAAGCATGGATTACATGCCACGTGCCGGGCACTGGCAATATAGAGAAAAGCCCAGCCTTGCTCTCCATGAACAACTGAGCAGAGGAAAACAGATGACAACCCAGTATTATCAGTGTTGCGATAGATGAAGAGTACAGGGGGCTATGCTACACAAGCGGAAGGAGTTTGATTCAACCTGGGGATTCGGGGAAGGCTTCCATAAAGAGGGGACACCTCAGTGGAAGGTTTCAGAAAGACAAGACGTTTTACTCCTGTTATTACCTATCTGTTTACAAAGAGTATAGCCCAGATGGCGAGCTCCATTCAGTAGCAGCTTGAGAACAGTGTCCCGGGTTGCAGGGTCCCCCCGAGAGAGCTGTAGTAACACATTTGCTGCATCTTCCAGACCTTCTTCAGAACAAGAGTGTGACGTCAACACCTGGGAAAAAGAAAAGAGAAGGGGTGAGCCTCAACTTAAGAATTAAAACTTTATCTACTCCCATTTACCTTTTCTCCCCCAGTCTTAGGAATTCAGAAGAGCCTGGACTCACCTCCACAGAGAGCTGTAGCTGGTTTTCCGTGAGGCCAGAGGATACCATCTTAAAGTCTGCACTGCTGCTGCCCCCATCACCCACCTTTGCTGGAGATTTGCTGGCCTTAGTAGTTGTAGAAGCTTTGAGGAAACAGATGAAATACTGTAAGCCTCTAAAACTCACAGTCCAGAACCAAGAAATCACTAAATCATCCAGGGCTTCAATTCGGGAAAGTAGTGAAAAAGAAAAGCCACCCACCAAAGCCAAATCCCAATGACTCAGTTTGTCAAGGAGTCTCAGGACTGTACCTTCTAAAGTGATAATCCCAAACATTTCTCAACTGTTTCCCTACCATTGAGCCCCTTCCTCAAAATCTTCTTCAAATAATTCTTACTAGTCTGCTGTAGGGCTCATTCCCTTTACTTCCTAGGACAGCTTGGCTAGTCTACCCTGATTCACATGGTGTCCTGCCTGTTCTTGAACTCTTTCCTGAGAACTGGCTCCTTCAACCAGGATGGAAAGGTTGGGAGTTCTTTGAAAATAGGGACTTTCTCTCTCTACCCTCCTTTTGGTGCTTAGCCTAGGGAAGCCACATTCAGTGAATGCCTGCTGGTCTTTATGAGTGTCTGTGTGGGTGGATGGATGGGTGTGGGGAGGAAAAGGATGGAGAGAGTGAATTGGGACTGATGAGGTCAAGAATGAACGCCTCTGGCTCTCACAAACACAAACCAAGCTGACTGCTATCATTTAGGGAGTAATACCTGGATGGGGGAGTGAGGGGTGAGGTGGGTGTACACACCCCAGGCTTCCAGCCTACATCCACACTTACTTGAAACAGTAGTGGTAGCAGTCGTGGGGGTAGTCACCGTGGTCGAAGCAGCTACGGCAATGGTGGATATAGCTGTGGCAATAACCAGAGCTGGAGCAGAAGTGACAGGGGTGGTTGCAGCAGGGGGAGTGGGCGTGCTGGAGGCGGCAGTGGTAGTGGTGGTAGATGTGGTTGAGGTGGCAACAGTGGTGGAGGAAGCACTGCTGCCAGAATTAGCCTGTGCTTCCGATACTTTGTTTTCTGGGAGAGCAATTGAGATGAGAGAAAGGAGTCTGAGGAGTTTCTCAGTTAAGAGAGAGCTCCGGCGGATGACTGGGTGTGACAACATGTTCATGAGCTGCCCCAGGGGAGAGGCCTCGAGGCTGTATGGGGAGGTTTCCCCCTCACCACCAGCGCTCACTGGCACTGACTTCACGGAGTTCTTGCCTTTCCGGCTGACATTCATGTTGTCCAGTTTTACCAATAAGTCCCAGAAGTCTGTGCAAATGCCACTGCTGGTGGACTGTGAAGAGCATGGGCTGCAGGCCTGCTTACTGCCCCTCTCCCGATCGCTCTCACAGTTTGTTTCTTTGGTCCGCTGCTGTGTAAAGTGGCTGGGAAATACCTGCCGGCAAGAGAAGGACATGCTTGATCTAGGGGGTGCACAGAGAAAATATGTCTTCTTGACAAGGAAAGACAACTGGTTCCTAGACTCTCTACTTCTTTGGATAGCTTTGGTGACATGGGAGAGATGTCATACAGGAGTTTTATCTAACTGATGGTGAAGTGGCCCAGAGAAACAAACAAGGGCTTTGAAGGGAGATGATTAGCTAACTTCTGAGCGTCAGTCTGTGTATTTATGAAATGGGGAGCACACCTATGCTGCATTGAAAAATTGTTGAGATAAAAGGAGATAATGCATTTCTGCACAGTGCCTGGCACAAGGCAGGCCTTCAACAAATGGCATCAATGATTATTAAAAAGAAAACTGAACTAAGTTCTAGGTCCAGCTCCATCACTTACTAGTCACGTGACAAAGCCACTAAAAATTTCTGTACCCCAGCTTTTTCATGTGTAAAATGGGAATCATACAGATTACCGAAAGTTGTTTTGATAACGAAATAATGCACAAAAATTGCAAAAAGTAAAAAGAACCCCACAAAATTATTCACTTGACAACTCTCAGAAACAATACAGGCCTCAGCACTAACGGTGAAGAAAGACCTACTTGCTCTCTCAGAGTTCAGATTTCATCTAGGCTGTGACTGCCATCCCTCTTCCATCCCCAAGAGTTGGTTGGGTTCAAGCTCCTCACCTTGGCCAACTGAATGAGCGTGTCCAGAACATGTCTGCAGACAACAGGAGCAGCCTGGGGGTGGATGTGGACAGTGGAGCCACTGCTTGCATGTTTCTCGGTATGTTTGCGACCCCCTGAACGTTGAATCTGGAATATATTAGTCCTGCAGCCTAGGGCTGCGTCCATAGATACTGAGAGCCAGGAAAGCTGGTTGGAGCTCTTAGACTCCATCTTGTGTAGGAGGTCCAGGGGCCGGTGTTCATGGCTGCTTGACCCACAGCTCTTGCTTGACTTTTTGCCCTTCTCCTCACTTGAGGAGAGCTTGGGTGTTTCAATGCACAGCTCACTCTCACTGCTACGCTGCAAAATGGACAGCAGGCTGCGGATGACCCAGTGGCGAGTCTGGGCATGGTAGCAGAGATTTCTCAGTACTCGGTGTAGACGGCTTGTATTAAGCTTTGGCTCATCCACGAAAAGTAGGACCAGGAGACAGGATAGGGCTTCATGGTCCAGGAGGAGTCGTCCTCGGAGGCGGAGGAGAGTGTCTACATTACTGCCAGAAGGCCTGGAACAGAGCATAGTTTCTGGGTAACATGTAGCTAGAATGCTGGGATTAGGTAAAAGGCCTGGGTAAGGGGGATGAGCTGCATACCTCCAAGGAGGCATAAGAAGGAGAAGTGCCTAAGTCTAAGGGCTCTTAATAATAAGAGCTGCCCTCTTGTGTGCCCACTGGGTACCAAGCACTCTACAATGTCCATACCAGCTGGTATGGGGCTGCTGAGAAGACTAAAGAATTGCCCATTTTTGAGGTGATGAACAAGAGGCTCAAATAGGTTAAGTGACTTGCCTTACATCACACGATGTCTGTATCATTAATTGGTAAAATTGGATTGCACTTGAAGTCTTAAAAATAACGTTTATTTCTGCCTTCTCTAGACTACTAGTGGGTTGCCTGCCTGCCTCATAGAGACTGATCACTCCCTTTACATTTTGGCATGTTGGGTACAGTCTGCTTCAGCCTGGGTAGTAATGAACTCCTCTTCTTCTGTGGCCTAGATATTATAATCTCTAGGCAAATGGCTTTCCTTATACCACAACCTGCTGCCAGCCTGCCTTACTTTGTGATTATGGTTTACAGTAGCTACACCAACCCCAAAGTGTGGCTTTCTGAAGGTGAGTCCAAAGATTTGGCTCCCCACTCATTCAAGGCAACAGCTAGAGAGGTCACCGAGTCTCTCTACCTGTAAATTAAGGACGTTGGACTGGCAGTATATGGGAGAGATGATATGGCAAGGTGAAAAAAGACAAAGGTACCTGTTATGGCTGCTGCTACCCCCCATTTGAAAGGTGCCGCCCCTCTGCACAGCAAGGCGAGTGTACTGAACTCCACGGTTGCCACTGAGGCGACTGGTGAAAGCTGGAAGAAAAGAAATAGGAAACTGAAACTAGGGAGACGGGTAGTATGCCGGGTCCGAGTAACACAAAGGGCAACAACAGAGCCTTGTGTATACGAATTCAAACATTTCAGAGCCCTCCCACTTGCCTCCCTCTGTACCCGGGCTTCGGAGAATGGCAGAGAGTGCAGAGGTGCTACTGTGGCCAAAGAGCCGCTCATGCATGAGTTGTCGCTGCCGGGCTTCTTGTTCTCGCCTCAGGGCTTGAGCCTCAGCTGCAATGTCAGGTGGCATCACAGCCAACACGCTATCCTCCATGTCCTCTAGGACACTACGGCGCAGGTCTGAGGGTAGGGTCTGGATGAAGGTCACAGGGTCCATGGGGGTGTCTGAGCTAGCATTCTGTGCCAGTTCCCGTCGCTGTTGCTCAGCTCTTTGCTGTGCCAGCACCTATAGAGCAGAAGATGTCAATGGGGCACACCCACAACCAGGCAGCCTGGTCCCACCAGCTCCCTGCTCACATACTTCCTCTTGAATAGCTGGAGGCAGGGCGGCCAAGAACTCAGGGCTCACTTCAGTCACACCAGGATTCCCCACCACTGCAGGAGCTGAGTTATTTGCTGAAGGGGCAGTCCGAGTTGGTGGACGAATGCCCAGCTGGTTCTGCAGGACTTCCCGGCGAATGTCATCAGGCAGAGCAGCCAGGAAAGAGGGGTCCACACCTTCGGGTAGACTGATACCTGAGGGGAGGTGCAAGATGTGAAGGAACTCGCACCTCTACCGATGCTTAAGATGCACTTGAGTAAAGAAACTCAGGGCCTTGCTTGTGGGAAATGAGCTTTGTTTGTCCTCACTGCACACAAAAGACAGAGGACACACAGAAGGCCCACTCACCTTCCCTAGGCTCAGAATAGCACTTGTTATATGCCAGATTCTGTGTGTACACTGTCACTTAATCTTTATAAAGACCCTACAATGTAACTATTATTACTGCCTCATTATCAATGAGAATCAGAGAAGTTAAGTGATGCCCCCAGGTTCTGAAGGCAGGTCGCTGCAGAGGGAGGAACCTGAGCTAAGATCTGTTTGACTCCAAAGCCTGGGCTCAGCCTATCATGCAGCATTAACACACCCTTACCGCTAAGTCCTCCTCCCATGTGTATGCCGCCTTCCAAATGGAACCGTTTGACTGGTGGGCCATTTCCATGCCAAAGGCTAAAAGAAGCCTAAACAACCCCTGGGTGGCCTGAGCACACATGGAGCTCACCTGCAAGGGGATCTTCTTCTTCACTGCTTGTTGAAGGCAGTGGCTCTTCTAGGATTCCCCGGGAATCTGCTCCAGAAATGGCCACAGCAGAATCTCTGGTGGAAGAACTCTCAGAGGATGCAGGGGGAGAGCTGAAAAAAATAAATTTCAGGTTGTTTTTTGTATTAATGCTTTCCTATTTAGAAAACACTCCTACAATATCCCTTTCTCATAGAAGCTATGTTGACCTCCCTAGTGCACCAAGTGTATGCAGTAGCTAACAAGTCTACATGTGGCTTGAAAGACCCGCCATCACATCCTGCCCTCTTCTTGCTCTGTACACAATACTTACCTGTCCTCAGGGGGTGGGGCAGGTTCCCCTGACCCATCACCCCTGCCTTGCACTTCTGTGACAACTGGTGGGGCATCCCCAGGAGTGGAGCTGCCTACTGTGGGCTGCTCAGAACTGCCAGCTGCTGAGGTGTCACCCACAGCTTCCTCTAGGGTACAGGAAGCCAGGCTACTGGTGTCCATGGGAGAGCCTTCCAGTTGACTGCTGACAGCTGTCAGTGCATCAGAATCTTCAGCTCTCTCTGGGGAAAGAGAGGCTAGGAGGAAGTCACATGGAGAGGTTAGATCTCTGCCTAGAAGAGGGGGCTGAATTAAGATGCAGCCAGATTAAGGGAGCCTGTCACTTTCAGATTCCCTGCAGGCAACATTTATACATGCGTGTTGGTACTGTTTATCTAAATAAACAATGTTCCTTGAAGGAAAAAACTCCTACACCTTAAGACTTTTCCAGAGCACATCATAGGCAGCATGGTATACAGCAGGAATAGTAATTAGGTTTCAATTCATCCTGTTGGAACACTGCTGAGAAGAATTTTGAGGCCCCATTTTAAACCAGTGGGAAACAGTGCCATGATATAAATGGTGTCTGCCAGGATGGGAGAGCTATATGTGTGTGGGGTCAGATGCTTGCCATCCCTGAAGGATACTGAAGCAGAGCAAGCTTTAAAATCACCCAGATCTGGATTTTAATCTCAGCTCAACCACTTACTGAGTGATCTTGGGCTAATATTTCATGTGAGTTTCAGTTTATTCATGGAGATAACACTGCCTACTTTAGAGGGTTGTTTCTGCATGCTCTTCTGACTGAGCCACCCAGGTATCCCAGGAGGGTTGTTTGATTACCTCAATAAACTGCTGGCATCATCACTTGTATCATTAGACACTCAGATATATTATCACTTAAAGACACAGAAAAGAAACCTCAACTTTAGGAAAGCTAATGTGCAAGGTGAGAACATACTCTTTGAGAATTTGAGCTTCTATTATTTCTCTAAGAAAAGTAAAGAGAAACTACAAAGATGTCCATTCTCCACCCCTATACCCTCCTGCCCCCCCCCCCCCCCCCCCCGGCAAAACCTTGAAATTCTACTCACTTATAGTGGGAGCTGGGGACAACTCCATCTGAGTCGTTTCTGCTTCTCCACTTGGCCTTGTGGGACCTAGTTCCTCTGGCTCTACGGGCATCAATAGCTGTGTAGAGCTTGCCCCTTCACCAGCTGGGGACTGCAGCTCCTGAGGAATGTCTCCCAAGGCTGGTGGGGGTGGGAGTGTTTGTTGTTGTGAGGGCTGCAGAGCGACAAGGGTCTCCTTGGACTCAGATGTTGCTGCATCGGTTGAAGATGGGGTTGTTGGGTAGCTGTCAGGCATAGGAGTCCCATCTTTCTCGGAAAGAATGACAATGGGGGTGTTAAGGGGCAATCAGCCAAGAACCCAGGGAACCACTTAATCAGCACAAGTGGCCTGACAAGTACCCCTGCCCACCCCCGGGCTATGACCGTTCCTAGGAACAGCTTGTGGCTGGTCTGGTATACCCAGGATGAGGGCTAAGGCACAGTGCTATCTTAGTCTCAAGAAATAGAGATCTGAATCTTTGTAGATCCTAAGAATTAAATCTTTCTGTGTCCTGGGTGGAAGGGGAAAGAGTTCAAGTCACTTTATAATGATATTTGCCTCACCCTAAATATCACCTATTCCCTTCCACCTCCCTTTTTTTCCCCCGATCCTGATTATCCAAGGAATATCTACAACTCTGATGGAGGCAACAGTGCCAAGACTAAGTATGAATATGCCACACACCAGGGAAAGTAGTAAGTTGTATAGTTATCTTCTAATTGGGGCCTAAAATCCCTACCCCACAACAATACAACTTACTACCTCACCCCGGCATGAGCAGAATCCTCTAGCAAGGGCAGCAGGCAAAAGGCCATTTTTCCTGATGACAGACCTTTTCAGAGACCTTTCTTTCATTAAAGGGACCAGGACACCTACCACACTTTCACTGCTTTAAAAAAAATACAATAGTCTTTAGTATAATCATTTTGCAACTCAAATGCCAAAGGAGACAGAAGGTATAGGAAAGCAGAGGAAAATTCTGAGGAGATGGGGTGGGGGAGAGACCTAATACCACACGGACCAGTTACTAAAATCATGAAATAGCTACTGACATTAAGATTAGAAGGAGGAATACGAAACATACAGCAGTAATACCATTTAACCCACAGAGCTACCTTCCCCAAAAGCAGATTGCTCAAGATAATATCTGTATTAGACTTTTAGATTCCAGACCCACAAAGTTTATACAAAAAGGAAAAAATAAGAAGAGACTAACATAGGATTACCAACTTTTAGTTTAGCCAAATAAAAAAGAATCCCGTCAATATCACTTAATAAAAATCTTTTGATACCAAAGACCTAGAAAGGACATAATTTCTTTAAATCGAATAAATTTAGCTTTCTGAAAAACTCATTAATTCCTCTTTAGTTTTTTTTTCAACAAAGCTTCCTTTTTAAATTTAAAAAATTTTTTAAAAATATTTATTTATTTTTGAGACAGAGAGAGACAGAAAGCGAGCAGGGAAGGGGCAGAGAGAGAGAGAGAGAGAGAGAGAGAGAGAGAGAGAAAGAATTGGAAGCTGACTCCAGGCTCTGAGCTGTCAGCACAGAGCCTGATGTATGGCTTGAACTCGTGAACTTCAAGATCATGACCTGAGCCAAAGTCAGACGCTTAACTGACTGAGCCACCTAGGCACCCCTAAATTTTTTTTAATGTTTATTTTTGAGAGAGAGAAAGAGAGAGCATGAGTTAAGGGAGGATCAAAGAGAGAGGGAGACACAGAATCCGAAGCACGCTCCAGGCTATCAGCACAGAGCCCGACATAGGGCTCGAACCCACAGACCATGAGATCACGACCTGAGCAGAAGTTGGACACTTAACCGACTGAGGCGCCCCGATCCCTCTTTACTTTGTTCATTTCCACTAAGGACTGGCATTTGGGAACTACCGCCATCAGGTATTCTCATGAAGCACCACACCATGGTGGTCACCAAAGGGGGCAGGACACATGGCCTTGCTATACATGCCAGAATGCAGCACAGCAAGATCAGAGCGAGAACCTGAACAGAGCACGTCGGAGGGGAAGTGTACCGCCGTGGGAAAGACAGTAGACTGTATAGTTATCTCCAAGATGGGGTATGACCCTAAAACTATACAATCTACTACCTCATCCCACAGAGCACCAGTGTTCATTCATCTTCAGCCCACCTGGGCCAGCTACTTGGGTCAGGAAAAAGAGCCAACCAATTAGCAAGAAGGTAAAAAGGCGGGTAGAGTTACCTGAGAGGTTCTGTTCGGTGGAGTCACTGGTCTTAGATGCAGTACACTGGAAAGAGAAGAGACAGACCCATGTGGGACTTTGCAAGCACATTAAGATAGGGGTCAACTATAATAGCCACCAGTTCCAACATAAGCCACCTAGGAGTTCAATGACCTGGATGAAGATGAGCACTTTAGTGAGCAAATGTATCTCCAATTTCTCTAATACATACTTGTGTTCAAGGATGGCTTGGGGACAGGGGGGACTTCCAGAGGGCTGACTGAAGAGTGAGCTGGGCTTGGCATAGGACATGACCTAAACACAATTGTGAGGCCAGCAAGAATTTCTTAAAGTTTCACCTCTCTTTATTTCCCTTCCTTGGGCTCATTTTGTCTACTCCAGCTTCTTAAATCATATACCAGGCTTACTGATTTTCTATCCCTTTTCACATGTTTGAAACAATTGTTATTGTTTATATCAAGCAAAACTTCCATACAAAGTTATTTGTTAGGTCAAGCTTGTTATCCTAACTGAACATTTTGATATCCTTAACCTAATACCTTAACTGCTGAATGGGACATAATAGTCTTTCAACTCAAGTCTTTTAATTTCTTTGTATTTCTGTTAGCTTTTACTTCATATATTTTAAAGCTAATATTGTTTAAAGTCCCCAAAACTTCTAAACCAGTAGCTTCTTTCTAAATCAAAATGAAAAATCAAGCCTTAGAAATGACATGTGGTTATGGGGTTCAGGGAAGGAACATTTCCTGATCTGAAGCCGAAACCTAAGCCTAACTTATTTAAATGATAGAACGGGGCCATCTTGGTAAGGTTGCCCCCACACTTGTTAAGTCAATCCTCAGAGAGTGAAGTGGAATTGAACCCCCAAGAGCATGGGCATAATCAAATTCATTCTTCTAATCTAGCTGCAGTCACTGAAGGTAGAGATTACACAGTGTGACTGGTAAGTCAGGAGCCACTCTGGTTCTTTCTCCAGTTTTCCCCAGTGAGAGACAATGGAGAAATAATTTTCCCTCTGGGTTTGAAATCTTTTTCCTAAAAAACATGTGAATGTATGGTGAATTTGGAATGAATCATTTCTCAAGTTCAATGTGAACATCCCAGGATTCTTCAATGACTGGTGCTATGTGTATGCCAAAACCACATGAAAGTAAAGGCAGACATAGCCAAAGATGAATCCTCCCAGCCCTTGCAAATCACCTGTGCACTCTGATCTCTGTTCTCCTTATCTTCTTTGCCTTTGTCAGTTATCTTTGTTTCTTCCTCAGCCAACTGTTTCCTCCGTTTCTCCCGCCTTTCTTCCAGCTCCTCATCCCTCAGGAATTCCAGGTGATTGACAATGGGCACTTTAACAACTGGATCACAGAAACAAAGATCAGAGGTTGCTCAGGGGAGGTGAGGAAGGAAGCCAAGAGGCAGAGCTTGTGGCCAGAGAATGAGGGCAACATTCTCCCATGCACTCATCCTAGCTGTGGAAGGCTCACTACTGCTCAGATAACCAAGCTACCACATACCTGAAACACAGTCATGCATGCTCTCAGCATCAAGAACTTTGCATTCCTCTGTCCAGCGGGTTAGGGCTGTGGGGATGCTGGACAGGGTCCCTGTGAGGGAACAAAAGAGAATGAGATTCCTGGCCTGGTCACATGTCATCTGATGCAAAAACTGCCATATTTTTCTAACAAGACCCAATGTCTTATCACAAGGTTTGGCATATCACAGGTATCCAGAGATAGTAAAAGTTTTGAACTTGGCTAAATTATCAAGTGGTTCTGCCCCTATAATATGTGGTTTCTCTAGGCAGGGCAGATAATGTTCTCCTTTCCCTCAGCAGGGAAAAAGTGGAAGGCGAAAAGCTCTATGTATCCTCCCTTTTCACCAAACTTGCCTGCTTGACTGGTAGCTGTGCTCTGGTCATGGAAAAAGTCATCCAGCAGCTCATCATCAGATCTGGCAATAATGTGGACATCATCGTTGCCCACGAGGAGGCGGGCTCGGCCTCGGCTTTGTAGGGGAAGGCTGCTGCTCAGCTGAAGGATGTCAGCAGCAGCAGAAGGACCAAGCAACCTGTAGGGTGATGGTGGAGTGCCATGGTCACTGTAATCCATAGGGGTCTTGCAACTGTTGTTGTGATCCTTTCTGTAACCTCTAGGAAATGCTTAATGCTATTATAGACTTGATCATACTTAAGCATAAATCTTTTTTTTTTTTAAAGTCTTATTTATTTAGGTAAATCTCCACACCCAATGCAGGGCTCTAACTCAAGACCCTGAGATCAAGAGTCGAATGCTCCTCCTCCTGAGCCAGGAGGTGCCCCACTAAGCATAAATCTTAGTTATCTTTCTAACCATTCCATCTGTCTGTGAACTTTATTTGGGTTGAGGTCACATATTATTCCATAGTTCCTTGTACAGTGAGTGTCACTGATAACTCCAGGAATTGTGTTAGGATATAATATCTCTCTTGTATACCCACTGTTGCCTGTACATGGATTATTATGTCCTTTCTTCTCACTACACTCTAAGCCTGAAGGCAGAAATCCCATCATGTCTATATTTAAAGTGTTAAGTGCTTGGCATATGAAATGATTCACTGACTGTTGAATGCATACATAGGACACTGAAGCAAAAAGATACAATCTGGTATTCTCCAGAAGGCTGCACATATAACCCAAAAAGAAATGGGACAAATGTAACTCACCTCTGGAGTATAAGAGGAGGGTTGGGCTGGCGATTCCCAGGGTAATGAACATGAATGGTGTGGCCTGTATTGGCTGTCAGCTGCCTTAGGGTTCTCTGACTGCGCCCGATGCCCTGGGTGAGACGTGTTGTGGAGGAGCCACTGCCCAGCGTCAGAGAACTGTGGTCTGCATGGCGTACCATCAGTGGGTGAGTGGTAGGGATATTTCCTGGGGATGGGGGGATGTCTGCTGCAAGGACAATATGTAAAGGGGTCAGTGTCAAAAAGAAATTTCTTCCAAGGTTGTTCAACCAGAGCCATGTCTCCTGGGCCTTACTTCCTCACACGGAAACCTGAGCTTTGTCCTTTCTCCCTCATTCCCATGCCTCATGTATAATCACTGACACTACCATAGCTTACGCCACCATCTCTTACCTAGATATTGCAACAGTCTCCTAACTAGTACCTTCTCCCAATCCATTTTCCACACTACAGCCACAGTGATGCTTTTAGACCCCTCAGAAACATGCTACTCCCTCCACCTTGAAGACTCCAATCCTCTCCCCCTTCTTTATACTTGCTCTTTTGTTTTTGGCCCAGATGTCACTTGCTCAGATTCTACAGATTGGCTTAATAACCCTTTACTCTGGGCTTTCTTACCATACTACAGTGTAATGCCTGCTTACTTATGATTCCTAATAGACCATAAGCTCCTTTGAGGGAAAGGGACCGTTTTCTTTTTCACTGCTGTATTCTTAGTACCTAGGAAATAGTAGGCATCCTCAAACATTTGTTCAATTTGATTTACTAAATGAAGGGAGGCTCAACGTAAGGAAGACTGACAGAAATCACAAAAATGTAAAAAAAAAAAAAAAATCACAGAATAGAAGGCACCTTGAAAATTATGTAATACAACCCATTTTCAAAAAAAAACTTTTCATTTACAGGTGACAAACTGAGGCTCAAAGAGGTAAGAGACTACTTGGCCAAGACAACAGACCAGCACAGTTCAGTATTTTCTGCTATACCATGCTTGTGATTTGGGGTCAAGACCTGCCTTCTCAAGACAGCTTGATTTTAAGAACTAGATGCTAAAAGTGAACTTTGACGTTGATAGAGGAGAAGGAAAGAGATTCACTCTCTCCTCCGAAAAGATGCGTCCTTGATGAACAGAGTGAATGTGCTCAAATCTACTCCCCAATGCCAAGCTCAAAGGTGTTCATTCAAACTCTCAAGATCCAGTGTTACAGACATAAGAATTGATTGCCCTGTCACTGTAGTGTGCACATGGGTGCGTGATGCAGTCAGCCTTGGTCTCACTTAAAAAAAAAAAATTCAAGCAAATCATCAAGTTGTCCAGGCTCTAAAATGGCTGCCTGTTTACTGAGGTGGAGAGAACAAAAAGCAGCCTCTCACAATTCTTTCTTCTAAGTATACATTTATTGAGAGAGATGGATTCAGATATCCCTTGCCCCAGGAAGTCAGCATAGGAAAAGAAGTGCTGTCTGTATCAGATTGATAGCTGCTCTGGTTCACTGCTTGGTTTACCCTAAAGAAGGGTATAAGAATCAAGAGATAAAACCCAGCTGAGCCCCTGTATCTTACTAGCACTGGAGAACATGTTGTCAAACTCAATGATGAGATCATCCTCCCGGTCAAAGCGCTCAAATCGGACCAAGGGAGAAGCGTTCATATCAGGGTAATCCTCATCCAATTCCATTTCAGAGCCATCGTCGTCATCGTCTTCATCTCCCTCTTCACCTTCATCATCCTCCTTAAGGGGAAAATAGGAGATGGAGAATTGCTGGAGGTAAGGGTTTTCTGAAGTCTGATGTCATGGCCACATTTGCACATGAGGGAGGGAGGCGCTGAGGCTAGCAACCCAGACTGTTGGTTTTCTCCAGCTCTGTGTTCCCATGGAAGAGGTTGTCTGAACCAACCCAAACACAGTCCCCCCTCACCTGATCATCTTCCTCATCTTCCTCCTCCTCCTCCTCTTCATCCTGACTATCATCCTCATCCTCGTTACTGCCACTGCTGTCCTCTTCCTGAGTGTGCTCCTCCTCATCCTCAGGGTCCAGGATATTCATGGAATCTAAAACAAAGGGAGCACATTGGAGGACTATACTGAGCAGCTAGCAAACAGGCTACTGTGGCAGGCCGGCAGATTGAGTGGGAAGGCGATGGGGTATCTGACTCTAGGAGAGGAAGAACCAGATCTGGGGTGATGTACAGACTTAGTGAGCCAGCCCTGATTTCCTGAGAGTGCCAATCAATGCATCAACACGCTGAGCAGAGTGGCTGAATGTGGAGGCTGGCTATAGGGTGGTGCTTCAGGAGCCATGGTCTAGGACTTGGCCAAGTCTGCTGGTGCCCCCTTGCCTTTCCAGCTCTACTTTGCTATTGACTGCATCCTGTTGGTAAGAGGGAATCTGGAGCGATGATAGCAGGTGGGTGAGAAGAAAGCGAACCAAGTAAGAAGTGACAAACTTTTGGGTAAGCAGTAGTAACATGTTATTTGAAAAACTGGCTGAGTATAAAGTGGATGATATATGTCAGCGCATGCAGACAGATGCTTCCTTATTCTGCACATGTGGGCAGCTGCCTCCAGGAAAACCCTAGTGTAGTGTCTGTCAGACGTGCAGGGCAAGAAGGGAGGCCTTTCTGGCCTCGGCACTCTCACCTTCTCGGTTGGCCTGCAAGGTGGAAGCTTGGCTGAGGTTGGAAGGAGCTTCATCCATCAGCACGTCCTCTTGTGATTCATCCTCTCCACTTCTGCTCACTGAAGGTTACAGAGCAGAGCCTTCACTGAACAACAGAGGACTTCCCTTTCCAGATTGGGTGCGTCTAAAGTAGCTATGTACACCCAGCAGATATCCACTTTTTTTTTTTTTTTTTGGATGAGGGAGAAGACCTAGGTTCTCTGCTGTCGACTAGCTAGGTGAGCTTGGCCAGTCACTTTACCTGTCTGAGTCTCAGTTTCCTCATCTGTAAAATGGGATGATCACATCTGCTCTGCCAATCCCACTAATTGTGAAACCACAGAGGATAATGGGTGTGAAAAGTCTTGTCAAATTTAAGAATACATGTCTACTTCCGTTTATCCTTTGATTTCCTTCATCAATAAAATAAAAACAAGTAACACATAGACCCTTGGAGCCAGGTGACACTAGGGTACCTTTGCCGTTTTCCGTTTGAGTTGTAAAAATGGGCCACCCTTAGGGAATGATCACACTTTTTACACTACTGAGACTCAGAGGCGGAAAGCCCCTGGATTTTGCTAAAGAACTGCAAGGAAAGCACTTTCTCACCCTACAGGCTCTACAGCCTCCTCTAGGATTCCATGAATAAAAAACACTCTTGATGTGCCTGATGTATCATTTATACTGATGGCCACCCCCTCCACCTCCCCCACATAGGCAACACTTCAGATCCGCCACAGGTCTGTAGATGGTTTGTGAATTTCTCATCTGTAAGATCGTCAACATCAAGACAAGCAGCAATCTAGGCTGGCTATGAGCCCTTAGGCAGAGCTGAGCAAGCAGATGATGAGAAAAAGGGTCCTCCCAAGAGAGACTGAGGCAAAGGTAAAGGCTATACTCAGTTCTGGGGCTCTCACCTATAATTGTACTGTTCCCAGATCCGCCATCCCTCTCAAGCAACTCATCTATCAGGTCCTCCAGCTCATTCTCAACCTGGAGAGAAATAGAACATATATATGGATGCACACAAGTCTATCATTGTGCTAGCACGGAAACCCTAAAAAAAGCCAGCAAGGGAGTACATATTTCCAGGATAACGTGTGACAGAGAATGTTGCATAAACACCACACATTTGGTGCTAAGAGCACAGAAACTACCATGTGCTGTCAATCCACACTCAGACTGTCCTTCAAATGGGTTCATCCCAGTTATCTCAGACCAGGCCAGTCTTTATACTATCCAGAAATACATGCAGATCTCCTCAGAGCTAGCAGCTTAGGACTGTACGCCCCATTTCTTACAACTGCTACCAGCTCCAGAAATTACAATGCTTTCTTTAGGGTCTTTAGAAAATAGTTGTTTGAATGCTCCAGTGAGACCTGGTGCTATAGGCACAACAGTGATATTAAGGAGTTTCCATTAATGACCAGCGCCAAATAAATCAAAGACCTTGGGCCCAAAGGGCTCAGGCCAGTTTTCTACATCCACATTTCACCTGTGCCTAAGTCTGGGATTCCTGCTGGGATCCATTCCATTTCATAGTACATGGATGGCATCCTGGCCTTATCCCCACCTCTCATTTAATACAATTCAAACACATTTACTGAACATCTACTAAGCATATCATCTGTGCTCCTGTGCAAAGCAGATAGCACTGAGGCAAGGATCTAAGGTACTCACCCACCCACACCACTTGGGGATTCTGTTTAGCGCCGCAAAAGGGGTATGCTGGGTGATCTGCCTCCCTACCTGCATCTCTTGTGAACTGAGCACCTCAGGCTGCCCAGCAATCACCACTGAGTCGGTTTCAGCCTCCCCATCCATGATATCCCCATCTGCCACCTCTGTCTGAGTGACATCATGATCCTCCTCCTGCACTTCTGCTTCCCCAGGCTCGCCTGAAACAATCAACCAACCAGCAAAATAATCAAAGGGTGCCTATATGCAGGGCACCACGAGGCAAGCATGGAAGACAATAAGGTCCCTTCCCTGGGCAAGTTTACAAGTTCTCAGAGAAAAAATGAATGGGTGACAAAGGAAAAGACAAGGCTACGTGTGAGGATAGCCAAATAAGGCTGCAATTTTAAGGAATTCTTTGTGGGGCAGATTCCCACGCCACTATGACAGATCTCTATAAGGCCAGCAATTTCCCAGGGAAACAATACCAAGCCAGAAGAGTTGTGATGCCATGCCCATAAAGTAACTATGCCCACCCAGCCTGCTCTCCAGTCCATTGGCTCTAATTCCCTACCTGGGTCCTGCTGGTTGCTATTAGAGTCCTGAGCAGCTCCTTGGGCATCCTGCTCAGACTTGCTCTTGCTAGAAGCACTCTTGCTGCCAAAAAGGCTACTAGGCTGGTTCACAATCCGGGAAAGTGTTTCCAAAGGCTTCAAAGCAGCATTGACTGTGTTGGCCATGTTTGGACTGAGGTAAAGATACAGAGACGGACTTAGCACAGAAACCTGCACTAAAGGGAACCAAGGCTCATCAGAGTAACAACTGATTCCAGGGGATGGGGCATGGAGGGTGCAAGGTGAGCCTGGAACATCTTGTTGTGCCAGAGGCTTTAAAAAATTGATGGGGTCATTACCACAGGCCAAATCTGAGAATAAAAAATAATGACGGTAGTGGATTATACCATATTAAATATAAAAAGAAACTGCAGCCACAGGGATACAAACATAAGCAGAAGGAAATCTTCATTATAAAAGAATGCCTGCTAATAAATAGGAATGAGAAAATCAGAAATCCTCACTTTTTGAACAGCAATGTAAGCGATCCAGGCAGGGATCACCAATAAATGCTAACCTACTGAGTTAAAAATCTTCAGGGCATAAGATATTCATGTAATCTTCATATGAACTCAAAGCATCACCCATAAAACATTTATTAAGTACAAAAGGGAAAGCTAATGTTTATGTGATCAAACTTAGCATCACCAATAATGGGACAAATTAGCATTATGTGTCTCCTGATGTGATGCACCAAGGGCAAATATCACCCATGTAGTATTCATGCCAGAAGTTTAACCTGAACCTAGCCATAAGGAAGCAATTAGACAAATCCACGTTATGGAATATTCTATGAGACATTTGGCGCCTTCCAGATTCTTCAAAATAGTCAACTGTCATAAAAAAACAAGATACAGATGACATCAGATGCAATTAGTGATGCTCACTGGATACTGGATTAAAACGCTCTCTCCCAAGCTATAAAGACATACTTGGAATAACTGGGGATATTGGAATATGAACTACATGTTGAATCCTATTATATCAATGGTAAAATTTCTTAGATGTGACGATATTCTAGCCACGTATAGGAATGTTTATTCTTAGGAGACACATGCTAAAGTATTCAGAGGTTAAGCATCATGTTGTCTGCAACGAACTTCAAATGACTCTGCTCCTAAAAGGGGGAAGGAGAGGAGGAACTAAAGCAAATAGGACAGAATGATAACCACTGGTTAATCTACATGAAACATATGGTGCTCATTACACTGTGAGTCTAAAATTTTTAAATGTTTTAAAAAAATTAATGAGCTTGTATCAAGAGGACAAAAATCAACTTGAAGAGGCCCCATGGGCCAGCCAAAGGTGTAATGGAAAAGAATAATGACTGCAGAGATCCAAAGAACTCAATCACTGGCTTAAAAAAAAAAAAAAATCAATAAAAATAGAAAAACCAGAGAAAAGTTGCATTTGAGGTGGTGATTAAATCTATTTTGACTTTACTCTAAAAATTAGTGACTTAAGAAAAAAAATTAAGTTTTTATCCTGCCTCTTAAGTAGGAACTGTATTTCAGGGTAACCAGACTCTCCCCCTTGAACTGGGGCTGTCACAGAAAAATGCCAGCTAATAATGTCGAAGGAATGACAGAAATTAGAAAAGTCATTGATAATCCCCAAAAAAACTGACACAGGAAAGGATTATCAGTTGGTGTTAAGATCATTAATTAGGTATACGGCTGATAGGAAACCAGACATTTATATAGCACCAAAACAGTAATATAGGCTACTTTCTAATAAGAAGGGGGAAATTTAACAGTACTCTACTCTAGAGTAAGTCAATTTTATCATGATTATTAATGACAGTTCAAAGAGATGTGTCTCCCCATGATGGAATATAAGATACACCTCATTTATGATATATCCTAACCAATAATTTCAAATTGCTCCATTAAGCCTCTAGCTCTAATTAGAAGTTAACAGAAAACAGGGAGTAAAGGAACAAGTTAAATGACACTGCAAGGAACAAATGGACCAAATCTAGAAGGCAAAACATTCAGCATGACAGCAGGCCTGGTCACCTTAACAAGTTAGTGTCATTAGCAGAAATAAAATGAAAATTAAAAAATTAATTAAGATTCTGTGTTAGAATAACAGATTCAGAGGATATAGCTAGATGTAATGCAAGGTCTGTAACTAGATTCTGGTTCAGACAAAAATTCCTGAATATGGATTTGGGTGTTATATATGATGAAAATTTACTTACAAAAGCAAGGTAGAGATTTATAACTGGAAAAACAAAAAACCCTAATCCAACCTAGGTTATACAACAGCATATATAATATCATTTTAGTAAAAAATACATTTTGTACGTATATGAAAAAACCATCGAAGAATGTAGTAAAGTAACAGTGATATCTGGTGGTAGAAACCCAGTATTTACTTTTGCTCATCTGCATTTTTCATGATATACATATAATCTTATAATAAAAGGTTACTTTTAATTAAGATGGGGGAATCTTGGGGAAAAAACTACTGATACAGTCCAACTCTTGAGTTTGAAGCAAATGAGAAAACTAAGGTCTAAAGAAAGGCAAGTGCCTTGCTTAAAAACCACAATACTAAGAACTCAGGTTCCCACCTATACCCAAACTTTTCCTATCACACCAGTGGCTCACTACTGATTCTGGTGAGGATACATGAAACACAAGCAAATGAAGAAATAAAAGCAGCATGATCAAAGAGAGGGCAAAAGCCTGCAGCTGGAGTTCAGGAATAATTTTACCTGGACAGGTCCAGGCTATGAGGCACTCTTGCCAGGTCATTAACCAGTCCTTTCTTCAGGAAGAGTCGAATAATGTTGTTCATGCCATTGTGCTGGGTCTTGGCTGTGGCACTGCTGTAGAAGCTGGACGTTGAGGGGCAGGACTCCATGATAGTACTGATGATACACATCACTGCTTGAAGCCTGGGAGAGAAGTTTGACACCTCTATCATATGAATACTGCCCATTCTTAGGAGTCTTAAACTAACCGGCCTCAGATAACCCTCCTGGTGCCCTGTGTTTCCTTCTGGAAGTAACATTTAAACAGGTGAGAGCTCACTCCCTGAGTGGTAGCATTCTTAATTTTCTTTACACATAATTTAAAAAATAAGACTGAATAATCTGCTCAATTTCTTGAAGATATCAGAACTATAATGACAACATCCCTTTGTTCTAAGCTGTTTACCCTCCTCCAAATGTAATCAGTTCTCTAGGTATTTTGAGGCACTAGAACTATTTGAGAGGACCAGAGAATATACAGTGCCAGTGTGACCAGAACTCTTGTTCAAGTGCCAGGAATCCCACAGGCCAAGAATGGAGTAAGGAGATGCTACTGATTATCAGCACTAGGTCAGGCATGGGTTTTACCTGGCATGTTTCTCTGTACTCTCAGCCATAGCCAGTGCCCGTCCCAGAGCTGCTTTTACTTCATTCACAAGGGCTACTTGGGCATCTGTGCCACTCCCTGCAGCAGCTAGGCTTGCGAGGAATAGGCGGGCCAGGGCAGGTGTGTCCTTGTCTTCTGCATTCTGGGTATGTGGGAGGAGGTGGTCCAGAACAAAGGCTAGCACACTGCAGTCCTGAAAAATCATTAATTATGACATTTACTCACAAGCATAATTATGCCATATTGTTTGCACATCAACAAGGTACACATACACAAAGTTGATCCTTCAAGTCACCCAGTCAGTGATTATCAGGTCCACTTTATAGATGAGAAAACCAAGGTTTGAAAGTACAAACTAAATGAGCAAATCCAGATTTTATGCTTTTAAACTCCACTCATTTCTCACTAGCTTACACATTTTCATTTACAGGTCACTTGATATTTCTCAAAACATTTTTATGTGTGGTATTTAAAAGAACTGTTCACAGTAAACCTATAGAACAGTTAAGGCAAGTTCAGTATTTTCCCATTCTGACAAATGGGTAATATGAGGCCCAAAGAAACAGGGCCTGTGCAAAGAACTTAACCAATGGCAAGGATTCAAATCTTGTTCATAATTAAGTGCTATAATGCCTTCACGTATTCAATTAAGTTGTAATGTTTACTGATACCTATAATGTGCTAAGGACCCTAGGCTAAAAATAGGCATTTAAAAGAGAAACAGCACAGCCACAGATATGCAAAAATATTTAATGCAAAGTAAATAGCAAAAAAAGGCCCAACAAGGGAAAGAAATTACGTGAGACTTGTTCCTTCTAACAAGGACTTCTGTCCTGATAATTCTTTATATTAGAAAGAAACTTAGTTCTATTGTCATTTAAGCAGATATTGGATCAAAATTTTGGAGTTAATTAGAAAGGATGGCTGTATAACCCTGAATGTACCAAATGCCACTCAACGGTACACTTTAAAATGCTTGATTTTATGTAAATTTTGCCTCAATAAAAACTGCATTGAAGAATTCTAGAGTCTGGAAAATTAGATACGGTGGCTAGGTTAAGATGGAACTATTAGAAATAAAAATTCCCCAGTACTGAATAAAATACAAAATTGTGTAAATATGTTATGTAACATTATTAGTAAAAACTGGAAAAAAAGCTTTGCAATTTGGGAAAGCAGGGTGATGTAGTAAAAGACTTGGATTTATAACCAGAGACCTGGATTCCAATTCTAATCCTGTTACTCTGCAGTTTGGCCTTGAACAAGTTACTAACCTTTCTGAGCCTTCTCTACTTCTCTATTAAGGGGAGCAATACCAACAACCTTCTAGTGCTGAGGTAAGGATTAATCAACAGTATTTGTAAATCACCTAGGAGTACCCAGTACCACAAGGTCTGGGTGGTACACATAATAGATACTTAATAAATTTGCAATTAAATGTCTTATTCCACAAGGAATGCTTATATTAACTACAACTGGCATAATGAGTAAAAACTTTGAAATAAAAGCCTAATGTATATTTAGTATACATAACTCCACAAAGGACTTGTATCTAGAATATGTAAAAAATTCAGTAGAGAACAAGAATATAAGACTTGGACACCTCACAGGAGAATATCCAAATAGCCAATACAGAAAAGGATATTTTTTTTTTTAATTTTTTTTTTTTTTCAACGTTTATTTATTTTTGGGACAGAGAGAGACAGAGCATGAACGGGGGAGGGGCAGAGAGAGAGGGAGACACAGAATCGGAAACAGGCTCCAGGCTCTGAGCCATCAGCCCAGAGCCCGACGCGGGGCTCGAACTCACGGACCGCGAGATCGTGACCTGGCTGAAGTCGGACGCTTAACCGACTGCGCCACCCAGGCGCCCCAGAAAAGGATATTTTAACCATAATGCAAAATCTAGTGGCTTTGTAGTAATCCACTAGAACAGCTAAAATGAAAAATAAGAAAATACCAAGTGTTGGCAAGGAGGTATGGCAAGCATACCATATGCTGTGCTTGGTAATAATATAAGTGGACACAACCACTCTGGAAAACTTTTGGTGCCATTTGCTAAAGCTGAAGAGACCAGCAATTCTACTCCTTAGGCATGTTAACACCTAATAGAAACACTTAATCCAGTTTATCCTTGAATAACACGGATTTGAACTGTGTGGGTCCACTTTTATGCAGATTTTTTTTCAATATATTGGTGCCATACTGTAAATACATTTTCTCTACCTTACAATTTTTTTTTACTGAAACCATTAGCAAGTCTTTATTTCCCTTATTGCCTTTTCATTTGAAATTAAATAGTTTTGATTAAATTGTTTTTTTCTATTTAATTAAAAAAAATTGTGAACAAGCAAATTTGTATTTAAGAGTTTCAGCTCAAAGTTGCAACAATCTAAGAATTAGTGATCCAAGCAGAAATTACAATTTTATTTTTTCTCAGGGGTAATAACATTTTTCTCCCTCTAATATATGTAACTATACAAAATATGTGTTAATGGAGTGTTTATGATATTGGTAAAGTTTCTGGTCAACAGGAGGATATTAGTAAAATATTTGGGGGAGTCAACAGTTTATGCAGATTTTCAACTACATACGTGAGGAGAGGGGAAGGAGGTGTCAGCACCCTTAATATCCCTGCGTTGTTCGAGAGTCAACTGTATACGTTCACCAAGACATATATAAGAATGGACTGTAGCAACACTACTTTCAATACCTGTAAAATGGAAAACTACCCAATTGTCTATTAGCACTAGAATGGACAAGACTGTGTTACATTCACACAATGGAATCCTATACAGCAAATAAACTACTACCACACACAAAAATGGATATTGCAAACAAAGGAATATAAACTGTATGATTCTATTTATATAAAGTGCAAAACCAATCTATGACAACAGAACTCAAGATAATGGTTGACATTATGGAAGTTTAAAAGGGAGGGGGAGCTGTAGAAAGGCATGAAGCGGTAAGCTTTTGTGGAGTTTTTAATGTTTTAATTTGAGTAATAGTCATCCAAGAAAAACTAACGACTCATTCAGGAATTGCATATTTTTGTATGTATTTTAAAAAACTCAGATTAAATCTAAGTAAAACTAGCTTAAAAATGGCAGCTGATTTCATATTCTTTGCCTGCAACATTAATGCCCCTACTCTACTCTCAGACCATTTACTGCTTACTAACCACGAAATTAAGATATAACCTCCCAAACAAGGTTCCCTTTTTGAAAAAAATCTCCTTGGGCACCCCTTTTATGTATATGGGAACATGATCTAGTTTCTTAAAGTGCCCTCTCATTTGAAATATCTAACCTGAAGATAATTCCATATCAAGACATTTCTTTCCCACAGCTCTGATAAACATTTAGGCTTTCCTTATGTTCTATGTTACCAATACTATTACCATATCAGGTGTCTTTGCACAGGTGTGAGTATATCTGGAAGATAAACAGCCATTTTGTCTATTTGGCTTATTCTACTGTCCCCTAGACACCCTTATGTAGACAAACCACAGATACCTTTCAAATTACACATTTTCTCTTCAAGCCATTTCTTCTAACATAAAAGGAATAGAAAAACATAAAACAAGAAACATCAGAATCCTTGATTTTGTTTTTATTTTCCAAAGATCCATTTCTACCTTTAAAACATCTCTTCAACTCACCCATTTTTTCCCCAACAACTTCACCAAGATCCTGTATTACCTAGATTGCTATCTACATCAGATTCCTAATTGGTCTGACTCCAAATCTTGCGTTTTGCAGTCTTTACACTGCAGAACAAGTGATTTTCTGCAAACAAATTAACAAATGGCACAAACTCACTCCCTGTAATGAGCCCGATAGCTCTGCATCATGGGGAAAAGCCTAGCTTCTTTAACGTGTCTAAGAGGCCTCTGCCTCTCAACATTGGGCTAACATGTGCAGGTTCCTAGCAAACTGTCTGACACATTTGTATCCAAATGATGACAGTATCAAATCTTAAACAGACTAGAAATATTACCTCTTTAATCAGCTCAGACTGGCCCACAGTGTAGCTGTAGTTGGCAATCAGGGTAGCGATACCAACATAGGACCTCACCAACTCTGCCAGAAGACGAAGAATAGTGGAGGTGGGCATTAAAGGTTTGCTGCCCTTGCCCTTCTGCTTGCCTTCCTCAGAGGCTCGGTCCCCTTCTTTATCTTTCTTCCCATCACGAGACTCTTCTGGAGTTGATGCTGTTGAGAAAGAGTCAAACACTGGTTCAATTTCACACTGAAATACTGGCAAACATCAAGCCTTATGTGGAAAGAGAATACTACTTCTATTCCACTTTAGGTCACTGATACAAATGGAATGTCCTCCTCATAATGCAGTGGAAGGACACATAGGATGACAGGTCTCAGATATAATCTGTGGATATGGTGCAGCAGGGAGGCTTTGCCCAACTGTTCACATATCTTCTGCCATTTCCCTCCTTTTATACATAATTTTGCACTCCAGAAATACTGTACTAAGAGTTCTCCAAAGACGCCTTATGTACCCCCTTTTACCTTTCCTTCCCACATGTCTCCCCGGCACACATTTACTTATCTAACTTAATTCAAATTCTGATCTCCATAAATACTTTCCTGTCTCATCCAGGAATACAGAGACATAGCGGGTACATGTGCCCACTGTACCTTATCCCAGCATGCCTCCATTCCAGCAGTTATATTAAGTATGGTATCTCCTTGGTTAGATCTCAAAGATCTTTCCTATTCAAGAAGCAGCAGCTCTTGGAAGGTATCCTTAGAATTGTTTCCATGTGACATTTCTCTAATTGTTGACTAAGTAGCCAATGGGCTCTGGTAACACTGCTAGAATCCACCATGCAAGGTTTATGGCTAGAATTGTGTCACTGGCACCAAAGCTCTATATGCCAGCATAAAACCCACCATAAGAAATATATGTGGTGGTTTAAAGAGTAGATCTAACAGATCTCACCACAGCAACCATTACTTTGTTAGGTAAGTCACAGTTCTACTAATTTTAGCATAGAGAAATCCTTTACTTACAGAACATGGAGCTCACCCTTGAGAAAAGTTCACTTAGACAAGTAAATGTGACAATTATGCCTGTATTCCCATATCCCCTGCCCAGGACACCCACAGTTTCTTTGTTCTCTCAAGAAAGTAACAACAAAAGAGGGAGAAAAGTAAACCATTACCTTCTCCTTGGGATGTCCCAGATGTGGAAGTCTCAGTGGAGGTACCATCTGCAGCAAAGACCTGACTCTATGGAGGAAGAATACCGCTGAGCCATTATTAATTTCAGAGACAGTTGTCTCTAAATGGTAGGAACCCTTCCCAGGGTACTCATTACGAATGCTACAGACTCTCTTTGGCTGATCTTTTAACCATCTTCACTCTGTACATACTATAATCTGTGGGAAGCTATCATTATAAACAGTGACTGGAAGATTGGGGGCACGTACAAGGGACAATGAGAATGAAAAATGAATTTAATATTTCCAATCCAAAGAGAGAAAAATCCCAGGGATACCCCAAATTTATCTTCATTCTTAGGCAACAGATAATTTACAGATACATCAAAATTAATACCTTTGAAATTTCCCTGGCATAACCTTAAATATAGAGAACACATAGGTATCAGAAAGCGAGAAGGAAGACAGGAGGTTGGAATTGACTTACATTAATGGAAAAACCTGACTGTGCATCAAAGTCACTGCCCTGACGAGTAAGTGACCGGTACTGCTGGTATACATCATCACCCATGTCTTGCAGGAGCTGGCCAACCTCTTGCGTCATACCCCCAGGTTTAGGATCAGATTTCTCTGCTAGAGAAACAAAAACAAAACAAAACTCATTAATAACTATGCAATGCTAATGCCTATTTGGCAACTTGGTCAATTTCACTTCACTTACTATGACTATTTACATAGTGATGTGGCTAGACTTTCACTTAAGAGGAGAAACGTAGTTATGACCAAGAGAGCATGGTTGAAAGCCTCATTCTTTTACTAACTAGTTTTGTGACCACAAGCAATTTACTTATTTTTCTCACTTTCCTGAGCTTCACAACTAAGCTTAAATGAATATACTTGGTATTATACCTAGTGCAACAGAGATCAATAAATGGTTACCCTAGCTATATAAGCTAAATTATTTTGGGGGGTGGGGCTGATATGTGAGGTAGAATAAAGGTTCTATGGTTGTAGAAGCAAGAAGCTCTATATGGATCAAAGTGCTCAATAGATGAAAAGCACCAAAGACTCATATTTTGACTTAATTAAAGATTATATTCACCAATTTTTGGCAATTCTGTGGGACCTATCAATTAAGTATGTCCTAAATAAAATCCTGAAGGATATGACTGCAATGCAATCTTAAGTTCCAATTAATTCACTCATGACTTTACCAGTACTTACAAGCAGCACCTTAACTAGGAATAAAGGTAGATTGGGATGGTGGTCTCAAAGGTCAGGAAGCCTAATCACACCTTCTAATACTGATCCCAGTTTTTTTGGAAACAAAGATGTTTTAGCAACAAAGAGAATGAAAACATTAGAGACTTTTTGGTATAAATTTTCCTGCCCACAAGATGCCATTATCTCCTCTTTAATCTTTGTTCATTCTTTCCTCTGTATGGGATAGACTCTCATATGTCAGCATTCTCATTCTTATCATTCAAGACTTATTTCAGAAACCACTTGTTCTAAGAAACCTTCCTATAGGTCACCCCCACAAGGTCAGATGCCTTGCTTTAAGACTCACCACTACCTTGCCATCTGTCATAATGTATGACCATTGGTTTTTTCAGAGAAGTGCACATGGGCACACAAGGAGTGCTCACTATGCCATAAGTTGGTTGAGAGATCCAGGCAAAGTGCCCGGCCTCCTGAGGTAGACTAGATACATACCTTCCTCTGGAGCATGGTATGCAGCCAGGGCATTCAGCATATCATAGATCACTTCCTTGATGGTATCAGGAATGACAGGCAGAGGTGAGGGCTTCAAAGGGGTCGTCTTCACTAGCTGTACAGCATTAGGACCTTTAATTCTAAGATTCTCAAATTCATCATCTGAAGCTAAGCCAAAGTCAGACAGAGAAAAATCAGTCAACAGTGAACCAGTACCTATACTTGATTACTGATAAAGACTCATAACCAGTACCTATACTTGATTACTAATAAAGACTCAGAAGGGGGTCTGTATAAACACACATGCTTGGGACAAAAGGCCATTTCCAAACAACGTTCAAGTAGCCTACTAGGAAATCTAGCTTTTACTTTCCCTAAATACCACAGAATTTATTACAGCAGTACCAAATAGTAAAAACAGTATAGGCTTTGCAGTTGGGGGAGACTTGGTTTTGAAATCCAGTTCTGTTACAGGATCACTGGCCAGATTACTTCAACAAACCTTAATTTTCTCACTCCTAAAATTATTCTTTTTTCATTCCTAAAATTTGAGGATTAAATGAGATCATACAGGAGACATGCCCAGCACAGGAGGTCAGGCACATATCTGGGGGCTTCCAAAAATAATTAGCTCCCTTCCCAACATTTTATTAAAAAACAAAACAAAACAAAACTCTCCCTCCACAACCCTACAGAAAAGTTGAAAGGTTAGTATAGCACCCATATGCTTTTCATCTAGATCCTAAGATCAAAGATATTTTTCTACATAACCATACCACCATCATTAACACCCAAGGCATTTAACACAGATATAATCATCTAATATACAGTATTCAAATTTCTCCAAATCTCTTTACCTGGGTCCAGAGTCCCATCATGGTTGGTAGTTCTTTCTAGTTTCATCATCTAGGAGAACCTTGCATTTTTTTCCCTTTATGACATTAATATTTTTGTAGAGTGCAGGTGAGCTATCTTATAGAATGTCTCAAAATTTGCATTTAATTGCTTCCTCATAATTAAATATGGGCCAAACATTTTGGGCAAGAACACACTGATGATACAGTGTACTTCCTACTGTACCATGTGAGTCACATGTCCACTTGTCCCTCAATTACCACTTTATCTGTAAACCATTCACACTCTGTTGTCACACTAAGACAAATTCTTTGAGGGCAAGGACTAGACCAAACGAGTCCTTGGTGTCTCTGGCAGGGATTACCACAGGGCAAGTAAGATAGACAGATAGACATAAGAAATATTGAAGTACCTCTGAACTGGCCCACATGTCCCAACACTTGCTTAAGGAAGCTTTCCAAGTTATCTCTGGGATTATACTAGGCCATAGACTTCAATGTCTCAAAGGCCAGGAGAAGGGGAGAAACTCACCAGTTCCTGAGCCTCGAGGGGCTGGAAGGGCAATGCGGATACAGCAGTTGGCTACTTCAGTGAAAATGTCTGGATTGCGGCATGCAGCTGGCCCCAGGACACGAAGGATATAATTGATCTCCCGAGAACCAAGGCTGCCAGATACAACACCAGAGGTAGTGCTACCAGCTCCACTTGTAGCTGCTGAGCGAACCACCTAGTAAAGAAAGGAAGAAGCAATGTGGATTAATGACCACTTTCTAAAACTCCAATTGCATTCAAGGAAGAGTTACCAAGGATTAAAATACTATCCAAACTCTGCCTCAAGACACTGGATGATAGTTTTAGGTTTTTGGGAAAAGATGCACTTGGGTCTTTTAAGTCCCATTCCTCCCTGATTCAAAATATGTGGCTTATAAAAAGTTACAGGATTCAGCACATCCCAAAACTATCAATTATTATAACAGATGGCATGTTATCTTTATAGAAATTGGGAAATGTATCTAGACCACTGATCATCTAAATTATAGCCCTCACATGTAAGTGCCAGCTCCTAGCCTTCCCAAATGCTGTCCCAATTTTAAACCAGAATGGTTCAAACTCTAAAAATATGCAATACCAATATCCACTCAGTGTTTAAGAACGAAATTAAATGTTTCTTTATGCCTCAAAGTCAATCATCAGTCTTAGACACAGGAAATACTGAACTATTTATAGATGGCTTGCTCTGAAACTATAGGGCTTACACATTATGCTTTTGGTCTTCACAAAAGGACTCATTAATCAACAGAAAATACAAGAAGGTATAAAGAAAATAACTACCGTATTTTCCATTATCATTCCTTTGTGAACTATGTTCACAAACATCTTTTGGAACCTTAATGCTTTCCTTACCAAATCAGTCAAAAGCTATAATCCTAAACTCTCATTTTTTAAATACTGAAAAGTCTAATTTCACTATAAAGAATGTGCTGTAATTTAGTTATCCAGTCCTCTGCTGGACATTAGATCTCCAGTTTCTTCTATAGTGAACATTCTTGTATATGTACCTTGGCATACTTGACTTTAAATTATCAAATAAATTCCTAGTCACAGAATTTCTAGGTCAAAGAATATCTCAAACTGACAGTACCAAATTGCCCTCCAATGTGGCTGCACCAATTTCCACTCCTACCAAAAAAGTAAGAGTATGCCTGGTTGTCCATACCCATACCTTCAATGGATATTATCAAGCATTTACATTTTGCCAACTTGATACATTAAAACTGCCACTGATCTTCCTTTGCTCCTCATAATCCTAAATACAATTAAGCTTAGAAAGCTCTTATCCAACAAGAACCTGTATTTTCCAGGCATTAAACTTTTTTTAAATGTTTATTAATTTATTGCGAGAGCAAGTGAGCAGGGGAGGGGCAGAGAGAGACAGACAGACAGACAGAATCCCAAGCAGGCTCCACAACTGCTAGCACAGAGCCTGACGTGGCGCCTAAACCCACAAACCATGAGATCATGACCTGCGCTGAAATCAAGAGTTAGACGCTTAACCGACTTAGTCACCTAGGCGCCCCCTTAGCATTTAAAAAAAATTGAAGTTTTATTTATTTTGAGAGAGAGAGACTGAGCAGGGGAGGGGCAAAGAGAGGGAGAAAGAGAGAACCCCAAGCAGGCTCCACACTGTCAGGACAGAGCCCAATGCAGGGCTTTAAATCACAAACCATAAGATCATGACCTGAGCGGAAATCAAGAGTCAGATGCGAGCCAACCCCAGTGCCCCTTCCTAGCATTTTTTAAGTTGTATAAACGTTAAACGTTTTCAGTATTTTGTTTTTAAGTCAGAATTCTATCTGTGTGTAGCTGTTTCTTCCCTGTTGGGCTGTCTCTTGCCCTGGATCAGTATATATGCTGTTTTTAATAGTGCTCCTTCTTTTGATTTTGCTCCTGTCAGACGAAATCAAATAGGCTGGGTGAATGAATGCGAGATGTATACTCATACACACAGAAGTATAAAGTGGTTCCACCTTTTTGGCAAGCAAGTTAAAAAATACTCATACGTTTTCATCCAATTTCTAGGAATCTCTGAGAAAAACAAATCTTAAATGTGACAAAACCATGCACAAAAATGCAAATTGCAACACTAATTATAAATGTAGGAAACAGTGTCCCAAGAGAGGAAAATGGAAGTCCAATAACATTCACATGATGACTGTTGACAAAGAATTAATAGGAGGAAATAAGACATTTGTCCTCCCTACTTCTCCCCTTTGAGGTCTTATGTTGATGTTACAAAATTTTTTTCATGTTTTTAAAAATTTATTTTTGAGAGAGAATGTGCGTGAGTGGGGAAGGGGAAGAGAGAAAAGGGGACAGAGGATGTGAAGCAGGCTCTGTGCTGACAGCAGGCAGCCTGATGCAGGGCTGGAACTTATGAACTGCGAGATCATGACCTGAGCAACCCATGTGCCCCATAAACATTTTTCTCTTTTCTAATTACTTTGTCATTTTTTTCCACTGCTTTGTGTTTCCTAAAATAAACATATAAACGTCTTAATTTTCCAATCTGCACAACGGGTATCTGCAAATGCTTATTAAAGTGTCTGGCCTATTATAATATTCCCAAAACTTTACTACTTTTACAACTCCAAAATACAATGTTTGGAAAATGTGCTCACAGGTGAATACATGAGAAATACTCCTATAAGGGAATCAACCTTAAGACATATACTTGGTGAAAGGTATCCCAGTTCCTCATTAACAGTTTTTGGTTCAAAAAACCTATACTGCCAAAGAGGACTTTATAGGTAAGATTTATTACTGTAGTAAATATTAAGGACAGAAAATGTTATTCTCTAGTTAAAAAAAAAATCATTCAATGGGACAATCTTTCATATGTAAGCAAGCACTTGAGCACACAGCTGGGAAAGTTTGCTGGACAAAACATATAGTCTATGTAGCTAGTTATATACCCTATGAAAAACCAGAAGTGTATCTGAGATCAAGGAGAACAAAGGTATGATATAAAGCTAAACCAGCTTCTGACATCAAAAAGACTCACCTTTTCCATGGTATGACGGAGGGTGCAGGGATCCTCAATGATATGTCTTAAAAGAAGGGTGACCAGGGGGGTAAACCCATTGAAGCCTGAACTCTGGGTCAAATTCAAGATCATGCGGGTACTCTTTAGCTCTGCAAACATCATGGCGTATTTGTGGTCTCGGGTGAGCCTCAGGCAGAGACGAAGGGTGGCATGCAAAGTGTCTGGGTCTACAGGGACTCCTAGCATGCTCACACAGGCCCGGATTAAAACAGTCACCATATCCTCTGTCAGGCCCTGGATCAGGATCTCCCCAATTTTTGTTTCTTCCAGGCTCGTCTCCTTTTCAGTATTTGTACTCTCTAGGGCCAAAGGAGTATCTACAAATGAGAAAGTAAGAGTTCAGAAGTTTAATTTGACATTTCCTTCCATATCTCTCCCGCATAGCTAGGTCAAGCACTTAGGTTTGTTTCTATTAAAAAATATACCAAACACCAATTCTAGGGCCAGATAAAAGGACATATAAAAGGGACTGTGTATCTTTAAGTCACCAAGCAATATGATGGGTAAGAAATCACTCATGATAAAATTGGCCAAAACTGAAGCCATAAAGGCACATGAAGCTTTATGTAACACTCCTTGAAAGATTCAAAACTGAAGGTCCATACCACTGAGTTTATTTTCTTTACGTTTGATATCCATTTCTTTGCTTTCTTCCAGCGTCTTCTCTAGTTCCTGTCCATTGCTATTTTTTGAGTTTTTATTCAGCCGTGGTACCCTCAGGAGAGTCAGCATCACAGGGCGCCGATTCCCTGTTTCCTCATTAACCTAGAAATTCAAGAAGACAAAGAACAGCTCTACAAAAGAAAAGGAAACTATAAGAGGGGCTGGAACTCCCAGGTAAAATGCTGCAATAGGAAGGAACCCTGGCAACTTTTCCCATCCTTATCACCTACAGAGAGAAAGCCTGAAGGTCCCCAAAAGTAAAGCAGCATACACAAGGCCCTATAACAAACTGGAAACTTTCAAATAGAGTATATACCATCCCTAACACTTAAAATCATTTCTGGTTGGAACAGTATCAAATTGCCATAAACAACAGACTCACAGTCTAACTAATGACTTTAGGAAGACTCCATTCTCTGTCAGCTATACCGAATTTAGTAGTGGTAATAGCGCTTCTTATAACACATGTCAGGACGTCTGGTTCAGGAAGAAGCAAACCACAAGGCATACTCAGCATCTTCCCTCTTTTCAAAGAAGTTTACAGCACCGAGTGAGCACGTACCTGCACCATTGTAGTGAACTGGACAGTGTATCTTCTTCGGCCTGCAGTGAAACGCACACTCGTCTCTCCAGATTTCCAGGCAGAATCAATAGTGCTGTTGTTGCTTGCACTGTAACTACACCAACGCCCAGAGCGGTCATCAAACCAGCGCCAGTTGTTGTTGTTGGACTGTAGATACTAAATACAAAAACAAAAAATTTCTTTGTATTTCCTACAAGTTTGGTTGTTAGAAGAAACAGTAACTGTTCACTACTAAAGCTAACCAGGAAAAAGAAAGAATACTGTGAACATTTAGTAGAATTTTGAGAACCAAGAGAAGTTTTTTGTATACATTAATTCTCACATTCCTGATCCCTTCCATAAGCATAAAGACCTCTACACCCTTGTCCTGCAATCCTCTGCTTTTCTTTTGTTTCCAACTGTTTTCCACAAATGGGAAACATTAGTTCAAATGTGCAGGAACCAAATTTCTGTTTCTGAGAAGGCACTGAGATAATGTGGCCTATATAATTTTTGTATAAAAAGCACTTGGCTTTTGTAGGAATTGCTGCACACTCAGTCCTTCATATAGAAGCCACTCTCTCCTCTGGAGATAGCACACTCCTTTAACATTTTCTTCCAGGTAAGTTCTAGGGTCCTTCACCCAGAAGCTCCATAAAAAAATAATTCTAACTCGCCATTCAGAAGAAAAATATAGCTACTGAGATCCCTCAAGAGATTTAGGTCTTGATCAGGCAGCTTTCCATTCATTCTTTACTACTCTACCATATTCTCTTCTGGTCTATTCTTACCTCAAGAGGCTAAGCAGTTTTGTCAACTATGTATTATATACCTTAGTCATTTGGGCTCTCCTTTTTGAAGAGATGGCTGTCTTCTCATAGAAATCTATCAGGAGCAACACGGGGGTGATCCACCTAAAAAAGAAAGAAATGATTTACTTTGGGCAAGCCAGAAAACCTGTACAATATGGGAAAACTTATCGTGATTTTATTAGGCACCTCATCTATTTTCAAACCACAAAAGGTACACAAGATTTGCCCCATACATGCTCTAGAAAAGTGCTTGATTTAGGGCCTGAGCTATAGGGCCCAAGTCTGAGAGGAACAGAAATGAAACCAGGTGAGATACAAGATCACTCACTTCGGGGTCTGGACCTCTTTTTGCTCCTTGGCGGCCTGTAGGCAGGGTTGAACCACTTCCAAGAGTTTGATTAGGACATTAAGGATGCCACTAGATTCAACGACCCAGGCACAAGGTAGCTTCAACTCCTAATTGGCCAAAGAAAAATAAATAAATACAACTTCTATTCACCATTAAGGATTGGCACAGTATAGGAAAACACAAAGCTGAATACTAAGAGAACTGCTGAATTAAACTTCCACCTCTACCACTTACTAGCTGTGTGATCTGAGTTACTTAAATTCTCTGGGCCTTCAGTGTTTAGACCCTCATGGGTCATAGGAAGTAATAATTTCTACTTTGAATGTTAATTGTGGGGATTAAATGAAGTGTGTGTGTGTGTGTGTGTGTGTATACTCGTTCACTCTAATGCCCAACGCATTGCCTGGCACATTAGTATGTACTTATACAGAAGCTGTTATTAGGATCATTAATATCATTATCATTAAGGATTACCATCTAGGAAATATAACCTTAATTATGTTGAAGTTGAAAAGCTTCTGATTTACAGAGAACCTTTATATTCTTTCCAGGAAGATGGAATAATTAAACATAGCAACAGTTAGTTAGTAGTTCCCCTACAGGTGCTACACTATAAAGTAGTTCCTTTATAGGGGCTGCACTGGAAGTAATTTAAATGTCCAATAGGCAATTACTTAAACTAGGGGACATCCAAAAGATGGAATGTATACATGACATGGAAAATATTCATAATACTGAGAGAACAAAATACAAAATTTTCTTTTTTAAAATGGTCTGATCCTAATTATTTTAAATGCATAAAAAAGGACTAGAAAAAAATTAAAGACTGTTACTTGTGATTTTTAAAAAAGGGGGGGAGATTCATGAGTGATTTACGTCTGTATTATAATGTTATTGGGGACCCTGCATTCAGTACTTTGCAATCCTTCCCAAAAGTTATTTATTCACAAGTGCTATAGTAAGAATTACCACTTCCATCAAAAAAGGAAAACCCCAAGACTGTAAACACACAATTTGACACATACACGGGACTTAATCTCCTGAGTTCTTGTAAAGGGTTTACTCCGTTAAGTTCAGGTTTTACTGTTAAGCCTGACCTACAAATGAAGAGTCACTTGTTCAAGGTCAGTTGCCTCCTAATTCCTATGTAGGATGAAACAAGAACATGTCCTGGCCATTCTCTTGCTTAAAATAATCTGTTGATTGACCAAGTATGAAGGAAGAATCAGATTCTATCTGATGCCCATCATCCAATTTCCACATCTGACCCCACCTTTTGTCTACCAGTTAGGTTTCCTCAGAGAGGCCAAATTATCCCACAACTGCACTGGGATAGTCATTCTAAAAACCTTATAACTACCACCCCCCAAATCCTCTAAGACATGATTCAATTAATTAACACTTGTTCTGAGAAGCTCTTCCCTCATTAGCCAGAAGTGATACATTTGCCCTCCTCCTGAACTCAGAGAAAATTCTTTATACTATTCATGTGGCACAGAACACTGCATACTGTACTTAATTATATGTCTTATAGCCTATCGGACACTGTGGGCTCATGAAATGAAGAGATCATGTCTTACAATTCTACCTTCTTGAAGGTCTCAAATGGTAGGTGTTTTATAGTTCTTTAATGATGAATTACAGGAACCAAAAGATCTAAATCTTACCTCAAAAAGCAGTGTTAAAAGCAAGATTCTAGTAGCTAAATTGGAGGCTTGGGGCAGGGTGGCCATCTGACTGATCCACTCTGACACAGTTTTTGTGTCACTCGTTGTCAGGGGAAGAGCAGCTTTGATCAACACATCAGCAGCTTCCCACACCTAGAAAAGCAGAGAAGTGCCAAGTCAGGTAACTGTAGATAGGGTATGATAAGGTTTGTCAAAACATCCTTAACCTTATAAAACACTCCCTCCACTCCCAACACATTTGCTGAAGAAGGATGAGTGAATAATAAAACGTTAACTAAAGGGATTTAGTGTATCAAAAGATGCATGCTACGAAAGGAATGCCTCTAAAAAGAGGAGTTTCTTAGGCTAGATTACAAGAAGCCTCAATTTTAACTTAAAGGAAATGAATATTTAAAAAATTTCTGGGTGCCTGGGTGGCTCACTAAGTTAAGTGTCCAACTTTGGCTCAAGTCATGATCTCATGGTCCCTGAGTTAGAGCCCTGCGTCAGGCTCTGTGTGAATATCTCAGAGCCTGGAGCCTGTTTCAGATTCTTTGTCTCCCTCTCTCTCTCTGCCCCTTCCCCGCTCGCACTCTGTCTCTCTCAAAAATAAACATTAAAAAAAAAATCTAGGGGTGCCTGGGTGACTCAGTTGGTTAAGCATCTGACTTCAGCTCAGGTCCTGATCTCATGGTTCACTGAGTTCGAGTCCCGTGTTGGGCTTTGCATTGACAGCATGGAGTCTGCAGCCTGGAGCCTGCTTTGGATTCTGTGTCTCCCTCCCTCTCTGTCCTTCCCCACTCAGGCATAGTCTCTTTCTCAAAAATAAACAAAAAAAATTAAAAACATTTTTAATTTCTAGTGCATGTAAGTCAACCCCAAAGGTTCTCCAACTTACATTTCCATCAACAATCTTTTACTACAATTGCCCCAGAATTACCATTAAAAACAAAAATAAACCAGAATGTTAGAAATGTTGGTCTTTAGTCTGCATGTTCAATTTCTTACAAATTTGACATAATTGCTGTTTTCTAGGTTTTAGTTTTCTTAAAACCATTTCTATAAGCTCTTAATATAAAAGATAACTAAACCTAGATCCTATCTTGGGAAAAAAGGTTTACCCAGTTCTCCTTTTACTTTTGTGCTATCTCCATACACTAAAATTATTATGTTTACATATATCACTTAAAAAAACTTTTTTTTAAGGTTTATTCATTTTTCAGAGACAGACAGAGACAGAACATGAGGCGGGGAGGGACAGAGAAAGAGGGAGACACAGAATCTGAAGCAGGCTACAGGCTCTGAGCTGTCAGCACAGAGCCCGACACGGGGCTTGAACTCACACACCATGAGATCATGACCTGAGCTGAAATCAGATGCCTAACTGACTGAACCACCCAGGCGCCCCACATAAATCACTTTTTGATTTCTTCCTCTGCTCTCTTAAAAAAAAAAAAAGGTAAATAGGACTAAAATATTAACTATCTTTTTGTGTGGGGATTCAGGGTTATTTCTTATTCTTTTCATGTAACTAGTACATGTTAATTTCATAATAAAGAAAAACACTTTAAAAGAAGACAAATATCAGGTCACAACTATTAATTAGGATGGGGACTTGTCAAAGTGGTTGCATAGGAGAGGGAAAATAAAACATTTATTCACAGTTAGTCCAAGGGGACTAACTTGGCTCAAGAGTGAGACACATTTGGGACGTTTTGGATGAATTTCAGAGGAGATGCCTAGAAAAAGAAAGCTTTGTTTTTTCCTTGAAAAGGTATTTTTTTTGCTAAGTAATTTATTCACTTTTTGCAGGGAACACTCAAGAAAGAGCAAGATTACCAGATCTAAAGAATTCAAAGAGAATATATCCGTATCAGGCAAAATGCAAAAACAAAACAAAACCCTCCAAGCCCCAAGCCAACAGTTTTATTTAAAAAAATAATAATAAATCAGATTTTGATGGATGGCAGAAAAACCACTTCACACACTCCTTTCTTCTGGCTCCTGGAGAGCTCACCTGATTGACTACTTGCTTCAGAATCATGTCTCGATAGTCAGCTCCATTACGTTTGATTGCGGTCATGATCAGATCACACACCCGGTATACTGTGTCCGGCAGCTCATCAAGAAGGTGAAAGCAGCCTGGCAACATGGTATCTGTGAAAGTGTGGAGCTCATCTTGTTCCAATGGATCAGCATCCTGGAACTTCTCTAGACATTTAGCTTCTTCCTCCTCCTGCTTTTCCCGAGCTTTCCGTTCCTCCTCCTCCTTCCGACAAGCAACTTCCTGGAGGCGGGGAAGGAAGAATGATAGCATATGGGAGAGGCGAAGACAGAGAATACTCTAAAAATGTACTGGCCCTACCATACTGAATACCTACTACCTTTCTCCTCAAGCAGGAGATATGTTCTTAGGCGTGGCAATTATTCATGAGGGCAGCCACAAAGGCTAAGGCAAGACAGGAAAAGCAGAGAAAGACACTTCTAACTCCCAAAGCATTGCAAATTTATTTGCAGCATCCTGTATCACACCCTCCCAAGAAAATCACCTGGAGAAATGGTCCTGCATTCTCTGCCAGTCTAAGTAAACTGAAGCAATTGTTATTTAAGAACAGACAAGCCAAGATTGGCCTAATTACCAGGTATATTTTGGGTCTCTTATTTGACAGTAAAGGTTAACATTTCATCTGCCTCACTTAGCTTCAGGTCAGTACAATGTAGATCAGTGATGGCAAGGTTGGGATGAATGAATACTCTCATGACTTTTCTTTAGACATTAATTCCACCAATTACATTGCAGTAGTAGCAGAATGTTCATAAAAACAATAAAGATTAATGTTGTCAGACCCTTTTGGATGTCCTATGTCCTAGTTACCTCAGGTGATTCTGCTCTTTGATCCATTGGGATATCTTGTCCTAGAGACATGGCAATTGCTCTCATCATCTGGTCCTCTTCCGACATACTCAGATCCTACAGAGAAGCAACAGAAAATCCAGCAACAAAACACATAACAACTCACAAGAAATCAGACATCCTGTGCTCAAGCTTTAGAGAAAAAGAGAAGGTGCCCTGAATGCTGCTCTCTAAATTCAAATCCTAGGCTTACCTGGTTGCTACAAAAACAAAGAGGGGAAATCACAATGAAATTAAGCATAGGAAGGGGACTTCAATGTGACTACCTAGTCTGCATTTCAGAAAAGCATTTCTTCTATTGCTTCCTGATTGTGGATACTAAGAGTTCTTCTGCAAAAAAAGTCCAGTAATTTGCATGGCTGGGAGATAGGAAGCTTCTGCTTATTACATTCTAGAACAGTGTTATCACAAAACAAAAATACTGGCATGCAGAAGTCTGAAAATGACAAGTAGTTTATAGAAGGGAAGACCAATGATGGAAACACAACAGAAGAAAAGCATAGCAGCAGCCAAACCAATGCCCTAGAAAATTACAACTGCTAAGCCAACTTACTCGAACAACTCCTCCCATGATTGGGGGAGGGTGGGTTAGAAGGTACTCTGTGGCCTGCTCCATGGTGCTGGTGTTCAAGAGGGCCTCCATGGCATGTTCCCTTGTGAAGCCCATGTCCATGAGCTACAAAAAGAATGCAGGATCTCAGAACCACAATAAAAGAGAAATTCAAATACATTTTTAAAAGGTAGAGACCCTTCCAAGATGAAAACAAGGTTTTCTAACTTCATATGAACTGAGAATAGTAATAAGCTAAGGCAGTTAAGTAAATAAACAATCCTTTCCATTTGGTGCTTCCACAGCATTCAAACATCAGAGCTACACATTGGGGCAGGGAGCCAAGGTGATTCTCAATTCTATCCTCTAAGAAAACGGGGCTAGATGTTTATCACCATGAACAGGATCATTCTGATTCACAGATTGAGATTCATATACAGAAGCAAAAATGGATCCCCACTCTTCTGGAAAACAAACTGGCAACAGAACAAGAGCCTGAGAAACTGACCCAGACATTTTATTACTAGGAAATAATCATGAGATGTACAGAAAGGTATGTACAAAAAGAAACTATACACCACTGATTTACAACATCAAATAAGAGGATTAACATCCAGTAATAAAAGAATGACAGGAAGCTAAAAAATCACCCATTTTCTTAATGACAGCAGTACAATTCTACATACTGTATGATGTTAATTAGACATAAAATCAAGTGATGAAAACCCATCTTTTCTGTTGACATTATGAATGCCTTTAAAAATATTTTGCTATATTTCCAAATTTTCTTAAAGTGAGCATTTAATAGTTATATATGTGTATTTAAAAGACATATTTGTATTTAAAAAGGCCTCTAGACATAAAGAGAGCACACATACACACATAAATTCCCAGAGGAATATGCTAAATGCTCTGTGATACTGAATTGTCAGGATTGTAGAGCCTCCTCAGTCTGCTTCTAGCCTCCAATTTTCAAAATGTGGTTTATATATTTACTTAAAGACAACAAACAAAAGTTTTGTAGATAAGGTTTCAGAGAGCTCTGTTGGAGAATAAATTTGGGTCACGATACCCCTACCCTTTCCCTCTACAGATTAATGAGAAAGTAGCTGAGAACAGTTTGTGTCCAAAGAACATGGCAGCCACAGCCTATTGAGAATACTGTAAATAAGTTTTAATACTTAACAACATGCTTGGGAGGACACAAATCTTTTACCTGTTAGGAGCATGAAAATTACACTCCAGCTTTCTCAGGAGAAAAAAGAAATGCTAAGAGGGAACAAATGTAAACGTATCTCCTAGCTAAGAGGACCAGGCACTCAGTGGCATGTAAACTTAGAAAACCCACAAGCAGTATACTCTATCAGGTGCAAAGCCTAGGCCCTGGAGTGGGAGGCTAGGACCCTACCTGTTGCAGTTGCTGCTGGTTGACTTGAGGTTCCCGGCGAGAGCCACCTTCTTCTTGCCCTGTGTCCTCTTCTCCTCGAGACCCCTCCTTCTCTTTGCTTAGTCTCTCTCGAATCACAGGTTCTCCTCGGAGAATGTGGCATAGGATGGCCAGCATGGACTCAGCCATTCGCCCACCATATACCTTCAGGGGTTTCCGGTTCCAAAGGTTCTTGATGCAAGTAAAGGCTGCCTAGAAATCATTTGAAAAGCTGCGTAATCATTCTATCTCAATTCAAAGCTACTGGAGGAGTAAGTCAAGGACTTACGGTAAAGTCTTTCCACAAAAGGTCAGTGCCAACAACAAAATCCTTGGTTAGTACTGAGGGGGCATGAAGAAGCACACAGAAGGAGCATTGAACCCAATCTAAAGAACCAATCTCAAGTTTACGGTTCAAATATTACACCACAGCATATTCTCCAATGGTCTCTATCCCCCTCTTCTGTAAGGCAGCCCTTATCTGGGAGTAGGATCCAATGGTTCTCCAACAATCAAGTTATTTCATTAAGGACCAAAAAGAAGGAGAGCTACCTAATCAGCATGAGAAATTTGTCTTGGTTTCAGAATGCTCAATACTCACTTTCTGAGTTACCACAAGGAAGCGGAGGGCACTGAATTGTGGAAAGTTCTGGACGCCTCCAGGCAATTTGGCAGGCAGTGAATGTGGAGATTCAAGCACCGTGGTGGGATTCACCATCTTCTCCACTAGCATTAGCCAGGCATCTAGGAATTCTCCTGTGCCATCAGGTAAATCTGAATGTTCTAATCCCTCAGCAACAGGAACTTTGCCTCCCATGGACAGAGCCCAGTTGAAAGTTCTAAATTCAAAAAAGAAAAAGTATATACAGAGAATATTAGTATTGTAAATGGCGGGGGGGGGGGGGCATTCAGAAGGTTCCCAGTATCTACACTGGCACTACACGTCCCTCCTCTTAGAGCTACAGCTGCTAATCTATCCAATATTTATTAGCTTTATCTTTTTGGGGAGAAGGGTTTACTCCAGATTTATTGGGGTATTACTGACATATAACATATGTAAGTTCAAGGTATACAATGTGATGATTTGATACACATACAGACTGCAAAATGATTACCACTTTTAGCTTTACTTTTCAAAGCCAAACTGAACAAACAAAAAAACAAAAGTGGTTACCAGAAGGGAAGGGAGTAGGGGAATGGGTAAGATAGGTGAAGGGGATTAAGAAGTACAAACTTAGTTATAAAACACAAGCACTTCACAGAAATGAAAACTGCGGCATAGGGAATGAAGCTAATAACATTATAATAACTTTGTATGGTGACAGATGGTAACTACACTTATTGGGATGAAAACTGCATAATGCACAAAACCGTCAAATCATAATGTTGTACACCTGAAACAAACAGAAAACTGTATGTCAACTATACTTCGATAAAAAAGTGAAATTCAGCTTAGAATCTTCAGACTAAGAGAAGGAGAAAAATTATCAGAGAAACAATAGAAAAAGACAAGTCTATTAGAAAAATATGTACCAAGCACTAAAAACCAAATGAGAAAAAGCAGAGACCCTTATGAACACCTCTAAGACAGGGTGAATCCCAACCTCCAAGAAGACAGACAAATATGTCTAGTTCCCAGAATGTAAAAGGGTGTAACTAATGGCTGTCTCTATGTATCTCATGGTCACAGGACAGGTGATGTAGAAAGTTGCGTGCTAAGGCACACAGAAAGACCAAACTCCAAAAAATGCTTCTCTGTGAAACAACTCGATTCTTACTCAAAAAGAGCATTGTGGCCTCCAGAGCAGAGAAATTTCTGCAGCATGAGGTGGTAAGGATATTTCCTCTCATCAAATAGCATTGGAGATGTAAAACCAACGGAACAGATGAAGAATGTCAGCCTGAAAGAGGGGAAAAAAATTTTAGACTTCTCTGAAGCATTCACAGAAGCAGTAGGAAAATTCATGTAGAAGCCTAGAGTAAAATTTAACATTGTACTGAAGTGACTGAGAGACTGACTGGAATTCAGGTGGGTGGCTAGTCTGGTTGTTAAAATTTCTAAAGCAAAAAAGGTGATGATTTTTACACCTAGGAAAAAATACAAGGCTACTGAAATATAGTTTGATTATAAATACTTGAAAAATCTCTATATTCTAGACTAAGAAAAACCAAGACAGTACATTAAACTGCATGTAGGCTACGCATCTATAGTTAACAGGGGACCTTTCAAGTCCTCTAGTTCAGTGGTTCACTCTCCATTTAAGTAGAAAAGCAATGAATTTGATTCTGTATCTCAAGCAGAATCTCACCTGAAGCGGGGAGTAGGTGTATATGGTGGAGGTTGCCAAGATAAGCCCTTTGTGAGGAGCTTAGTGAGGGCTGAAGCTGTGGATCGAGCAGCAGGTGTCGGTGCTGTGGTGGTGCTGGCAGCATGATGGCTCCTTCTCTGGCGGACAGGAGACCCCACGCAAAGTTTAACAAGGAGTCCAAATAGTTCAGCAAGTGCTCGGCCTAATCTGGAGGAAGCTGGAACCCAAAAGTCAAAATAAGGCATGAGAGTACTCTCAGAATGGTTTCATTATAACTGACATTACTGACGATATATTTTTATGATCGACCACTTCCTCCCACACAAACACCTGGATTTGTTTCTACATCTGACAATCCAAAAAGGAAGTTCCAGAGAATAAATGCCTCTTTTGAAGGCAACAGAGAAGTATGTTGGCACTCATTATATATGTGAAAGACAAGATAAACACATTGTTGAAGTAGGTATTAATGGAAACCGTCTTTGTAGAAAAAGCAACACAGCAATATGAACCAGTTAAGTAAATGAATACATCTACTGGGTTATGGAATCACTTAAAATGCCTACAGAACTTTAAACATAGCAAAACCGTTAACAATTTGGACAAGGAAAGAACATCAGATATACTATATACTGTCTGATCACAACATTAAATATATGATCCCCAAAGGAAAAAAGATTGCTATGAAAAGCTTAACAATTTTATAAATGCCTTTCTTAAGGTGTTAGGTAGATTGTAAGGATTTCAAATTTTCATCCTTGTAGGATGCTTTTTGGTATACGTTGTTGAACCAAAGAGTAGAATCCAAACTCATGTTTGAAAATAGAAAAAGGGAAAGGAAACATGGCCAAACATATTCTATTTGGGTGTTTCTTTGCTTTTCTTAAACCATTTCTCTGTATTTTTGTTCTACAATATTACTCAAAATCATAAATGAAAACACTGCTATAGAATTTCTAAAACAAACATTTCATCATGATCCAGAGTTAAGAAAGGTTAGATCTGAGTCAAAGTAAAATCTCTTGTGTACAACAATGCACTGTGAAAAATAGGCTCTACTAGAGCTGGCAGTACATATCATACCCAAAACTTAGTAAGCTGAGTTAAACAGCCTAAGAAAAAAGGAATATACCTTTCTTCTTCTTAATCCATCCAAATTAGGATTTCCTAATATTAAGCGGTACAGATACTTGCACTGCTTGGCTGGATGCTGGGTATGCCCAGACTCTGAAAAACCAATGCATTCAAACCTAAGACTGCACTTTGTTTCACCTTCAGGTGAACAAACAGCAAAGTGGCTCAAAGGTTGTTAGCAAGGATAAGAAAAGAAGATAAAAGGCCAGTAGCCACAGATAAATAGACATTAAAAGCATGGGCCGGGCCCACAAATAAACCCCAGATTTTTCTAAGGTCAGAGTTGTCCAAAAGGTCTAGCAAAGAAAGTAGAGGTAAACCATGAGCACCTTCTTGGTCAATTTACCTTCAATATAGGGTTTGTGGTGGTAGATTTTCAAATTAAAACGAGTAGAAGTAAACAAATTAGAACAGAATGTAAAATTCAAGGGAGTTAAAAATAATAAACAGAATAACCAAAGTCCATTTTCTGCTTGTTTTGGGGCACAGCTCCAGATTCCCAGGAGTTATGTCTTCACTTTCCTCTACATTAAGGTGTCAGAAAGAGGTAAATATTGAGGAACATACAAAATAGGTTCCTTAAACACTGACATTAAGAGGCAAAAGAAGACAAAGATCCGTGCACATCTTTAATGCAGTCTTGTATCATGTTGTGGTCTCCACAGAGCTGCCAAATTTACATTATTAAAACATGAATCAACCATGTCACTTGCCAGCTATGTTTAAGGGACAGAGAAAGGAAAAGGAGACTGGGTGGAGTAGCCACACAAGTAACAGGAAAACAGGACAGTTTCATAACACAGAAGCCAAGAAAAAGAGTATTTTGAGGTGGTGGGCCAACTATCATCCTGCAAAAAAGTGAGAAAGGAGCTGAAGAGTATCCAATGGACTTAGCAATAGGTTACTAATGAGACATTTCAGTGGAATGGTAGGAGTAGAAGCCATTTGCAATAGTTGATGAATAGGTAGGAAGGAATGAAAGACAAGGAGGGGTAGACATAGCTTTCAAGAAGCGAGTCTCTTATGCCTGTATCCCTAGCACTTAGTACAAAGCCTATCACATAGCAGATATTGTATTAAGTACACCTGAAAATAAGTCACCAAAGTTGAAAAGTTCCTTAAAGGAAACAACGCAGCCATATCAACTGAATTTGAGAACTGGTTAAAGCTCTGAAACCCAGAAAAGGGAGAAGAAAAAAATCACTCACCTGACAATAAAGGCTTGATTTGCTTGATTCTGGCAGCCATAGCAGGTGTGATTTTAGATTTGCCCTTAGAATCTGAAGCAGTAGGTTCATCTGTCTCCATGGGAGCCAATGTATCACCATCAAGCCCAATGCCTTCTAATAAGCCCTGGGTAGAAGCATCCATACTTGCAGCTGTTCCATCCTGTTCCCCATCTGTAGACACAGAGGAAAGCAGTAAGACCATGTTGAGTTGTCACTTACCTGGTTCCTTGTTCTGAAGTCACAAGAAATAGCTACCCATGGTGCTTGTTACACTTTAAGTTTCCATAACTTCCTAAATCTGAAATAGAAAAAGAAAAAACAAAACTGTACTATAACATGCTCCTCTCCTTGAAGCCCTTCTAAGTAGCTAATACTGACATTTTCCAGTGAGAGCATATGAACTGTCTTAAAACAGGGCTACCTTCTAAGACTAGGTACTGCATGACACAGGGGCACCATTCACACAGACTACAATATGAGTGGTGCACCCTCCCCGCCCCAACCAATGCTGTCAAGGTGAATACCCTGTTTGAATTTCATGGCTTGCTAATAAACTCAAATTAAATATCATAAATTACCACTGGAGAAATACATTTTCTAGCATATAAGATTTTTGCATATGAATGTGAGGTGTAATCTTTTTCTTTTTTGGTGGGGATATGTGTGCTCTTAGATCTAATAATCAGCTTTAGACAAACGTTAGTAAAACACATCACCAAGTTTTTTTTTGTAATGTTCTAAGAAACCCTGTGGAAATGGGAGTCATCTTTGTTAAATATGTAAAAGAAATTGTTAGAAAAAAAATATATCCAGATTGTTAGGTGAACCAATTCTTTGACAGAGTCTAATTTTGTTCATATAGCCTTCCTAGTAAATTATTTTATAGTTTCTTTGAGTCAAAATTTGGTGTATTTGACTAAATTCGAGGTTCTAATTTTTGGTTTGGTCCTCTTTCTCCGAATTTATTAATACTTTATTATTTTTTTATTTTAGAGAGTCAGCGAGTAGGGGAGAGGGGCAGAAAGAGAGGGAGATTATCCTAAGCATTTTCAACATGGAGCCCAAAGCGGGGCTCAATCTAACTGTGAGATCATGACCTGAGCCAAAATCAAGAGTTGGATGCTTCACCTACTGAGCCACCCAGGCGTCCCTCTCCAAATTTAAATGGGCCAAAGGTTTGTGTTTGTTTTATTAGTGCTCTCCCCTCCCCCATAATAACTAGCTATCATGTAACTCCTTATTTGGTTAAGTTATGCCTTTATTCCTTAAGCATTTTCCCTACGTTTAGTTAAACTCAGTACAATTTGTAAGCATATCTTATGGGTTTTTATATATGGAACTGTCTTCACTGTTTTCTTAATAGTCCACCAAATTAATTTCTTCCCTGTTGCAGAATATAGGGGAAAAAAGTTTCCAGGGGCACCTGAGTGGCTCAGTCGGTTAAGCGTCCGACTTCAGCTCAGGTCATAATCTCGCAGTCCATGAGTTCGAGTTCCACGAACTCACACTCTGTCTCTATCTCAAAAGTAAATAAACATTAAAAAAATTAAAAAAAAAAACTTTCTGGAAAGTTGCCTTTATTTTTTTTAATTAAAAAATTTTAAGGTTTCTTGATCTTTGAGAGACCGAGCACGAGTGGGGGAGGGGCAGAGAGAGGGAGAGACAGAATCTGAAGCAGGCTCCAGGCTCTGAGCTGTCAGTACGGAGCCCAACACGGGGCTGGAACCCACAAACTGAGAGATCACGACCCAAGCTGAAGCCGGATGCTTAACCAACTGAGCCATCCAGGTGCCCCAAAAGTTGCTTTTATTAATTTTAGGTTTGTTGCATTAGAATCTGAAAATTGTGTATAATTTATGCTTATTGCAATTTAGAACTTTTATTGTGATATAACATAAAAGCTATTCTCTAAAATACCATTGTACAGGGGTGCTTGGTTGGCTGGCTTGGTTGGAAGTGCATGCAACTCTTGATCTCGGGGTTGTGAGTTCAAGCCCCACACTGGATGTAGAGATTACTTAAATAAAAATACCACTGTACAAAGGAGCCTAAAAGATGGCAGAGTAGGATGGCCCTGAAATCATCTACTCCCACGTTTACAACTAGATATCATCCACATCCAAGTCAATAAACTGAAGAGCAATTCGAAGACCAGCAGAACAAACTCCACAACTAAATATAGAGAAGCAGCTGCATCTGAGAGGTTAGGAAGGTCAGAAAGGCCGAGGGAGGCTGCCCACAGAAGGGAGGGAGTAGGGTGCAGAGAGGGTAGGGAAACAGGCACTCGCACCAGGAAACTCACAAGAGGAGATTAATTCCCATAACGTTTGGCTTTAAAAACCAGAGGGGCTGTGGGCACCTAATGTGGCTCAGTCAGCTGAGTGTTCAACTCTTGATTTCAGCTCAGGTCATGATACCAGGCTCATAGGATCGAGCCCTGCATTGGGCTCCTCGCTGAGCAAGAGTCTGCTTAAGATTCTCTTTCCCTCTTCCCCTCTCCCAGCTAGCGCATGCGAGCTGGGAAATATGCACATGAAAATAGACCCATCGAACTCACTGAGTCCACAAAACATAGCATTCATTACTACAAGGAGACCCAGAAGAGAGAGAAAGGGGGGTAGAAAATTTATTTGAAGAAATAATAGCTGGAAACTTCCCTAATCTGGGGAAGGAAACAGATATGCAGATTCATGAGGCACAGAGAACCCCCAACAGAATCAACAAAAGCAGATGAACACAAAGACACTGTGATTAATTTTGCAAAATACAATGATAAAGAAAAAAACTGAAAAGCAGGAAGAAAAAAAGAAATGTGCAAAATATAGTGATAAAGAGAAGAATCAAAAAGCAGCAAGACAAAAAAAGTTGGTAACCTATGAGGGAAAACCCAGAAGGCAAGCAGATTTTTCAGCAGAAACTTGGTAAGCCAGAAGGGCATGGCATAAAATATTCAAAGTGTTGAATGGGAAAAAAATCTGTGGCCAGGAATAGTTTATTCAGCAAGGTTATAATTCAGAACAGAAGTAGAGATAAAGAGTTTCCCAGACAAAAACTAAAGGAGTTCACAAACACTAAAGCAGCCTTGTAAGAAATAGTAAAGAGGATTCTAAGTAGAAAGGAGAGATCAAAAGTGACAATATCGGGGTGCCTGGGTGGCTCAGTCAGTTAAGTGTCTGACTTTGGCTCAGGTCATGATCTTGTGGTTTGTGAGTTCAAGCCCTGCATTAGGCTTTGCAATGAGAGCTCAGAGCCTGGAGCCTGCATCAGATTCTGTGTCTCCCTCTCTCTCTCTCTCTCTGCCCCTCCCCTGCTCGCTCTGTCTCTCTCTCAAAAAACAAACATTAAAAAAATTTTAATTAAAAAAAGTGACAATATCAAGGAACTCACAAAAAAAGATATAAAATGTAACAACAAATACCTAAAACATGGGGAGAGAAGAATGGGTTCAAACTTAAACCACAACCAACTAATATAGACTGCTATATGCAAAAGAAGTTATATACGAACATCATGGTAACCATCTATCAAAAACCACTAAAAATATTCAAAGAATAAAGAGAAAGAAATCCAAATAGATCACTAAAGAAAATAGCAAACCATGAAAGATAAGAAAGGATCAGAAAATTTCAGAAACAACCACAAAACAAATAACAAAATGGCATTACATATCTATCAATAATTACTTTGAATGTAAATGGACTAAACACTGCAATCAAAAGACACACAGTGACAATATGGATAAAAAAGCAAGACCCATCCTGCCTAAAAGAGACTCATGTTAGACCTAAAGACACCTGCAAGTGGAATTCGAGGGGCTGGAGAATCATCTATCATGCAAATGGTTGTCAAAAGAAAGTCAGAATAGCAACACTTATACTGGACAAAATGGGCTTTAAAACAAAGACTGTGAGACAAAGGAGGACACTATATAATAATAAAAGGGACAATCCAACAAAAAACTGTAACAATTGTGAATATGCACTCACAAAGGAGCACCCAAATACACAATACAGTTGATAACAAACATAAAGGAACTAATTGATAGTAATACAATAATAGTAGGGGACTTTAACACACCCACTTACATTAATGGACTGATCATCTAAACAGGGAATCAACAAGGTAACAAGGACTTTGAATGACACACTGGACCACATGGATTTAACAGATATATTCAAAACATTCCATCCTGAAACAAAATAGCAAAATAACACATACACATTCTTTTCAATTATACATGGAACAGTCTACAGAACAGATCACACATTAGTCCAGAAAACTAGCTTCAACAAATTCAAGAAGATTGAAGTCATACCATGCATCTTTTCTGACCACAATGCTATGACAACATAAGTCAACCACAAGAAAAAATCTGAGGGGCGCCTGAGTGGGTCAGTTGGTTTAAGTGTCCAACTCTTGATTTCAGCTCAGGTCATGATCTCAGGGTTTGTGAGATGGAGCCCCCACATCTGTGCTGACAGCACGGAGCCTGCTTGGGATTCTGTCTATCCCTCCCTCGCTTGCATGTGCTGTCTCAAAATAAGTAAACATTTTTTAAAAATCTGAGGTTATATGTGGAGGTTAAACAACATGCTACTAAACAATGAATGGGTCAACCATGAAATCAAAGAAGAAATTTGAAAAGTACATGGAAACAAATGAAAAGCACAATGGTCCAAAATCTCTGGGATGCAGCAAAGACAGTTCTAAGAGGGAAATATTTAGCAATATAGGCCTAACTCAACAAGCAAGAAATCTCAAACAACCTACACCAAAAAGAGCTGGAAAAACAACCAAAACCTAAAGCCAGCAGAAGGAAGGAAATAATAAAGATTAGAGTAGAAATGATCTAGAACTAAAAAAAACACAACAGAACAGATGAATGATAACTGCAGCTGGTTCTTTAATCCTCAGTAAAGAGAAAGGACAAAAATAAAATCACCAATGAGAGAGGAGAAATAACAACCAACACCACAGAAATACAAAAAATCATGAGAATGTTATGAAAAACCATATGCTAACAAACTGGACAACCCAGAAGAAATGGACAAATACTTAGAAACATATAAACTACCAAAACTGAAACAGGAGGAAATAGAAAATTTGAACAGACTGATAACCAGCAAAGAAACGGAGTCAGTAATCAATAAACTCCCAGCAAACAGAAGTCCAGAACTGGATGGCTTCACAGGCGAATTCTACCAAACATTAAATCAAAGAAGACTTAATTCCTATTCATCTCAAACTATTCCAAAAAATATAAAGGGAAAGAAAACTTCTAAATTCTTTTTATGAGGCCAGCATTACCCTGATACCAATACCAGATAAAGACACCACTGAACGAGAGAACTACAGGTCACTATCCCTGATGAACACAGATGCAAAAGCCCTCAATAAACTCCTAGCAAACCAAATTCAACAGTATATTAAAAAAACATTCACCATGATCAAGTAGGATTTATTCCCGGGTTGTAAGGTGGTTCAATATTTGCAAATCGATCAGTGTGATGTATCAAATCAGTAAGAGAAAGGATAAGAATCATAAGATAATTTCAAGAAGATGCAGAAAAAGTACGACAAAGAACAGTATCTATTCATGATAAAAAAAAAAAAAACCCAACAAAGTAGGTTTAGAGGAAATATACCTAAACATAATAAAGGCCACATATGAAAAACAAAGCTCACATCATCCTGAATGGGGAAAACTGAGAGCTTTTCTTTTAAGATCAAGAATAAGACAAGGATGCCCACTCTTATCACTTTTATTCATCACATCACTCGAAGTCCTAGCCACAGGAATCAGACAAGAAAAAGAAATAAAAGACATCCAAAAGTAAGGAAGAAGTGAAATTTTCCCTATTTCTAGGTGACATAATACTATATATAGAAAACCCTAAAGACTCCACTAAAAAATGCTAGAACGGATATACATATTCAGTAAAGTCACAGGACACAAAATCAACATACAGAAATCTGGTGCATTTCTATACACCAATAATGAAGAGAAGGAGAAATTAAGAACAATCCCATTCACAAATGCACCAAAAATAACATACTCTAGGAATAAACTGAACCACAGCGGTACTCTAAAACACTGATGAAAGAAATTGAAGAGAACACAAAGAAATGGAAAGACATTCCGTGCTCATGGATTGGAAGAACAAATATTGTTAAAATGTCTATACTTCCCAAAGCAACCTACACACTTAATGCAATCCTATCAAAATACCAGCAGGAATTTTTACAGAACCACAACAAACAATCCTAAAATTTGTATGGAAACACAAAAGACCCCCAATAGCCAAAGAAACCTTGAAAAAAAAAAAAAAAAACAAAGCTGGAGGCATCACATTTTCAGACTTCAAGTTATAATATAAAGCTGCAGTTATCGAAAACTGTATGGTACTGGCAAAAAATACCCAGACACACAGATCAATGGAACAGAAAAGAAAACCCAGAAATAGACACAACTATATGGTCAACTCATTTTGTCAAAGCAGGAAAGAATATACAACAGGAATAAGATGGTCTCTTCAACAAATGCTGTAAGGAAAAATGGACAAGATGTAAAAGAATGAAACTGGACCACTTTCTTACACCATACACAAAAATAAATTCAAAATGGGTCAAAGACCTAAATGTGAGACCTGTATCTATAAAAGCCCTAGAAGAGAACACACGCTGTAACCTCTATGACATCAGCCATAGTAACATTTTCTAGATATGTCTCCTAAGGCAAGGGAAACAAAAGCAAAAATATACTATTGGGACTACATCAAAATAAAAATCTTCTGCACAGTAAAGGAAAACAACAAAATTAAAAAGTAGCCTACAGCACGTGAGAAAGTATTTGCAAATGACATATCTGATAAAGCGTTACTATCCAAAATACACAAACAACTTACTTCTACAACTCAACACCCAAAAAACATATAATCCAACCAAAAAAATGGGCAGAAGACATGAACAGATATTTTTCCAAAGAAAGTATAGAGATGGCAAAAAAACACAGGATGTTCATCATCACTCACCATCAGGGAAACGCAAATCAAAACTACATTGAGCTATCATCTCACACCTGTCAGAATGGCTAAAATCAAAGCCACAAGAAACAAAAGGTGCTGGTGAGGATGTAGAAAAAAGGAACCCATTTTCACTGCTGGTGGGAATGGAAATTGGTGCAGTCACTTTGGAAAATAGTATGGAGGTTCCTCAGAAAGTTAAAAATAGAACTACCCTACAATTCAGCAATTGCACTACTAGGTAGTTATCCAAAGAATGCAAAAACACTAATTCAAAGGGATACATGCACCCCTATGTTTATACTAGCATTATTTACAATAGCCAAGATATGGAAACAGACCAAGTGTTCACTGACTGATAAATGGATAAAGAAAAAGTGGCACATATGAAAATGGAATGTTCTTCAACCATAAAAAAGAATGAAATCTTGCCATTTGCAAGGATGTGGATGGACTTAGTATAATGCTAAGCAAAACAAGTCAAAGACAAACACTGTATGATTTCACTCCTATGTGGAATTTAAGGAACAGAACAAATGAGCAAAAGGGGAAAAAAGAGAGCGAGACAAACCAAGAAACAATTATACAGAACTGATCATTACCAGAGGGGAGGGGTTGGGGAAGGGGTTATATAGGCAATGGGGATTAAGGAGTGTACTTGTCCTGATGAGCTTGTCCAGGTGATGTATGGAATTGTTGAATCACTATACTATAGAACTGAAGCTAATACAACACTTCATGTTAACCTACTGGAATTAAAATAAAAACTTTTAACAAATATAAAAGAAAAATTTTAAATATATAACATGGAATCAGAAAAACAAAATAGCCCTGTCCATATATGTGTGAGCCACATATAATTTTAAATTTTCTAGTAGCCACATTAAAAATTAAAAACATAATTTTTAAAAAGTTTTTTAATGTTGGGGCGCCTGGGTGGCTCAGTCGGTTAAGCATCCATCTTCAGCTCAGGTCATGATCTCACGGTCCGTGGCTTCGAGCACTGCATCGGGCTCTGTGTTGACAGCTCAGAGCCTGGAGCCTGCTTCAAATTCCGTGTCTCCCTCTCTCTCTGCCCCTCCCCTGCTCATGCTCTGTCTCTCTCGGTCTCAAAAATAAATAAAAACATTAAAAAAAATTTAAAAATTTTTTAATATTCATTTTTGAGAGAGAGAGAGAGAAAGAGAGAGAAAAGCAGAGAGAGAGGGAGACACAGAATCTGAAGCAGGCTCCAGGTTCTGAGCTGTCAGCACAGAACCCAGTGCAAGGCTCAAACTCACGAATTGTAAGATCATGACCTGAGCCGAAGTCGGATGCTTACCTGACTGAGCCATCCAGGCGCCCCAAACAGATAATTTTAAATATACTGTTTAACCCAATTTATTCAATTTTTATTTTTCAACATATAATCATATATAAAAATTGTTAAGTTTTTATACTCAGTAATTTTTAAAAACCAGGTATCTATAAATACGTTTAGAGTACATCTCAATTTGGACATTATATTTTCATAGAAATAGCTGATCTACGTTTATTTCATACATTTTATGCATGTATGAATATATGTGTATGTGTATGTATATATATATACATACACACACACACACACACACACACACACACACACACACACACACACACAGGATGCATGCCCAGCGTGGAGCCCACCCTGGGGCTTAAAGTCATGACCCTGAGATCAAGAGCTGAGCTGAGCAAGAGTCGGACACTTAACTGACTGAACCACCCAGGTACAGCTTTCACAGAATTTAGTTGAAAAAAAAAAAATACATTCACATACCAAAGTTGTTCTAAACATACTTAGAAGCCTTCTAACAACTGAACACAGTAATAGTTGTTATATTGAAACTAACAAAAATTAAGAATTCAGTTTTCTCCATCCAATCTATATAATCTCAACCACATGTTTAGCAACCCTATTTCCAAATAAAGTCACATTTTGAGGTGCTAGGGGTTTAGTGCTTCAACATAAGTTTTTTTGTGTAGGTGGGGTGGGGAGACACAATTCAAAACATAATACCCTCCCCTTGTAAGAGGAAATAAAGAAAAAAAAAGAGCAAGAGGGAAGATAGAGAGAAAGGGGAAGAAGAAAGATTGGGGGGTGGGGGGACACCTGGGTGGCTCAGGTCAACATCTCATGGTTTGCTGAGCTTGAGCCCTGCATCAGGCTCCCTGTGGTCAATACGGAGCCTGCTTCAGATCCTCTGTCCTCCCCTCATGCTCTCTCTTTCAAAAATAAACATTTAAAAAAACAGGGAGGGAGAGCAAAAGAGGAAGAAAAAAATTCAATTTTTTAGCTGTACTGGCTACCTTATGAGTGTTCAACATTCCACACATGGCTAGTGGCTACCATATTGAGCAGTGTGGTTCTAAAGTGTTCCACAGTCACTTAAGACAATCATTTGCCATCTTTAAGCAGGGAAATTAAGCTTCTGATAAGTATGCATACACAAATTAGAGTCCCACCATACGCTTTGATACAGTAACTTCTAGGAATTAATCTTCCCTTTACAGAAAACTATATAAAAAGATACTCATTTTTAAAAATAGTCCATTAGAAACTTAACAGGGAATGGTTACTTCACAAACCCTTTCTTTACATGGCACTTAATGTCAAGTGAAAAAGAGATCTAAAATATTACCTCTAAGATAATCTCAACTATGTTAATAAAATGTATCCCCAAGGGGAAAGATCAGGTAGATACTTCCAAAATATTTGTGATACAAGTATGAGTAATTGTTCTTTCTACTACATCCCATAATTTTTACCATTATGTGTATATACATTTTATAGAGAAAATGAGTGAAAATAATTTCAAAATAAAAATGAAAGGAAAAAAAATTGAGGACTAAGGAAAACAGAGGTAACTAAATTTTCACACACACACACACACACACACACACACACACACACACACACACACAGTCACCTATAAAGACACAGAGACAGAATTCAGGAGAATTAATGGCTAAGATTTTGGTTTCTTGGTTACCTGATCTTTTTCCGCCCTGGGTCGTACCTGCCTTCTCATCCTTTGGAACCAGTTTCTGCATGTCCGCCTGGCCAAATTCACACCCAGATGGTAGGCTGCAGCAAGACAAACCATGAGCAAAAAGAACTGTCATAGCTCATTTTTAAAGTTATGCTTGGTTCCTAATCTGCTTGACTGACACTATCCTCCCTGTAACAGGTAAGTTAACCTAATAGGGTATCTGCAATGATCAAGTTCCTGAGGTAGCACTCAACAAGGTTTTGAAATCAACTCTTTGGATTTGGGTAACAAATTTAAAATACCTATCATGCTGACACTGCATAATAAGGACATAAGATCAAAGATGTAGAAGATAATACATTTATAAGCAAGCCCCCAGGCTGGTAAATGGGAAGGACAATACTATGGACTAAACATTTGTGTCCCCTCAAAATTGTATGTTAAAACCCTAATGCCCAATGTGATGGTATTAGTCCGTAAGGCCTTTGGGAAGTTCTTACATCTTGAGGGAGAACCCTCATGAATGGGACTAAGCATAAAATGAATAAATAAATAAATAAGCAAGCATAAAATTAATGGGACCAAGAATAAAAAACGCTCTAGAAAGATTCCTAGTCCCTTCCACCATGTGAAGATAAAAACAATTAAAAGTCTACAACCCAGAAAAGGACCCTCACTCAACCATGCCAGCACCACAGCCTCAGACTTCCAGTTTCCAGAACTATGAACAAACAATAAAATTCTGCTGTTTATAAGGATCCAGTCTGTGGCATTATGTTACAGCAGCCTGAATGCACTAAGACAGATAAGGAACCCTCTGAACTCTTTACTAATAAATAGCCTTCTATCCTTGACCAAAACAATCCTCCAGGATAACTGAACTTAGTTTCTCTGTTAGGAAAGACAAAAATAATAAAGAGATGACCATTCCCTTACCTGTTTGGGGTACACAGGGAGAGAAGAACAGTGCTTTCCCACACCAAGGAACAGTATAACTGGCTCAGCTTGCTCAGAACACTCAGACCCAACTGAGAACCCCACTGGTTTACGGAGATGGAACGAATTTCACTCTGCAATCAAAGTAAACAGAAGCTGATCTTTGGGATGCCCTCCTCAACATTTGTCTGTGTCTAACATCCCTTCTCATTTTCTTCTCATTGCTTTCTTGGAAAGTGAAAGACAACAGTCATGTGCAACTTTCTAAAGAAACAGTTCTGTAGATTCATTGACAGCCTTCTAATTTTTTTAGGTGGTAGGGAGCTTGTTATTTTCCTCTTATTTCTTAATTTCAATAAACGTTTGATTTAATTTCTTGAAGGGAACATTTCACATGAATTTTATTTAATTTAATAAAAAGTCATGAAAATAAATCCCTAAGCTTTGTAATGCAACTGAATTGTTTTCTAAATAGTTTATACCTGTGCTTTTCATTTGATTTGATCCAAAGAATATACTCCTGCTCAAAGGCATAGAACAGGGGTGCTGAAACATTACATCATTAATCTTTAGAACTGAATACTTGAGAACTAAAGGCTGTAAAACTGTGAGCACACAAAAACACCCTGTGTTTCTGGAACCACAAGAGGAACCTCACACAGATGGCAGGCATAGGGTTTGATATTTAAGTAATCTTTATTAATCTGTTAATGACCACTGACTTAAATGTTCTGTGGTCAAATTTCTTTCTTGCCATCCCATTATTAGGCCTACATGCATTTGTAGAAAGATTGGGAAACAATAAGGCCAGATAAGCACCCAATTGAGGCTTGCCTACTAAAAGAGGTGACTATATATTCCAGTTGGCCTATATAGCTGCCCATTATTTATAGCAACCTCTTTTCCTCTCAACAAAGTCCAATTCAGAAAACAAATTATATGGTAACCCAAATTCTAATGAAAAAAAAAAAAATACTAAGGCAAAGCGAAACTAGACAGCAACCTGAAACATAAACCTATATTACTCACTGAAAAAAAATCTGTTCTTTTAGCAGCTAGCCCAGGTAGAACTGCTTCTAAGCACAGTAAGATGCCCAGTATATGCCACAGGTATTTTACCAGCTTTAAACCAACTTGCTCACCCCTAGTTCTTACCTGTCCAACTCTGCAAGTATGAACAAACATCATGATGTAGGCGTGGGCAGCAGTAAGTGCATGCAGTAGAGGTGTGGCCTGAGCTGAGAGGGTAGCATCAGCAACATTGCCAGCACAAGCCAGTTCTCGCAATAACACTGAGCCCCCAGGGGATTCAATTGGGCGGTGTAACGGCTCCAAGGATGAAAGGATGGAGTCCAACTGAAGGAGACCCTCCTGAAGAACTTTGGGTTCATGTGACAGTGTCTGAAACAAGAATAATAATTAAATAATTAATGTACAATGAATTTCATATGCATCATGTCTTTAATAGTCACAATGGAAGAAGTGCAAGACAAGTCTCACAAATTTCAAACCTGGCCATGGTCTCCCATCTGGGTAAATGGCAGAGCCAAAATATGAATGCAGGTAGGACATACCTAAATGCCTCCTAAAGAAACATTTTACTTCTCTCAAATGAGAGGCTTTCAAATGTGGTAAGCCAATCATATTTAAAAGCTTGTGATGGCCAAACTGAAATACTGTTACAGGAAGGACTTCACACTATGTGATTAATTACAAATTTTTCTCAATAGGGAGCAATATTAGGCAAGGTTCCAAAGCATGGAAGTAAACCGGTATTACAACTGTTCTTTTCCTAAAATAAGAGGTGATTCTAGAATAGGTATCAGCTAGGCAATCTCCTTTTTTATGAGACGACTCAAGATTATATGGCCCTTGTAATTTGCTTTTTGAGTCCACAGAAAATTCTGTCATCCAAAGACAGGAGAACTTAAGTGTCTTTCCTGTGGCTTTAAACACATCTATCCATTCTCACACAGTATCTTAGAGGTAGGATAAAGATGGATCACAGCCCCTTTTCCTCTCTCTCTTATGAACAGCACTTAATTAAATATTGCAAAGAGTAAAGCAAAATAAAACATTAATTACAGCTATGTCACAATTATGGACCCTTCCAAGTCCATAAGCAACTGGATTACTGATTTTTAGCAGCAATTACTTGCCATTGCACAATCCAGATAATAAAGGAACTTCATAGATTTAATGCAGTCCCTATGAAAAGGTCAATGGCCTTTGGGTGGGGGTAAGAAATAGAAATCTCTCTCTTAAAATCCTTAAGAAGAATCTCAAGGGACCCCAAATAGATATAACTATCTTGAAAAAGAACAAAGTTGTAGATCTCAAACTGCCTGATTTCCAAACTTATCACAAAGCTACAGTAATAAAAATGTGGTTCTGGCATAAAGACAGACTTTAAGACCAACAGAATAGAATAACGCCCGAAAATAAACCCTTACATCTACAGTCAAATGATTTTTGATAAGGGTGTCAAGACAAAGGTGCAAGAGAAAGAACAGGCTTTTCAACAAATAGTGGTGGGAAAACTGGGTATCTACATGCAAAAGAATGAAGTTGGGCCTTACTTTACACCATATGAAAAAATTACTCAAAATAGATCAAAGACCTGAAGGTAGCAGCTAAAAATATAAAAACACCTAAAAGGAGCCATAGTGTAAAAGCTGTGTGACACTGGATTTGGCAATGGTTTTTTAGATTTGACATCAAAAGCACAGCAATGGCAGGAAAAAAAGATAAAATGGATTTCATCAGAATTGAAAGCTTTTGTGCATCAAAGTACACTATTAACAGAGGTAAAAGGCAACCCATAGAGTGGGAGAAAATATTGCGAATCATTTATCTGATAAGGAGTAACCAGAATATATAAAGAACTCCTACAACTCAACAACAAGAATCAAACCCCACTAAAAAATGGGCAAAGGACTTGAGTAGACATCTCTCCAAAGATACACAAATGGCCAATAAGCACATAAAAAGATACTCAACATCACTAATCATCAGAAAGATGCACACTGAAACCATGAGGTTGCACTTATACCTACTAGGTTGGCTACTATCAAGGAAAAACAAAGAAAAAGAAAATTAACAAGTGTTGGTGAGGATGCAGAGAAATTGGAACCCCTGTGCATTGTTGGTCAGAATGTGAAATGGTGGAGCTATGAAAAACAGTATGGTAGTTCCTTGAAAAATTAAAAATTGAACTACCATATAGTCCACCAATCCTACTTCTGAGTGTATAACCAAAAGAACTGAAAGGAGTCTTGAGTATGATCACACTTTTATGTGGGATCTAAACAAGTTAAATTCAAAGAACCAGAGAGCAGAATGATGGTTGCCAGGGGCTGGGGGGAAATGTGGAGATGTTGGTCAAAGGGCAAATTTTCAGTTATGAATAAGTTCTGGAGATTTAATATAAGCATGGTGTCTATAGTTAATACTATATTATATACTTGAAATTTGCTGAGAATAGATCTTAAGTGTTCTCACCACACACACACACACACACACACACACACAGTCTTGAAGAAATACAGGCACACCCGTGTTCATTTCAGCAGTATTCAAAATAGCCAAAAGGTGGAAGTAGCCCAAATGTTTATCAGTGAATGAATGGATAAACAAAATGTGGCTTACACATATAATAGAGCCATAAAAAGAAAGGAAATTCTGACATATGCTACAACATGGGTGAATCTTGAAGACATTATGCTATGCAAAATAAGCCAACCACAGAAAGACAAACAGCTTATGAATTCCATGAGGTACCTAGAACAGTCAAATTCAGAGTGACAGAAAGTAGAACAAATTTACCATGGGCTGGGAGGGCAAGGGGAATGCAGAGTTGTAATTTAATGAGTACAGAATTTCAGTTTTGCAAGATAAAAAACTTCTGGAGATTGGTTTGCAACAATGTGAATGTACTTAACACTACTGAACCATACAGTTAAAAATGGTTAAAGTGGTAAATATCATGTGCTGTGTATTTTACCACTATTTAAAAAAAATAAAGCACTTAATTTCTTGGCAAAACTTGAACAATCTTGAAAAAGGAAAAAAAACTACATTAACTAAACAATACCAGATTGTGTTAAAAGCATCTATGAGAAAGGATGACATAATAAAACCCAGCTCCAAAACATTCTTGAAGATATACTTTCTCTTCCAATAAACTCAAATGTTAGAACTATGTACCAAACCTAGGAACTATAATAAACAACTTCAACTTTTCAATGAGAAATGATGTGACACACTATTTATTAGGCACAAAATTCACCTGTAGCACATAACCACAAATTTCTTCATTATTTTTTGGTTGTAGGTAAAGGGAGACCACAATAAAAACATGTATACAGAAGTACTGCAAAACTGATTTCTAAAAAGAAATGAAAATATTTAGCCAGATGCTCTTACCAATATGGATTTGCAGACACCTGCAACAGCCTGACAGGCCGCAGATGTAGGAAAATCAATGGGCAGATTGGGAAGACCCAAAATGGTGACCAAAGGCAAGAGTCCTTTCTGATTCACAAATTCCTGGCAGTGGTCATCTGTTGTATTGTTGCTCAGAATAGATTCCACAAATTTCATCTAGGTAATGAAAATGAAAAAGAAAATGTTAGAGACTAACACCTGGAACTAAAAGGCCAGCTTGGAGTAAGAACAGGGGTAGCCTTGTATTCATGTAATCAGTATTTTCTAAGATACCAAAACCTCAGGTAAGTAAGTATAGAGATGATATGGACCCTAAACATCTGCCAAAAACACCCACAAAAAACAAAAAACAAACACCACAAATACGAATAATTACCTCTCCCCAATCTACCTTTTTGGCTACCTAAAGTTATATAATTTGAGAGCATAGAGAGGATAAATGACTTGCTCAGAGCCACACTCATGAATTAGTGGCAAAATCAGATCTAATTCTCTTAATTTGCTCCTAGTGTGACAGTGCATTACCTCTCCCCTGGAAGTAAAAATGGATACTTTCCCTCAATGTGCCCATAATACAAATGAAAACTAGAACTCTGGAAGAGTGGTTTGGACCAAACAAAGCATTTTTTAAGGGTAACAAAGTAAAATGTGGGCAACAAACACACAGGCACATCTCTTCCAAAGATACCATCTCTGGAAGTCTTGGAAGTGCTTAGTGGGCTAGAATAATTGCTAAGTGGGCTTCCCCTTATAGAGAAGTAATTCTGGGAAAATTCAAACTCTTTACTTTTTTCTTGAGACACACGGGAAGCTAAAACGAAACGTCACATTACTATTTTTTTATACAAAAGAGAAATTAATGGGAAATCTAGCAAATAATGGGAAAAAAATATATGTTGGATATATTCATAGAACATAATACTGGACTGGCCTAACAAATCCCACTCTTCTGCTTGGATTCCAATTGGGAATAGTAGCAATGAACAGAAAATTAGGAGTATCTAAAAAAGGGGAAGAATGTTGTCCATTTTTGGCAAACCAGTCTCACAGAACAAGGGTTTGCACATCTTTGCCCACTGTTCTGCACTGTAAAGGCTCCAGTGAAAATAAATGCAAAAATCACTGGACTATTTGGTAATCCCACACGTTTTCCAGAATAACACACACCTTTACTCAGTTTGCCCTACCATGAATCTTACCACATTAAGGATGTAATCCATGAGGGGAATAGGAATACGTTCTTCTGTACCAACAACCCTGTTAAGGGAGAAAAGAGTGAGTTACACAAATTCGCAATACTAGTGCAAGAAAACAAAGGAAAGGGAAACAGCACGAAATTCTAGGTTCTTTCTTTAAGTTAGTCTTTAGTACAGCACAAGGAAAAAGAAAAAACTGAAATCAAATCTGAAGCTAGCTTTTCAAGCCTGCCTAGGTTGAGAGCACAAAAGAAAAAACCAGGCCTTAACAAACTCAGCATTTGCACATATCTCAAAAGAAACTATCCTATCTTAGGCAAAATATCATAGGAGGAATTCATCGGTATGAAAACAGTAAGTTCGATTGAGACTACTGACACATTTGCTTAAAGATAGGAGCTAGGCAAAGAAACAAATACAACATCTTACCATGTTCTTGCATCAGGTTTAAAGTTACAATAGACGGCAGGAAATGGAATTTAATTTTGTTCAAAATTCCATGCTTAGATCAACAAACCATTCAAAACAGTTAATCAAAGATGAAGCCAACACCCAAGCCCTCCTTCCCTAACTATTTATACTTGTATCACAACAGTCCCTGAAATATCCAAAACCTGTGATCAGGTCTTTTGCTTCAAATACTTAAATGCTGCACCACAGACAAGGCGGCTGGCAGTAATGCCATAGCTGCAAGAAATGAAGCCTTTAAGCACAATCTTGGCTTTTGCAAGAAACAAAAGGGGGGAACCCACAATATCTATTAAAATGAAACACAATTTACCTCAAAGATGAACCCTAGGAAGGGTCAAAACTTCAGTCGAATAGGGAGCATTCTGGATATAGGCCCTTGAAGACATTTGGGTAAAGGGCAGAAATAAAAGAAGGGAGAGGTGGGGGGAGAGAGAGGGCAAGAAAACTGGCAAGAAGTTAATAGTCCTCAAGATGTAAATAAAGATTTACCAGGCATCAAAATGCAGACTAGACAGTGGCTTCAGTGATGACATACCTAGAGCTAGAGTTTGACAAGGATATTTGAAGAATACAGGGAAGAACTTACTACAAAGGGCGGGGGGGGAGGGGGTTGGGGGGAGGTGTCTATAAGCCAGGAGTGAAATGATTCCATGGGAAGACTGCAACTTTTCCTTGACTATAAAGTTCCTCCTTAACCACTACAGCAATCCCTACTTACAGTAATCATCCACCCCAGCCTGACTGTACCTCCTGGGAAAGAACCTAGAGATCCATCTCTACAGCTAAGGAGTGCAGGTGTGGTTCTAGCCCAGATGAAACACCTGTCCCTTTGTAAAAAAAACAACGGTAATGGCAAAGAGCCAAAGTAATATTATGAAATGGGACCCAGGTACTTCCCTTATTTGCTAGATGGAAGTTAGGGAGGAGAATGAGAGAGAAAACAAACCAATAATGGTTCTTAATCCACATCTAGGAGCAAACTGGTAACCACTTTTTTTCACTATCTTCATCTTTTGGCTTCCAGGCTGAAAACGTCATGCAAGAATAGTAAACATGATCAACTCCCCCTTTGGAGGTAAAAAAAGGAAAAGCTCCTTTAAGAATGAGACATCTGAGCTGGCTTTGCAGGAATTTGGTAGATAGAAAAGAAGGAGATAAGATAATCTGCGGATGGGGATAAATATGGCTGTAACACGGTGACACATACCCTAAGAAAAGCATGGAGTGAAAAAACATGAGGCCATGAGAAAATGTCAATTTACTATGAGAGCTTGAAATCTGGGCATGTTAGATCTAAGGTGTAAGATGTCCAGGCAGAGAAAACATTATATGCAGATGAACATGCCCAGCTTCACTCAAAACCACCCTCCCACCTCTCAAGTTTAAGAAATCCTTCTCTTGTTTTGTAGCCAGGAAAGGAAATCATATCCCAGCAGGGTGGCAGACAATCAAGGATGTGGCAAGGAAGCACTGATTCTGACTCCTTTGCATGTGAAGTCTTGCTTTCTTTCAGGTGTCCTCCTCTTCCAGAAAGAGAACATTTTAATCAAAATAGAAGATGCTGTTAGAATGAAGTAGAGTTGCCTTCTCAGACAAGGGTAAGACATCTGCTCAACAAAGCAATGTACAATACTTAGTGGTTAATGCCTCTCCTCAAAAAGAAAACAAAAACTCATACCAACAGGCTCATTACTTCCTAGAGTTGTAAAAAGGCACTGATTTTGGAGTCTAGGCCTTCACTCCTTCTATCTACTCGACCATAATTTTCTCTTAAGTTCCCAGCAATCCTTCAACACTAGCCTAAACCCATTCATATCCACACCTAAAACATTCCTGCTTTTCTCAGAACTAGTTATTTATAAACCAAAAGAGCACTTATTAAATGAATAAATGCAGGACAGTCCAGAGGGATCACACCCCTAAGAGTTATACCTACAATAGTTACATTTCATTTCTAGCATGTGAACAATATAAGCTTCAAAGAGCCACTTTCAGCCAGCAGTCTTTAAACCCACCCCCATCCCCATTTCACCATCTAGGTAGTCAATTTTAATATAAAACAAACCTTAAATAGAAATAAGAAGGAAAATCTACTGTGCCTGGTTACAACCATACAGTACATTCCAAAGACTTCTGATTTATCTGGAATGAACAGATAGTAATCAAACAAAAAACAAAGACCCACAACAAATCCCTGTAATTCTTAAGGACTTCTTAGGAGACAGGCTTCAAAAGTAGGATGTTTCATATGTGCTCACTTATGCAAACAATTAAGCAATGATACGAATACTATACCAACAATGGGAACATAAGTTCTCTGAGAGAAGCCCATCAACTTGATATAGTGAACTGATTCAATTTCATGAACTTTTTAAGAAGGACACCTTCCTAAGGCAACCAATACAATTAAATATGAAAGGATATGAAAGGATAAATGATACACAATGGTCAAAGAAAGAAAAACAAGACTCCTAGGGCTGGAAGAACCTTATAATGATCTAATCCAACTCCCTAGCTTTTATGGATGAAAATGACATGCCCAAGGTCACAAAGCTAGGGGACCTGTCTTGCAAACACTTACTGCTGATTAGGCTCAGTTTCATTCTGTTGGGCAGAATTAAAGCTCTGCATGGCCTGTACTTCTTCCTCCTCCTCATCCTCACTAGAGGCCTCTTCTGCAGCATGATTAGACCTTGGAGGAGGAGCAGTGGCAGTGCCATCTGCCTTCTGGATTGATGGCTTCTGACAGATGTATTTAGGGTCTCTTCCAAGGTTACAAATTTCTTCAAGTAACTGAAAGACACAGGAAATATTATTTATTAGTAAATAAGAAATGGGACAACTAACACATTTTTGGAGCATTTTCTACGTGTTGTACACAGAAGTGCTGACACAAAACACTTTATCTTGACATATGTATGTAACATACATCACTCCTGGAATATAGTCATCAATCCTATTTTACACACAAGGTAACTGAAGTTTCGTGAAGTTAAGTAACTTGTTCAGGATGACATAGCTGTTAAGTGACTAACCTGACTCCATGTCCTAATTCATAAGCACCAGGCATATACTATACTGTAACTGGCAGGGCTACTAAATGTGAAAAAGAATATCAAGAAACAAAGGTTAGAAAAACTAATATGCTTTTACAAATAGAAGCTAAATCCTGGCAACTTATTAATACCCTATAGAAGAAAATAATACTTAAGTGACTTTCTGGGGGCGGGGGGGGGCAAGGACCAACCCAAGGATAAGGAGAAAATAAGGTAGACATAATCATCTTCTAGGCATAGGCCAAGAATCCCAATGACCTCCAGTAGGCCAAGCTTTTTCTTAAAAACTCCCCCTTAACTGCTCTCTCATGCCCACGGTCAGCCTTATCACTTCATACCTTAATGATTGCAGTTGTTGCATCTGTTTTGAGGGTGGGCTGATGTCTCATGAGCTCATCAACAGCACTCCCCAGGTTAGATGCGGTATCCCCTTAAAGGAAAAAATGAACTGTTAGAAAGACTGAAGAAAATAGAGCTTGAGCTATTTTCTCTGCCAATACGAGGAGGAAAGAAGAAACTGAGAAGGTTGTTGTGATTTTCTAATGCCATGCTTTCTCAAATGAATTCACACCAACCTCTGAAAGCAAATCACTGGGGAGGAAAAAGGAACTTTATCAGTCTAGCGAAAACATTAAAAAAAATTTTTTTAACTTATTTTGCGAGACAGAGCGAGCACACAAGTGGGGGAGGGACAGAGAGAAGCAGAGACAGAATCCCAAGCAGGTTCCACACCATCAGTGTAGAGCCCATTGTGAGGCTTGAACCCACAAACCATGAGATCATGACCCGAGCTGAGATCAAGAGTGGGATATCCAACCGACTGTGCCACCCAGGTGGTCCTAGTGAAAACATTCTAAAATAACCACATATTCTACATTCTACTCTGGCAATCTCTAATGCCAAGGTCTGAACTAGGAGGGAGGGAGAGAGAGGAGCATAAAATCATTAACATACTGGCTGCCCCAATTAAGAATGATATTGGCTAGAATGCTACAGTGGTGGCTGAAAGCACAAAGCACATTTGTGAAAACTAGATTCTGGAGCCCTACTTTCTCATTATTCTGTAATAATCTGGCCTCAAATACACTGAGAAGAAAATCTATTAATTTCTTACTATCGTAGGGATTTGAACATTAGAATAGAAGATCACGGAGAGCAACATCTTGGGACTTTGTATCTCCTGTTGCAACAGATTAGATGGTGGGCCTGGAAATCTACTGCCCCTAATACCCATTTCTCACTAGCACCATAACCGTACATTTAATAACGAATGGTTGATAGTCTGAGGAACACCACTCCTTTGTTGCTGACATCTAAAAGATCACCGGAAAAGAGTCGTCAGCATCTTTCAAGCTCTGGTCACTGAGGTGTCTCAGTGGCACAGAGTGATGACAGGTGGAAATGTGGACTCCCAAGGAGACCCTCCTTCTCTCTGTTTTGCTGCCTCTGTCAGACCCCATGCCCTAAGTGACCTCGCCCCCAAGATCTTCACTGGATAATTCTTGTTCCCCCAGGTTCTCCCATTGTGGTAGAAGCACAGTATAGGCCTTGCTACCTGGGAGCCCATAGGGGAATCTGGGACTGCCTCTCCTGCCCTGACCCAAAAGGAGGGGGTGTAGTCTCTGCAAGTCACTCTACTACAGTTTAGCTTCTGACCAGCCCAAACCCTGCAGCCAATTGGAGCTTGAGGATATGGCCTGGAGGCACCACCCAGAGATCTGGAGCCACTCAGGGGCACCTGGGGACATGATCTGGTCCCCTTGGTGGCCTAGGAAGGAAAAAGTTTCTATGGCCAAAGTTTGGTTTTCCCAACACTTGTCCCAATTCAGATTAAAACCCTGAACTTACACACACACACACACTGAACTGTTGAGAAGCATGAAAATATGAGCAGAGGATAAGGATGAAGTCTTCTTTTCTACCTGCAATACAACGTAAATAGTGATACAACGATAATTACAGTGATAATTCCCATTAAGCTTAGCAAATCTAGCCAGAGAAACGACGTGAATTCAAGAAAGGACTTCCTTGCCAATTGGTGGCTTGATAACCATCTAACATCTAAAATCTTGGCACCAGGGGAAGATGGTGACATAGGAGGATGCTGGGCTCACCGCGTCCTGCGGATCATTTAGACTCCACCCACACCTGTCTAAATAACCCAGAAAATCGCCAGAAGATTAGCAGAACGGATTCTCCAGAGCCAAGCGTAGACAAGAGATCCATGGAAGAGGGTAGGAAGGGCGGAGAGGCGGTGCACGCTACACAGAATGGCGGGAGGGAGCCAGGGTGGCGGGCAGCCTGCCGGCAAAGCAGAGACCCCCAGTCTGGCTTGCAGAAGTGGAGGGGCAGGATGGAGTGTGCTCTGACGGCAAGGGGGACTTAAAATCTGGATGGTTATAAGTTAACAGATCTGCTCAGAGAATGGGAGGGCTGGAGGACAACGGGAGGGAGAGTTGTTGAGCACCGGACAACAGAGCGCAGCTTGGTGGGGAACAAAGGCGCTTGCCAGGGCCATCTCCCTCACCCTTCCCCAGCCAAAATCCCAAAGGGAACCAGTTCCTGTCAGGGAACTTCCTTGCACCACGCAAATACCCAACGCTGTGCTTCTGCGGATCCATCCCTCCGGTGGGTCTGACTCCCTCCTGGTGCCACAGGGCCCCTCCCGAAGCAAAGGAAGAGTGAGCTGAGCCTGCCCCTCCCGCCCCTGTGCACCTTGCCAATCCACCCTACCTAATACGCCAGATCCCCAGCACCACAAGCCTGTCAGTGTGCAAGTAGCCTGGGCTGGCCATACCACCCAACAGTGAATCCCGCCCCTAGGAGAAGGGGAAAGAAGGTACACACCAGTCTGACTGTGGCCCCAGCGGTGGGCTGGGGGCAGACATCAGGTCTGAATGCGGCCCTGCCCACCAACGCAAGTTATTCAAGACAGCACAGGGGAAGTGCCCTGCAGTTCCGCACCACTCCAGGGACTATCCAAAATGATGAAATGGAAGAATTCCCCTAAAAAAAACCTCCAGGAAATAACGACAACTAACGAACTGATAAAAAACGATTTAAACAATATAACAGAAAGTGAATTTAGAATAAGTCAAAATTAATCGCTGGGCTTGAAAACAATATAAAGGACGGCAGAGAATCTATTGCTACAGAGATCAAGGGACTAACGAACAGCCAGAGGGGGTAAAAAATGCTATTAATGTGCTGCAAAATAAAATGGAGATGAACACAGCTCAGAATGAAGAGGCAGAGGCGAGAATAGGTGAACTAGAAGATAAAATTATGGAAAAAGAAGAAGCTGAGAAAAAGAGATAAAAAAAATCCAGGAGTATGAGGGGAAAATGAGAGAACTAAGTGATGCACTAAAGAGAAATAATCTACGCATAATACGTATTTCAAAGGAGGAAGAGAGAGGGAAAGGTGCGAAGGGGTACTTGAAGAAATAATAGCTGAGAACTTCCCTGATCTGGGGAAGGAAAAAGGCACTGAAATCCAAGAGGCACAGAAAACTCCCTTCAGACATAACTTGAATCGATCTTCTGCACGACATATCATAGTGAAACTGGCAAAATACAAGGATAAAGAGAAAATTCTGAAAGCAGCAAGGGATAAATATGCTCTAACATATAAAGGGAGACCTATAAGAATCGTAACCGATCTCTCTACTGAAACTTGGTAGGCCAGAAAGGAATGGCAGGAGATCTTCAATGTGATGAACAGAAAATATGCGGCCGAGAATCCTTTATCCAGCAAGTCTGTCATTTAGAATAGAAGGAGAGTTAAAGGTCTTCCCAAAAAACAAAATCTGAAGGAATTCGTTACCACTAAACCAGCCCTACAAGAGATCCTAAGGGGAATCCTGTGAGACAAAGTACCAGAGACATGGCTACAAGCATAAAACATACAGACATCACAATGACTCTAAACCCGTATCTTTCTATAATAACACTGAATGTAAATGGATTAAATGCGCCAACCAAAAGACATAGGGTATCAGAATGGATAAAAAAACAAGACGCATCTATTTGCTGTCTACAAGAGACTCATTTTAGACCTGAGGACACCTTCAGATCAAAAGTGAGGGGATGGAGAACTATCTATCATGCTACTGGAACTCAAAAGAAAGCTGGAGTAGCCATACTTATATCAGACAAACTAGACTTCAAGTTAAAGGCTGTAACAAGAGATGAAGAAGGGCATTATATAATAATTACAGGGACTATCCATCAGGAAGAGCTAACAATTATAAATATCTATGCGCCGAATATGGGAGCCCCCAGATATATAAAAGATTTACTCACAAAAATAAGCAACCTTATTGATAAGAATGGGGTAATTGCAGGGGAATTTAACACTCCACTTACAAAATGAAAAGATCATCTAGACAACACGGTCAATAAAGAAACAAGGGCCCTGAATGATACATTGGATCAGATCGACTTGACAGATCTATTTAGAACTCTGCATCCCAAAGCAACAGAATATACTTTCTTCTCGAGTGCACATGGAACATTCTCCAAAATAAATCACATACTGGGTCACAAAACAGCCCTTCATAAGTATACAAGAATTGAGATCATACCATGCATACTTTCAGACCATAATGCTATGAAGCTTGAAATCAACCACAGGAAAAAGTCTGGAAAACCTCCAAAAGCATGGAGGTTAAAGAACACCCTACTAAAGAATGAGTGGGTCAACCAAGCAATTAGAGGAGAAATTAAAAAAATATATGGAAACAAACGAAAATGCAAATACAACAATCCAAACACTTTGGGATGCAGCGAAGGCAGTCCTGAGAGGAAAATACACTGCAATCCAGGCCTATCTCAAGAAACAAGGAAAATCCCAAATACAAAATCTAACAGCACACCTAAAGGAAATAGAAGCTGAGCAGCAAAGACACCCCTAACTCAGCAGAAGAAGAGAGATAATAAAGATCAGAGCAGAAACAAACAATAGAGAATCTAAAAAAACTGTAGAGCAGATTAACGAAACCAAGAGTTGGTTTTTTGAAAAAATAAACAAAATTGATAAACCTCTAGCCAGGCTTCTCAAAAAGAAATGGGAGATGACCCAACTAGATAAAATCATGAATGAAAATGGAATTATTACAACCAATCGCAGAGATACAAGCAATTATCAGGGAATACGATGAAAAATCATATGCCAACAAACTGGACAACCTGGAAGAAATGGACAAATTTCTAAACACCCACACACTTCCAAAACTCAAACAAGAGGAAATAGAAAGCTTGAACAGACCCATAACCAGCAAAGAAACTGAATCGGTTATCAAAAATCTCCCAACAAATAAGAGTCCAGGACCACATGGCTTCCCTGGGGAATTCTACCCAACATTTAAAGCAGAGATAATACCTATCCTACTCAACCTATTCCAAAAAATAGAAAGGGAAGGAAAACTTCCAGACTCATTCTATGAAGCCAGTATTACTCTGATTGCTAAACCAGACAGAGACCCAGTAAAAAAAGAGAACTACAGGCCAATTATCCCTGATGAATATGGATGCAAAAATTCTCAGTAAGATACTAGCAAATCGAATTCAACAGCTTATAACAAGAATTATTCACCATGATCAAGTGGGATTCATTCCTGGGATGCAGGGCTGGTTCAACATTCGCAAATCAATCAACGTGATACATCACATTAATAAAAGAAAAGAACCGTATGATCCTGTCAACTGATGCAGAAAAGCATTAGACAAAATTCAGCACCCTTTCTTAATAAAAACCCTCATGAACTTCGGGATAGAAGGAACATACTTAAACATCAAAAAAGCCATTTATGAAAAGCCCACAGCTAATATCATCCTCAATGGGGAAAAACTGAGAGCTTTCCCCCTGAGATCAGGAACACAACAGGGATGTCCACTCTCACCGCTGTTGTTTCACATAGTGTTGGAAGTGCTAGCATCAGCAATCAGACAACAAAAGGAAATCAAAGGCATCAAAGTTGGCCAAGATGAAATCAAGCTTTCACTTTTTGCAGATGACATGATATTATACGTGGAAAATCCGATCGACTCCACCAAAAGTCTGCTAGAACTGATCCATGAATTCAGCAAAGTTGCAGGATACAAAATCAACGTACAGAAATCAGTTGCATTCTTATACACTAATAATGAAGCAACAGAAAGACAAATAAAGAAACTGATCCCATTCACAATTGCACCAAGAAGCATAAAATACCTAGGAATAAATCTAACCAAAAATGTACAAGATCCGTATGCTGAAAACTATAGAAAGCTTATGAAGGAAATTGAAGAAGATATAAAGAAATGGAAAGACATTCCTGCTCATGGATTGGAAAAATAAATATTGTCAAAATGTCAATACTACCCAAAGCTATCTACACATTCAATGCAATCCCAATCAAAATTGCACCAGCATTCTTCTCGGAGCTAGAATAAGCAATCCTAAAATTCATATGGAACCACAAAAAGCCCCGAATAGCCAAAGTAATTTTGAAGAAGACCAAAGCAGGAGGCATCACAGTCCCAGAATTTAGCCTCTACCACAAAGCTGTAATCATCAAGACAGCATGGTATTGGCACAAAAACAGACACACAGACCAATGGAATAGAGTAGAGACTCCAGAATTAGACCCACAAAAGTATGGCCAGCTAATCTTTGACAAAGCAGGAAAGAATAGCCAATGGAAAAAAGACAGTCTCTTTAACACATGGTGTTGGGAGAACTGGACAGCAACATGCAGAAGAATGAAACTAGACCACTTTCTTACACCATTCACAAAAACAAACTCAAAATGGATAAAGGACCTGAATGTGAGACAGGAAACCACTAGAACCCTAGAGGAGCAAGCAGGGAAAAACCTCTCTGACCTCAGCTGCAGCAATTTCTTACTTGACACATCCCCAAAGGCAAGGGAATTAAAAGCAAAAATGAACTATTGGGACCTCATGAAGATAAAAAGCTTCTGCACAGTAAACAATCCACAAAACTAAAAGGCAACCAACAGAATGGGAAAAGATATTTGCAAATGACATATCGGACAAACGGCTGGTATCCAAAATCTATAAAGAGCTCACCAAACTCCACACCCGAAAAACAAATAATCCAGTGAAGAAATGGGCAGAACACATGAATAGACACTTCTCTAAAGAAGACATCCAGATGGCCAACAGGCACATGAAAAGATGCTCAATGTCGCTCCTCATCAGGGAAATACAAATCAAAACCACACTCAGATATCACCTCACGCCAGTCAGAGTGGCCAAAATGAACAAATCAGGAGACTACAGATGCTGGAGAGGATGTGGAGAAACGGGAACCCTCTTGCACTGTTGGTGGGAATGCAAACTGGTACAGCTGCTCTGGAAAACAGTGTGGAGGTTCCTGAAAAAATTAACAATAGACCTACCCTATGACCCAGCAGTAGCACTGCTAAGAATTTACCCAAGGGATACAGGAATACTGATGCATAGGGGCACTTATACCCCAATGTTTATAGCAGCACTCTCAACAATAGCCAAATTGTGGAAAAAGCCTAAATGTCCATCAACTGATGAATGGATAAAGAAATTGTGGTTTATATACACAATGGAATACTATGTGGCAATGAGAAAGAATGAAACATGGCCCTTTGTAGCAACGTGGATGGAACTGGAGAGTGTGATGCTAAGTGAAATAAGCCATACAGAGAAAGACAGATACCATATGTTTTCATTCTTATGTGGATCCTGAGAAACTTAACAGAAACCCATGGGGGAGGGGAAGGAAAAAAAAAAAAAGAGGTTAGAGTGGGAGAGAGCCCAAGCAGAAGAGACTCTTAAAAACTAAGAACAAACTGAGGGTTGATGGGGGGTGGGAGGGAGGGGAGGGTATGTGATGGGTATTGAAGAGGGCACCTTTTGGGATGAGCACTGGGTGTTGTATGGAAACCAATTTGACGATAAATTTCATATATTAAAAAAAATAACAATAAATAAATAAATAACTAAAAAAAAAAAAGAATTAAAATATTGGCACCAATTATGAGATAAATCCTGGTGACTTACCAAGAGGATCAGAGCTCCTCCTCCTTCGCATGGCTGGGAGGTAATCTGGAGACAGAAGAACTTTGAAAAGACGTTCAAAAGGCTGACACTGTACAAATGACTGAAGACCTCGGGCATTCAAGCAGAGTGCACTAAATACATTTGGGAGGGAGCCAAGGACTTCACGGGTAGCAGGAACCTAGAGAGAAGGTAAAGTGAGTTTGAAGACATCTAAAATAATTCAGATGTAGATGCCAGGAAACTTTGACCAGGGTACTGCACAGAGATAGTAGGGTGTATGTCTCTGTATCATCCTCTGTGGGGAGGGGTATGTACAGAGCAATCTTCACACAAAAGCAGAAAAGGACTCACATCTTTGATAAGTAGTGCATGAAGCATGACATCTGTTAATCCATTGTCCTGGAGTGAGGAGAGCAGTGATGGTTCTTGAAATACAAACACAGTCACCACTTCAGTAGCTAAAAAAGACAAGAAATATGAGAAAGTGGGAGATTCTTTACAGGTATTAACAAAACCCCAAAGGCTTAAAAAAACCAACTCAATATATACAACAAATGAAATGCCTCTGAAACGAAACTTCACTGCTCATCAAAAGATCACTATTAAGAATTTGGTGACCAACCTTCAAGATTTTTATGGGCAATGTACAGGCATAAAAATAATTATGAATACCATACTGAATACTGAAAAATATACCAAGAGAGATTTCAGGTACTCTCATAACATAAAAAAAAAAAAAAAAAAGGTTAACTATGTGGATGCCTTGTTAATTAGGTTGATTATAGAAATCACTTTGCTATGTATACCACCAGATCATGCTCTTCATCTTAAAAGTATGTAGTTTTATTAAATATATAAATGAAAAACAAAAACATTAAGATTTAATGAGCATATTTTTATAACGATGAGGTTATACTGCTATATAACCTTTTTCTTCTAAATTATAATACGTATCATACATACTCCTTTATTTTTCCCAGTCACTGTACTTCATTCAATTTGACTGGCTGCATACCATTCCCCTAAATACATGAACCTCTGTGGATATAAACTAGTCCACAGCTGTGAGAACTGATAAACCTAAAAGCATATCCTTTTCTGTTTGTTTAAGCAGAAAAAATGTCTAAAATTGGGGAGAGGGGTTTGCTGGGTTGAGGTAAATATAAACGTAACTGATGGAATAGACAAAATGTCTTCTAAAAAGCCTTTCACAAATTTTAAAATACCATTAGCATTATTAAGAGTTCTTAGGTATGATTCTGACCAATTTTTGACAATACATTTTAAATGTGCTGTCGGGGCACTTGGGTGGCTCAGTCAGTTAAGTGTCCGACTTCGGCTCAGGTCATGATCTCATGGTTCATGAGTTTGAGCCCTGCCTTGGGCTCTCTGCTGTCAGCCCAGGGCCCACTCTGGACCCTCTGTCCCTACTGTCTCTCTGTCCCTCCCTTGCTTGTGCTCAGTCTCTCTTAAAATAAATAAATGTTAAAAAAAGCGCTATAAAGACGAATATCAATGCTCAAGAAAAAATTAACATTAAAAGGTAATCAAAAGTGAAGCTAGAAATAATTGAAAAAACACAAAATTTAGTGAAACTGCAAGCAAATAACATGAATAATTAAAACCAATATCTAGCCCTTTGAAAAGACTGAAAAAGCTTACAGACTTATGGGTAATCTAAGAAAAGCAAACAATATGTCAGTAATGAAACAAAGGATCTAACCGGGTTCAGAACAATACAGTTCTTTTACAAACTGTATGTTAATAACGAGTGAAATGTAATGCTTTCTTTTGTAAGAAAATGTCATAAAAATTGATTCCCAAGAAATGATAGCAAAAGAGACTATACCAATAGCCACAAGAATTTTTAGAAGTAAAAATACCAAGTAACAGAAAGGCACTGAACCAAAAGTTTTAGATGGGAGTGTTATTAAACCTTCTAAGAGCCATTAAGACAAGGCTTGCCAGCTCATTTTACGAGATTTAAAATTTTTTATTTTAAAACCTGACAAAGAGGTGGACATGCATACAATATTAATAAACCATGTGTAAAACAAACTTGTAATGCTGATACCTGAGATCTAAATGATACCAAAGGATTGTTTAAGATGGTGAATAGAGCACCTCTCATCTATTCCAAATGTCATTGAAATGGCAACTACATGACAATTACTGGGGACCAACAGCTGTCAATGGTCTTTGGGATTTGTGATGGGCTATAAACTTATGGAAAAGTTAAGTCCTTTTGCGGGTTCCTACTGGTATATAATACACCCTTCCGTAGATCTTTTTTTTTTTTTTTTTTTACAAATGTCTTAATTCCAAGGGGTCACTAAAATTTAGTATTCATAAACTAAAACTAATGTTCTACTAGAGGTTACTAGGACATCAAATTTTTATTTTCCAGAGGTCTAACTAAAAGGCTATGTCATAATGATACTAATGCAATCTGACAGTTTAAACCCTCTTTTAAAATTAACAGATGACCAAATATTAGAATTTAAAAAAGGAAACACACAAAATCCAACTGGCTCCATATGGGACCTAGCAACTGACTCCTAAGAGTTAAATAATGAAAGACAACTCTCAAAAAATTAATGATTAAATTGAAACTAGAATCTACAAAACCCATAAAACAGCAATGGTGTGTTAAGACAAAGGGTCCCTTAAGAATAAGGAAACAGAGGGGCGCCTGGCTAGCTCAGTTGGTAAAGTGTCCAACTTTGGCTCAGGTCATGATCTTGCGGTTCGTGGGTTCGAGCCCCATGTCAGGCTCTGTGTTGACAGCTCAGATCCTGGAGCCTGCTTCAGATTCTGTGTCTCCCTCTCTTTCTGCCCCTTCCCCAATCCTGCTAGTTCTCTCGCTCAAAAATAAACATTATAAAAATTTAAAAGAATAAGGAAATAGAAATTTTAAAAGTTTGTAACAAATAAGAAGTTTGATAATTCAGTAGGCGTCTTGAAAAATTATAGAGAGAAATTCTCTCAGGAAGTGACATGAGATTAATGTGGTAGGCTTACTAGCTGTATAATAGGGCTTCCTGGAGAGAATAAGTAAGAGGAACCAAATTCAGGAATTTTCCTGAAGCAAAAAAAATATTCAGATATTATAAAGGGCCTAACCAAGTGCTATGAGAGAATACTGAAAAGAAACAGAATGAAATACATCCTGGTGAAATTTGTGAACTCTAAGAATAGAGAAAATGAAGTTACCTACAAAGGAACAAGAACCAGTTTAACATCATGGTTATCTACACTATGTAACATTAGAAGACAATGGAGAAAGGTCTAAAAAATTCTGAAAGTAAAAGAAGTATAACACTTTAAAAATTACCCAAAGATGCACTCCAACAAAATTAAAATGAATCAGAAAGGAAAAATCAAGAGTTACTAAAAAAAGAAGACAAAGAAAATGATGAGAAAGGGGTGAAGGCAGGTTGAAGGTCTTATTTTATTCAGCTTGGCAGAAGACAAACTGAGAAATTTTTAAAGTTTAGATGTCAATAAAATATAGGAATAACTATTACAAAAAAAGGAGCAAGAAAATTAAGACTCAGAATATGAAAAAAAAAATTAACAGAAGACACAAGACTTGAGAAAAAAGAAAAACACTGGCAGTCACAAAAAATTCGTCAACATATAAAATTCTTCAAGATAAAAAAGGCACAACAGTTGTATGAATAAATCATTCTGCCGAAAACAACTAAAGGGTGGACTGAATACTTGAAACATCTTTTAAAATGTGAAGAGCAGACAAAGTAAATTACAGTTAAAAGGTCCAAAATAAGTCAAAGTGTGAACTTACAGCCTCAGGCTTTTGTCTTAAACGCACAGGGACATAACCTTTATTGAGTAGGAAATCCAGTAGAAAGGGAGTCTATTTATGTTACAGATGGCAATAACACCAATTACGTGTGATGGAGCCTGCTGGAAAAGTTGTCGTTTTCTAACTCATGACCAGGTCACTTCTGATAAAGGATGGGGCTCAAGAGTCAGCCCAACTAGACAGCTGACTGCAGTCATTCTAGTACTGGAGGACACACCTCAATAAAGGTATGACCATTGTTCACATTTTTATAGACACCTGGATGATAGCTAATGGCCTTATTGGTTTTTTGGTCAATAGGCTCAAAAGTTACCACATTCAGGATGGTGCCCAAAGGGCTTTCTACACTGGGAATATATTGCTGCTCAAACTTTGCATATTAGAATTGAAGTCTGATGTCTCCACTCATGCCAAGACTGCCACAGAGGAAGCTCATACTTATGCCATAGCTGACTGACTTGTTCATACTTTTCAAGTAAGTTCAGATATTGTTCCTTGCCCATGGCTCAACAGGCCCTATGAGACCTCCAGCCATCGCAGTCCTGGAACGTTTAAAATTTGGGCTAAATGCCACAGCATCCAATGCTACTGGCCTTGGCCCAAGCTCCAGCCTCCCAATGTGATCTTTGCACAACGTCCTGCCATTGGTGTCATAGTCAACGGGAATACATACAAAGGGGTAAACACCCCTTCTCTGACTGGGAAATTCATTTTATCGAGCCACTGTCCCTATCTGCTGGTTCAAGTACTATGCCCTCACAAAGATTCAGTGTTATACAAGCCTGTTCTTGGTTTACCCTTCCTGCCATGCTACTACCAACACTTAATATAGGCCGCATTAAATGTTAGTTTCCTTTTAGCATCCAGATAACACTGACTCTGATGTGGGTACACATTTTATCCATTCAGTCTGAGCATGGGCAGTACAAACAAGGCACCACCTGGGACTTCCAACTTATCACCTGCAGACAGCAGACCTAATACAAAAACCTAATAATCTACTTACAGACATGCTCTTGAATTTATGAAATGGACAATGGTCTACTGAATTGGTCTCTATTTGCCCACTTTTTTCTTATCCTAAACTGTCAACATTTTAAGTCATAGGACATCCTAACAAAATCCTCAACAAGGACCTCTCTATTCCTTCTCTAGCCACAAAAGGGACAATTTCCACGTATGAATCTATAATACCTAAATAGAATCAATCCCTCCTCACTTAAAGACTTTTTTATCCTGGTGCAACCTATGCTAGATTGGTGCCTGTATTGAGAGTTAGGTAACAAAGGAATCCACTGAAAACTGAAGGCCTTCACTCTCTAAGACTACTCTGTATGCCACAAAAAGAAGGTCTTTGCTGAAGACCTTTCCCAATATAATAGTTTCAAAGGTTGGTTAACTGGAGGTCCCTCTTGGTAGGAAATGTAGGTCTTGGTGCCTGCCTGTTCCCACACCTATAATTTTATGGTTCTTCTAAAGAGGAAAGGAAGATCTTAGATTAGTTCCCAGTACTAACCTTCTCAAACAGGACTAGCTCTTGATCCACCCTATTAGAGAGATAACGAACAGCAAACCACTATAGAATCTGGGTTAACAATACCTGTGACTTCCATAATAAATGGGCACCGCCACCACACCAAGACCTATAGACCACAACAGATCTGAAAATATTATGGAACATTCTGGTTCTGGTTGGCCTGGCAATGCCTGATTTAGCTCATGGCCTGGGTCTAGGAATCTACCATTCCAACTCAATCAATGCCACATTCTTTGGTCTCCTCTATGCCCATGCTATGACCTCAATTATTTGGGGATATTCAATCAGTCCACAGTTCCCTGTAAGAAATTACTCTGTAACTCCTAGACACAATGTCATACTGACATTCAGTCACTTTTGTAATTATTTCTCAAATGTATAAAGCCTTCCGTTAAAGGTTTTGGGCTAGGCCAGGACTCCTATCAACCCAGCATCCTAGATGATGATTTCAGTACAACTGGTAGTCCCAGGCTCAGTGGTGACACCCCCAAATATTAACTGCACCTGTAATGGGTGGCCACATCACTTGTCACCATTCCAAGAGCCCCATTATCTGACAGTCCCACACTTCACTTTCCATTACTCCACCATAACTGTGCCAACATTTCCCATCTTCCTCAACCTGACAGACAATATTTACGTAATATTAACAGAGAACGTAACCTGAACACTAAAACTCTAGCAATGTTAACAGGTGCCCAAGCCCAGGCAATCAGTTATATAAGTAACTCTTGTCCCCTTGAAGGTCTTCAGTATTGATATTGACTACCTACCACCCTCTCCGGTTAAGCAGTCCATAATAACCATCATAGTGTTGGCATCAGCTAAGCTAGGAATAGAGCACAAGCAGACATGAACACGTTAAAATGTGGCAGCACTAAGACAGACGGTGAGAGAGAAGAAAAGGCAGTTAGAAAAGTTAAAAGGGATACAGTTGGGTATAAAAGTGGGGTAAAAGGGCCAGAGGCTGAATTTGGGAGGAGTCAGAATCCTTACTTGGTTGGTTTCAGCACACAGTTGTTAAACAAGACTTCACAACCTCACCAGATGCTTCCTCACTGACTTCCTTCATGCCCTTCCAGCTTCCCCCACCAATCCAGTCTACACAATGATACCCTCCACCACGTTGAGACTATTTTGCCCTTGCATGTCTTCCCTGATATAATTTGGCCACTAGAAACTCCACCCTCCAACCACCTTAGGCTACTGGATCTATGACACAACTCCTGTTCAGCAAAGTCATACATTCTACTCCATCAACTGCTCCCTTCTAACCCATACGATGACCTGTGTCCTATGAACATTTAGCACCCAGGTACCCTAGTTTCAACCAGAATGTCTAGCACTTTCATCGAGTTTTGCCACAAAAGGGAGCACTGGGCCATCTTTTTATTATATTGAGCTGCACCTTAGGTGTTTTTAATTCTGTAACACAGATACCTTTTATAGAGACTATCTCAACAATGGCACAACTGGCCGACCATATAAACCAAACACCTCAAGCCTTAGAAGCCCTTAATGAGGGAAAAAGGAGTCTAGCTGCTATGATAGTCGGTAAAAAGATTGGCATTTAACTATCTACTGTTATTTTAAGGTGGTGTTTGTGCCTTAAATGGGACTTCCTGCTGCATGTGGGCTAATATACAGGTTCAAGTATCCAGAATACTTCAACAAAATAAAAGAACTAAACATCCAACTATATTATAAAAATGTGCCAAGAGATTCTCAAAACCCGATTAATTTTGTTTCCTGGCTCTCTCCTTCTGCCTGGGGTGAAAGGCTGTAGTATCACTTATGGAGCTAAAACAGTAATTGTTGGACTAATTATTTTAAATTGGCTTTGCAAATCTGGTCCCTCTCAAGTACAAGTTTATTTATAGAAATCCAGGAAGGTTGCTATGTTAATTCAAACATCAGGGATGAATCAGGACTCTAGAGAAGGAATTCTGCCCTCCACTAATGTTTGCTTTAGTGTTCTAAGTCTCATTTCTGGCTTCCTGCGTCATTCTGAGAGGCCTCACTTGCTCCCCGCCCACACCCCACGTGTGTCCTCTTGCTGTCTCCTTTAAACTTCCTCTTTATAAGATGCCTGTGCACCTGGCTTTTCTCTGTTCTGGGGTTTCCTCCCAGAAAGAGCCATCCTTCTCTGCATCTTGACTTGGGACTTCTCTACCTGTGTAACAAATCTTCAATCATACCAAAAGGCTGCTGTCATGAATTCTGTCATATGAACCTAACCTTGGGAGGGAGTCTATGTCAAGATAGAGTTGCTATAATACAAAGAAACACTTCCTCAACCTGACAAAGAGGAACAAAACCTTCTGCTAACCTCAAACTTAATGGTGAAATACTGAATGCTTTTCCCTTGAGTTCATGAACAAAGCAAAAAGGCCCATTCTCACCACCTCTATTTAGCACTGTATTGGAATCTTTGCCAATGCACGAAGACATAAAAAGCAAAAAAAAAAAAAAAAAAAAAAATTAAAAAAAGAACTATTTGTAGATGACAAAACTGTATAGAATAGCTTAAGAAATTAACAAAGCAATTATGGGGGTGTGCCTGCGTGGCTCGGTTAAGTGTCCAACTCTTGATTTCAGCTCAAGTCATGATCCCAGGGTGTGGGCTCTGTGCTGAGCATGGAGCCTGCTTCGGATTCTCTCCCTCCCTCTCTCTGCCCCTCCCCCAATCACCCATGTGCTCTCTTCTCAAAATAAATAAACTTGAAAAAAATCTTTAAAAATAAAAACAAAGCAACTATAAACTACAAAGTGAATCTAGCAAGGTCATAGGACATAAACTTTAAATTTAAAAATCCTAATTTGCTTCAGCAGGGGAGTAAGTACCAAGTTGAAGTAGCCAAAACTACTCCCTCCAGACATCCCAAAGTATCAAAAAAACATGTTACTGGTACAAGGAGGTTTCCTCTATTTCTACACTTCCCATTACATTCCTTTAGTTTCTTTCATTTATATTTTAGAGAAAGACTGCGGATGAGCAGAGAGGGGCAGAAGGGGAGAGAAAGGAGGAGGAGGAAAAGGGGGAGAGAGGGAGGGAGGGAGGGAGGGAGGGAGACAGAGAGAGAGAGAGAAAGAGAGAGAGAGAGAGAGAGACGAGATGAGAGGGTGGGGGGGGGAGAGAGAATATGAGAATCCTAAGCGGGCTCCATACTTAGCACAGAGCCCGACATGGGGCTTGTTCCCAGGACCCTGGGGTCATGACCTGTATGGAAATCAAGAGTCGGATGCTTACATGACTGAGGCACCCAGGCGTCCCCATTCCTTTAGTTTTAAGGAGAATTCTAGAAGCTAAATATCTCAAACACTGTCCTAAATATGTGGCACTCAATAAATGCCAGTTAACAAAAATGAGGTTTTAACAACAGCAATAGTCAAAGTATTGCCAACATAAAATTGCAAAGATGTTTTTACAAATACAAAGTATCCACAGCTTCTGAAATTGCATTTTCTACAGTAAGAAATGATTTTCTATACTGTAGTTTGTGGGGTCTGACATTCAATTCTAAGAATGGAAACCATGCTGACTGAATTTTCTGGACCAAGATTAAGGACTAACCATTGAAAAAGTCACACTTGCAGCAGTAAGTATGGCACAAATGTACAATAGTACTTATCACACATGGTTTATAACGTATTGCTTATATACTGTATGTTTGGCATTCCAGAAATGGATATTTGAAACCGAATTCTGATCTTTATTTCATCACTAACTAGAAAGATACATAATCACACAGTGGACAAATGTGGACAATAAAACCCTGTAAGAATGTAAAATATACAGAGAACTGGCAGGTCATTCCAGCTTGGTATAACCAATTATTAACACCACTTACCTAGGAGGAAGAGTGATGGGCCATAGTATTCTGCATTGCTGATGATGTGCTTCAGGGAGGTAGGGAGAGAACCATCCATCACTAAGGGAAAAGAAAAGTGAACATCAAGGAGAATATGATTAGTCCAGGAGTAGTTTGATGGGTAGGGTTGATGGAGCAATATATTATGTGTACCACCACTGTGGTAAACAAACTCTTGTGCTGATTCCAGTCTAATGGTTTCTACTTGTCTCCTCCTCACATTCTATTATTTATTCCTTGTCCATGAAATAGCCTCTTAACAGTGGATCAAAGAATAAAAGAATACAGACACAGACAAAGTGAAGTAGCAGGCCAGAAGTGAGCACAGAGTCAAAAGCTGAAAAAGGAAAAACATAGATGAATCATTATGAAAATGGCTAGAATCCTTAGGTCTAGGAAAAGTGACACTAAATGACTAAAGGCTATTCAAAATGGCAGGCCTTTTCTTAAGCCTGTCTTACAAAAAAAGAGTAACATCAGAAAGTATCAAAATCACTAATCTCTGAGAAAGTCAAACATCCTTCAAGAAAGTATCTAAAATCAAATACCATGTCGTATGCCGTCTGAGAAAGCAGGGTCTTGAATGGCCTTCTTGAGGAAATTTAACATGGATTTGAGAAGTGCTGCTCTTTGTGGAATACACTGAACTCCTGGCAAGGGAGAAAGATGGAGGATTATGTTGAGTTCACCATGAGACCAGATTGAACAGGCACATAGAACAAATTTTTAAGAGATGCATATACACTATATGAACACTAGCATTCAAAGTGACATCTCTGAATGGTGGGAAGAATACTTACTAAGCTTTGAAATTGGGAAAGTAAATCACTGAGGCCTACACAAAACTAATGCTAAAATTAAAAGCCTGAAGTAAAACCACAAAGTAAAAAGATTAACTTTTTGATCCTCAGTTCCTGTTTTAGATATTATCTGTGTTCTGATATGGCTGCTTTGATAAAATAATCAATGTGTGAATAGTTGGAGAAGTATGAAATACATGTTAATATAAGAAAATGAACACCAGAATGGCACAGTAACATGCACAGTCCTAAGAAGCAATCCTCAAAATATACCACTAAAGCTATTCCCAAAGCACCTTCTTTACTAGTTTAGTAATTCAGTGTGAAAGACTATGTATCTACTTGTCTACACACCAGGACGGGGGCCAGGTCCAGAGCCAGAGGAGATGCTAGTGCTGCTGCTGGAACTTGATGCCCTTAAGTCAACATCTAGCCGGTGCTCCATAGAGATGGATAAGCCCGGACTACTTTCCATAGTCACATCTGCAACTAGAGTAAAAGTTATGATAAAGAAACTAGTTAGAATAAAGGCACCACCAAAAGAACGATTGTTTGAGAAATTTTTTCCCATTAAGGTGAGATGAATGATATAAAAATGGAGACTAGATTAGAATATTGAGACCCAAAATAAAAATGTAAACTTTTCACAAACAGAAAAGTATTTAACGTCATGGGTTAAGATATGCAAATTAAAAACAATCCTTCAAAAGAAATCCCTTTCAATATTTCTTACCCACCAAATGTGGTGGGAGGAAAAAGAGTGGTAAGTAAAACATGGAATTTCATATACTACTGGTGGGTAGCAGACAGCAGGCAGAGCTTTTTGGAATTTTAATGAAGTACATGATACAAAATTACTTCTTACAACTTGTACAATATAATAAAGCTCCACTAGCAATAAATCAGTTTACATTTTTAAATACTCTTCCAATCTTTTTATTTTTTTTTTTAATTTTTAACATTTAGTTTTGAGACAGAGAGAGACAGAGCATGAATGGGAGAGGGTCAGAGAGAGAGGGAGACACAGAATCTGAAGCAGGCTCCAGGCTCCGAGCTGTCAGCACAGAGCCCGACGCGGGGCTCGAACTCACGGACTGTGAGATCATGACCTGAGCCGAAGTCGGATGCTTAACCGACTGAGCCACCCAGGCGCCCCTCTTCCAATCTTTTTATACATAAACATTCCCATTTGTGCCTACTTATATACATGGAAGCACAACTAATGATTTTGTAACCCTTTTTTTGTTGAATAGGAAATTTTCTCTACAAACACATCAGAATCACCTGGATTGGTTGATAACAATTTAAATTCTAAGAAAGCTGTTTTGGAGAAGTTTTTTGTTTTTATTACTATTATCATTAACTATGCATGGAGAGGGTAGGGAGGTTTAAAAAAAAAAAGCACACACGATGATGAACCCAAAGATTAAGACTATTGGGCCACCTATCTTTTTTGACTTTATGATTTAAAACATGTTCCCTATTCAACAAATTTTTCACCTCTCCTCATCCTTCTCAAAATAGCCTGATAGTTTCAAAAGAGCCCATTTTAGAGTCTACGTTCTCCTTATTTTCCCCAAACACATATTTAAACACCTACGATGTATCAGGCACTGCTGAAGAATAGAGCAGTGAACAAAACAGTACCCTGATCTCATGGAACTTACATTTTAGCAGGAATAGGAAGATAATGAATCACTACTTAGAAGACACCTATTAAAGTCTTGAAATAAAACAGAGGGGATCTACTGCTGCTCTACCATCTGCTTCACCTTCCATCTCTATTCCCAACAACTTGTGCCTCCCCCATTTACAATTATCCTCATGAAAAACAACATACAAATCACTTATATAGACAAATACTGTTTTGTATTTATACAAATACATAATCAAATCAGTTGTGCACTTTAGAATTTATAAGAAGGAAGAATGAAAATTAGGGTTGGATGATAGGAAAATGCCAAGCACAAATATACTGACTTAATAAGTGTTCATTACCATCCATATCTGTTTCCATTTCTTCTCCTTCTTGTGTAGTACTAGGTCTCTGGATCTTTGGCTTGATCACAAATGGACATTCTTTTCGGCACAAATCTACTTCATGCTACAATCAAGGGAAAAGTAGTAAGAAAATCCTACATATATATCAGAGATTAAAAATAATTATAATGAAAGAATGCCAAAGGCAGATTACAAAATTGGTTTCTAAAAACAGAAAAGGGCTAAGATGGCTCTTTGGAGGTTATTAGGATACTTCCTAGGCTCAAATCTTACTGGGTAGGGTCTATGTTAAGTGCTCCTTATATAATAATACCTCAAGTCTATAAATGAAGATAGAAAGTCCACTATGGGATTGAAAAGCTGCCATGTCCAGGTTGGTGATGAGGTCAACCACTCTGACAGCTCTGGTGACAAACGTTATCTGATCCTGTTCATCGCCAAGAAACTTTATGACCTATCGAGGAGAAAAGGAGGCAAAGCTAATCAACTGAAAAAAAACACAAAACTGTGAATATACTTTTAGAAACATGCAGTCTAGGGTCTCGGGGAGGTGTGGGAGAAAAAACAGGTGTTCGTCAAGTCTATCACTTCTGGGACTCATCCTTCAGAGATAATGCGGACCTAAATTACCTTTCAGGATTAAATAAAATACTCAGGGAGAAAAAAAAACTGGTGTCTAGTGCCCAGCACACACTAAAGCCTATTACCTTAATAGCACAATTTACAAAGTACCTGTACATACATTTTCTTTAGGGTGACAGCCTAAGGTCATCAGAAGATGTAGCTAGTCTTGACTCGTACCTGGGGTCTTCTGACTATCACACCATGCTGGACTTTGATCAATTCTTAATAATGGAAATGGCTGCTCTTAGATGTTATTAATGAGACAGATAACTAGAATGCCAAACTAGAAAAATTAAGGATAACGTTTTCTGGGTAAGCTTTCTTATGCTGTTTGCTCTCACTGTGAACCATTCCAAACTTGTAATTCTATACTTGCTCTTAGTTCATTTCCCCACAAATGTTATTTTTTAAAAAAAGTAGAGCACCTTCAATAAGGCTTCCATCATTCCACAGGAGACCAAGGCTTCACCACCTGCATCATAGCTGGCCAGATGGTATAAAAAAGAGAAGAGAGCAGTGGCAAACTGGTGAGGGTATGGATCCATGGAAGGATCTATAAGGGAAGTTGGGAGAGACAGAAAAAGAGCAAGCTGAGAATGTGATGTTAAGCTGGCAAGATGTTAAACAAAGACTCACGAGCAAAAGGGTAAAGTTCTTGCTGCCTAAAATAACAATCATCAAAACTTACCAATCATGGCCTGGATGCAGTTCCGCACAAGTACAGGCAAAAATCCATGGTAAGAGGCAGTTCCAGTACAGTCAATAATACTGCTGAGTTTGGGAGTTCTCTCCAAATGGACAATTGATGTTAATGTTCGTAAAGACGCGGCTTTAATCTCCTAAGAAAGTAGAAGGCAAACATAGGATGTGTTAAACACTGGATGTGAGCCAAGTTGCTAATACACAATATTCCAAAACTTAACTCATTCTACTGTTGACTGTTTAGGGGAGATGGAGGTCTGTTGAGAACACTGAAAATCCAGCATTTGTTAACTCTGTAGGTAAATATCCAAAGAAGAAGAAGTAAAAGAGCCAAGCTTCCCTCTTGGGGTTCATTCTCAACCCCTGGGAAAAACCAAAAGGAAAATAAATACACACAAGCCTGACACACACAGGAGAATATTAATACTTACCATAAGCTGCTTATCTGTTATCTGAAGGACATCTACCAACTCCTCTATCAACCCATTATACAAGATACTGTTTGCAGACTCCTGCAAGGCATTGGAATACACTGCAAAAGGAGAAATAAACACTTTAGGCAAGAAGGCAGTGGTCAAGCCACTGCCCAATGACAAACCTTTTGGCACCTACTGGTTCTAAGAAAAGATTCCCTTCCAACCAGCACTGGAGGACAGAATCACTGAATTCTAGAGGACTGATCAAATATAGTGATAAGCCCTAAATACCCTCCAAAGTGACAGATTCTCCTATTATTAGCATCGGTTGTCATGAGCAAGGATTTTGGGGAAATGGAAGTATGAAAAGAATGTGAAGAGTTAATGTTTTTTAGAATATCACTACTTGATATAACAACTATTGTACACTGGAGATAGACTTCCATTTTAGTCTCTTCATGTGCTTCTGTTTTTCACTGGCAACACTTTATAGGCTGTAAAGAAAAGAATTTTGGACAACTACAGACTAAGTCAGAAACTTGTATGTCACTGTGGAATAAAAGCTGAGAATATCTATAATCCACTTTCAAAGAATCCCTCACAGAAGTAACAGTAGACATAGTCTCCTAAAGTGGAAACTAATGGGATTAGAACATAATTCATTTAGTTTACCAAAAACATACCCACCAATGTGCCAGAAGTTATGCTAGGTGTTGAATACAAAGTGAAAAGCATGAATTTCACTTCAAGGAACTCATAGTTTAAAAGAGCAGACAATAACATACTAAGGCTGGTAATATTAACAGCAGCTATCATTTTATACCTTCTATGTGTCTGGCATGCTAGGTGCTTTATAGGTTTTCATTTAATCCTTATATCAGCCTATAAGGGAAGTGTTGTCCCAGTATTAAATGAAGAAACTGAGGCCAAAAGCATAACCCATAAGCTAATCATTTGCAGAATCTGGATGAGAGCCCAGGACTGATTCCAAAACCAGTGTCCTTTCCACTCTACCACTCTACAGTAAAAGTAAAATGCACAGTATTGACTTCTTAACTTCTTAACCTTCTGACTTAAAATTATACCACTGAAGGGACAGAAGAGGAAGATGAAATGGCAAGAGGAAGACTAGGGGCCAGGGGAGAGGGCTACCTGAACACCCATCAAAACAAGAAAAGGGCAAAAATCAAGACTAAACCCATGTGATATGTCTGTAAGTATTATCTCCTTTTTCTAATACAACATTAAGGAGCTGAAGAATGATGAATATGGTGAACATTAGAAATGCTGGCAATTTTACAATTTAACTTGCCACTTAAAGTAACTACAATAAGCCTCACAGCATCAAGGACAGATGAAGCTCAAAGGAATTTATCTCTAAATTGCCAAATCAGGGCCTATTAATTACAGTGCTATTCTCTTACCTAATATAGATATAGCATGCAACCTGGCTTGAACAGCTTGTAATCGCTTCCTGTGATTAGAAAAACCATGGGCCAGCCGTATGTGTGTAAATAACAGCATCTGTAAAGATACAAGACCTAAATTAGCAATCAATGAAAAAGGGGACTATACTTTCTGAAGGTTAAATCTTACCTCTTGGGATATTTGTTAAATGGTTTATTGTTGCTGTTTGTTAAGGTGTCAAACAGAACAATTCCACTCTGAGGCTAGCTGACAAAATGAGTGCCACAAAACACAGGCTCAGAGACTCCTAATATCCTAACATAAGCCAAGAACTATCACTATACTGACAGGAAACAAACTGAAGACATTTGGCAAGAGTTCAGATTGTAATTAATCAAATCAAATATTTTATTACTATAACAATGAACAGAAAAAAATAACACAACTAAATGTTTTCTTCTTTGGCATGCAAAGTGTTAAGCTACTAACACTTATTAGATTCACATGGTGGGTAAGGCAGCTTATGTTTTACCCAAACTCTCTTCAGGACCTAGGAAGTTAGTAGGTGTCGGCCTCATAAAAGATGAGGAAAGTAAGGCTCACTGAAGCTAACTAATTTACCCATGATCCTTTCTGATATGCTGTCTCTCAGCCCAGCACACATCATTAACCTATATGGATAACAACCACACCCTTTAGATAATTATTAGGACCTACCATACCTGTTTATCCTTAGGAATGCTGTACATTTTGGTAAGAGATTCCATGATTTCAGAAGGGCTTTCTGAAATCTACATTAGAAAAAAAAATGGTTAGGAACAAAAAGTAAACTGAATGTTAGGAAACTAGCCAATAGTAAAAAATTCCTCTTACCTTGTCAAGTTGTTCTATGTGAATATAATGTAGTGTGTTACTAGTCGTCTGAAATTTAAGATAGGAGAGTTATTAGGAGTCACTGTAATACCTCAGCTTGCCCTGCCATAAGACTGCAAGAGAGTGGTCTGAAAACCAAGATGCCACCCTAGGCTGAAGCCTAACTGAATGCTCTTAAAGTCAAAGCAATTTTAGAATGCCCCAAAATATCCATTTTATATACAGAATATTTTCAAGAAAGCTTCTTTGAAGATAATAGTATCAAAATATAATGCACAGACACATTTCATATTCTTCCTCATTCCTTAAAAAAAAGTTTGTCACTTTTAAATTGAAGTATAATTTACATACAGTGTTTCAAGTGTACAGTATAAGGATTTAGCATTTCTACACATTACTTAGTGCTGATCACAGTACTCTTTATCTCCTTTATTTACTTCACCTACCCTTCCACCCACCTCCACTCTGGCAACCACCAGTGTTTTCTGTATTTGTATTTTTTTTTGTCTTTTTCTCTTCCTTATCCTACAGATCATGTATTCATAGCAAAGACAAAATCCATGAAAATGGCTTCACTCTCCAAATATGCATTACAACTGTTTTCAAGGAGTCATTAATCTATAAGGATTATTCATTATGCTATAGATCAAAAAGAAGATCTTATTCACTAAGCTACTTCTAAACAAAAATAATTTTAGTATTTCCTCAAAGAATATGGAATGATCACATAATTGAAGCAGTACCCTGTAAGCAATATATAGACTTCTTGCAAACTGGCTTAAGTAGAGAAAGTTGAGTGATAACTATCCAGACTTAAACTGCATGTTGGAATTCCCAACTGAAATGAAGAAAAATGCACGTCATGGCAACACACCATAGAGGAGTCCTATCTTTCGGCAGCTCCAACATAAGTAAGATCCAAACCTACCAGAGCAGGGCATACAATGAACACTTATTCCTGAGAAACTGGTAGATGTATTTAAATTGGGAGGGCAGCAATGTAGCTCAAAACCATTCCCTCATTTAACTGAGGAGTCCTAGAAAAAGTCAACCCCAGTTACAGTACATGATAGACTCTATCAGAACAAGTCTATCATGAGACTTACCCTTTTCTCGATTTTGACCTCGGCCCCAGGGTCTGCATAGAATTCAAAGTGTAGTGTAGTTGCACTGGGTGGGTATTTCTGTTTATAAAGCACATGAAAGAATTAGATACCATCTTCTCCCCCACTCTTCCAAGTCCTAACCACTTGTCCAAATCATCGTAGCAGCAGAATAAGCAGTATAGTCACAGCAGCTACACTGCCTTTACTCCTTTCTTAGCAGAGTTCAGATGTCTTATAAGACACAGAATCAGGGGCGCCTGGGTGGATCAACTGGTTAAGTGACTCTTGAGTTTGGCGCAAGTCATGATCTCAGTTTGTGAGATCGAGCCACACATTGGGCTCTATGCTAATAGCAAGAAGACTGCTTGGGATTCTCTCTCTCCTTCCCCCCACAGCTCATGTGCACACTCTCTCTCAAAATAAATAAACAAACATTAAACACACGCACACACACACACATACACACAATCAGAAGGATGAACCCCAAGGCTCCAAATGCCTTCATATTTCTTACTTATAAGTTATCAGTTGCCCTTTCTTTCAAGAGATCAATTCTGGCTGCAGCTATTCTTAAGAGGGAAAAGAGAGGCAAGTCCACCAACCAATAATGAATAAGAATCCAAGAAAGGATGGAGAACAAATATAAGAGTCTAGGTATCAGCTCGAGAAGGGAAAAGAACATTCTCTTGGAAATTTTAGTGTACATCATCACCTCTGGAAATATTTTATTCAAACTATGCCTCACTGGTGTACCTTCTTAATTCTTCAAATAGTCCCTTTCATATCATTCTACACCACTTCCTATGATATCAAAATGCTTTCTGCACAGGTAAATACCAAGTCACTATGAACCAGACCCTGGCAACAAATCCTCTTTAACTCTAAAAAAGCAAAAACAAAATTAAGACCACAACAGAATGTACATTAGAATGAATCCTTAAAAGAAACCAGTAGCAGTATGGGACACCTGGGTGGCTCAGTTGGTTAAGCGTCTGACTTTAGCTCAGGTCATGATCTTGCAGTTCATGAATTCAAACCCTGCATCAGGCTCTGTGCTGAAAGCTCAGAGCCTGGAGCCTGCTTTGGATTCTGTGTCTTGTTCTCTCTCTGCCCCTCCCCTGCTTGTGCTCTCTTAAAACATGAATAAATGTTAAAAAAAAAAAAAAAACAATCGCAGTGGTTGTCTCTGGAAATGGAGAATTATTGTATACAATAATTCTTAGAAGTTTTTAAAACATGTATATATATGTTAATTCCTTTGAAAGTATACATCATACTTTTCAAAGTCTCACTGATACACCAAATATCAATAAATAGAAGGATGTGTGTGATTTCTTAACAAAGGCTGGGCCCAAAACAGGCATCATACAAACCTAGTAGAGTATATCATACTGTTTTGCCCAAGGGGTAAAGAACAAGCTTGATACACAAATGGAGGCTCAGAATTAACCAACTTAAAGATAAAATGTTATTTTCTCAGAATTAGAATTCCAAACTGAATACTCTTTAAGATTTATGTAGCTTTGCTCATTAGGTAACACTTATTTCCCATACTACCCAATATTCATTCCTATAATGCACACTAAAGAAAATATACCAACTAAGATGGGAAAGTAATTTATTCTAATTTGTAGTTTTCTTTGATCAGAAAAAGAACCATTCCTCCAGGGGAAAAAGGCTTGCTAAAATAAAATCACTACATTTCATCACAGCTATTTGTCCTACACACGACAATCTGACAAAGGCAGCAACATCTGCTAAAAAATATAGTTGCTTCCTAACATAGAATTGTTTGCACACACCCAATTGTGATCCCAAATTGGGATCACAAAGCAACATATCAAAGCAGAAAGGAGGATGGCCTAAGCTTGTAATCTAAGCACAGATAAAAAGGTAGGACAGGGCATGAGTGGTAAACTTGGAAAGCACATGTAACATTGTAAAGGTCCCAATAACTCTCATGGCAGAACTGTTCCCAGTGTCCATTCTTTTTTTTTGTCTGTGTGTTTAAAAAATTTTAAAGTTTATTTTATTTTGAGAGAGAGTGAGAGAGCAAGAGAGCGTGTGAGCAACGGGAGGGGCAGAGAAAGAGGGACAGAGGATCCAAAGCAGGCTCTATGCTGAAAACAGATAGCCTGATGCAGGGCACGGACTCCAAACCATGATATCATGACCTGAGCTGAAGTCAGATGTTTAACTGACTGAGCCATCCAGGCGCCCCTCAAGCATCCATTCTTAAAAACTGCACCACACTGCCCAGAGTTCCAACAGTTACAGTGAAAGAATGCAAGCAAATGCACTTTCTAGGATTTCTCATCACTTTCAAACTGATTCACCAAATGCAGCGTTCTACTTAAGACCTGGGTATGAACATACACCGTGTTTCTGAAATTCTTCCAAATGCCAACACAATGAGGGCCCGAACACCTAGATAAGGTGTGTTCTGTCTTAACTGATGTCAGGTTCCTCAAAGATCTTGATCTGAAGTGGCAACTTAATATTCCATATATTCATTGTAAAGTAAGGCTCAAAATAATAGCTCTGCCAAGATACCCATATCCAAGAATTACTTACCATCATATGCAAGTCTCTGCAACATTCTGCAAGTCCAAAGCCATTCTCCTTTCCACCCCAGCTCTTAACAAAGGAAAAAGACAGTGTTAAAATAGTGTTTAAGTTAGCCTTGTATATAAAATACTTAAAAAGAGTATGTGGCTGCTTGAAACACAGCGTCAAGGAGACAGCCAATGTGAAAGTCCAACAAAGAGAAGGAAGAAATAGAAGCAAGGACTAAAGGACTCAAGGCAAGGGGCGCCTGGGTGGCTCAGTCAGGTTAAGGTCTGACTGACCTTAGCTCAGGTCTTAATCTCAGTTTCTGAGTTTGAGCCCTGCGTCGGGCTCTGTGCTGACAGCTCAGAGCCTGGAGCCTGCTTCGGATTCTGTGTCTCTCCTTTCTCTCTCTGCCCCTCCCCTGCTTGTGCTCTTTTTCTCAAAAATAAACAAACATTAAAAAAAAAGACTCAAGGCAAGATGATCTGCCTAAAGGTAATTTCTCCAATGAGATCAAATAGCGACTGGGAAGAACATAAGCAACTATTGCAAATAACCGAACTGTGCATGTTTGCAGTCATACTTGCTGACAGGTAAGTCTTATCTCATCAGGCCTTCAGTATTCTGCTTTCCAAATACATTTTCACCTCCCTCACTAGACTGAGGAATCACATGCTCTGTATCTCCTTTTTTTTTTAAAGTTTATTTATTTTGAGCTGGGGGTGCGGTGGTGCAGAAAGAGAATCCCAAGGAGGCTCCAGGATGGGACTCGATCTTGCAAACCATGAGATCATGACCTGAGCTGAAATCAAGAGTCGAACACTCAATCTACTGAGCCACCCAGGAGCCCCTCTATAGTTCCTTTTTGACATGGTTGCCAAGTTGCAAAGCAGAAGACTGTATGTTGCTTACTCCAAATATACTCTGCCTCCACAAAGTCTAAAAACTCATCAAGTACTAGCCCCTAAGGTACTGGGGGAGAATGACTAAATTGTACACTATTATTGGCTTTCAAATCCAAACCTCTGACCATATAGTCTTGCTTAATAAACTAGCTTGCATTTTCAATGTGTTTGATATCAAACATTTTTATTTTAGTCTGATTCGGATGCTATCAAGGGTGGGGTGAGCATTTATTGAAATCCTTCAAAGGCAAATGCATTAGTCCTCACTTCCTGGGACAAGGCATACAATACAATTGGATTAGACAACAGACAAAGTGAAAAGCTTGGGGAAAAGGGCTGGGGAATGAGATGCTTTGGAGAATAAGGACTTGGAAAAGTTCCACAGATTCCTGGGAATCTAGAAGGCCATGTGTGTGCCTGAGGCTAACTAAGCACATTCGTAGAAAATACCTGAGAAGGCCCTAAGTTCCACACCTCTGGATGAGCATCAGGCTCTGTGCAAGTCAGAAGTAAAGGCTAAGGCAGAGTTATAAACATCCTGGTTAAGTACTGAAGATATTGAGTATTGCCACTAAAGATACCAACGTACCCACAGAACCCACCTACAAAGACTGGGAAAAATATTATTTTTTTGTTCCAGGAGTCTAAGGCAAACCACTAGCTGACCACTAAACTAAGAGAACAGACTTCAATGACCACACAAAAACAGTTATGAAATCACTTCAGAAAAGTCTAACTAAACAACAACAAACCATAACAAGCCCTAGGAAAGAGTGAGAATTTGATTTCCAGAGCAGTCACATTATAATATTAAAAATATCTTTAAAATATTAAAACAATTTAAAAATATTAACATTAAAAATATTAATATATTAAAAATATTAAAATATTTTAAAAATTATATATAAAAAATATAAAAAATTATAAATATTAAAAAATAATATCCATTATTCAACAAAAAAACTATGAGGTGTGCAAAGAAATGAGACACTGTGAAACACATAAAGGGGAAAAAAAAGTTACAGCAACATGAACATGAGCAGTGATGTCAGCATCCAAATAAGGCCAAATAAGACCTCACTGCCACCATGCAACAACAATTTGGCATCCATCCATGGACATAAGTGCCTCTGTTGGAGTTGGGAAACCTAGCCCCATAAGCCAAGGGATGGGGGAAGAGTCTCACCCACCTGTTGGGTAATAGACCTACAGACCTTGGTCTCAGTTATAGACCCTGCAGTAGCCTGTGAACCAGCTGCAGCTGGTCTAAGGAGCCCCAGAAGAACACGGTCTTAAAGAATCATCCACAGATGATAAAAGTTAAAGGATAAAAGTATTAAAAATATTAAAAGCTAAAATAATTTCTTAAAGAATATACACTACAAAAAGAGGTAAACTGAACATTAAAAACATAAAATGAATTTGGAGGAAGTAAAAGGGTGGAATATTTGTATACAATCAAAGTTGTTATCAGCTTAAAATACACTTTTATATCTATAAGATGTTTACATAAGACTCATTGTAGCCAGAAACAAAAACCTAGTTAGATACAAAAAAGATCAACAGAAAGAATCAAAGGATATTATTATGGAAAACCAATTCACAAAGGAAGTTAGCAAGAGAGGAAGAAAGGACGAGGAAAATACAAAACAGCCTGAAAACATTAATATGGCATTGCCTTTGCCCATTAATAATTACTCTAAATGTAGGTGTACTGATTTTCCAATCAAAAGGCACAGATGGAATACTTAGATGGATAAAAAAAAAAAAAAAACAAGACCCAGCAGCTTCCAAAAGACTCACTTCACCTTTAAGGGTACATGCAGACTCAAAGTGAAGGGTTGGAAAAAGATATTCTATGCAATAGAAACCAAAGGAGAGCCAATGGGTAAGCTATACTTATTTCAGACAAAATAGACTTTTACTCAAAACCTGTAACAAGAGACAAAGAAGGTCATTATTTATAAAGTGGTCAATTCAAAGAGCATATAACAATTGTAAATTATATACACACAATACTCGAACACCTAAATATATTAAGCAAATACTAACATCTAAAGGGAGAAACAGATAACAATACATAATGGTAGACTGGTACTTTCAACAATGGTACACGCTACTTTCAATGAGGGATAGATTACCCTGACAGAATATAAGGAAATGTTAGACTTCAACTGTACATTTTTTTAAGTTTTTATTTAAATTCAAGTAAATATACAGTATGATATTAATTTCAGGTGTATGATATAGTGACTCAACACTTCCATACAACACCTGGTGGCTCATCACAACAAGTACACTCCTTAATCCATATCACCTATTTAACCCACCCCGAACTCACCTCCCCTCTGGGAGTTTTTCTCTATAGTTAGGAGTCTGTTTCTTGGTTTGCCTATTTTTCCCATTTGCTTGTTTGTTTGTTTCTTAAATTCTACATATAAGTGAAATCATATGGTATTTGTCTTTCTCTGACTTATTTCGCTTAGCATAATACTCTCTAGCTCTATCCATGTTGTTGCAAATGGCAAGACTTCCTCTTTTATATGGCTGGGTAATATTCCTGTGTGTGTGTGTGTGTGTGTGTGTGTGTGTGTGTGTGTGTGTGTGTGTACACACACGTACATCTTTATTCATTCATCAGTTGATGGACACTTGACTGTTGCCAATAATCTGGCTATTGTAAATAATGCTGCTATAAACATTGGGGAACATTGGGTGCATGTATCCCTTTGAGCTACTGAACTATACTTTTTAGATCAATGGACCTACCAGGACTATACAGAACATTTCACTGAACAGCAGCAGAATATACACTTTTCTCAAACACACATAGAACATTCTCCCAGATAGATTATATGACAGGTCACGAAACAAGTCTTAGCAAATTTAAGAAGACTGAAATTATACCAAGTATCTTTCCTAACCACAATGGTACGAAACTAGAAATCAATAGGAGGAAAACTGAAAAATTCACAGTATGTGGAAATTAAACAATACACTCCTGAAAAATCAAGGAGTCAAAAAAAGAAATCAAAAGGGAAATTAAAAAATATCTTGAGACAAAAATAAAATGCAAACACAACATATCAAAACTTATGGGATGAACCAAAAAAAGCTACAAGAGGAAATTTACAGGGATAAATGACTACAGTAAGAAACGAGAAAGATCTCAAATACAACCTAACTTTATAACTAGAAAAAGAACAAACTAAGCCTAAAGTTAGTAGAAGGAAGGAAATAACAATGATCACAGCAGATATAAATGAAATAGAGACAAAAAAAAGAGCCAACAATACAAAAGCTCAATAAAAATAAGAGGTGTGTTTTTTGGAGTGGGGGGAAGATAAACAAAATAGACAAAACTTTAGCTAGACTAAGAAAATAAGAGTGAAGATTTAAATAAAATCAGAAATGAAAGACACATTACAATGGATACCACAGAGATAGAAAGGATTATTAAGAGACTAACTATGATTTCTCTAATATATGGAATTTAAGAAACAAAACAAAAAAGAAAAGGAAAAATACAAAGAGAGAGAAAAACCAACAAACAGACTCTTCACTACAGGGAACAGATGGTTACCAGAGGGGAGGTGGGTGGGGAGATGGGTGAAATAGGTGGTGGGGGTTAAGAGTACACTGATAATGAGCACGGTGAATGTAAAGAATTGTTGAATCACTATACTGTACACATTAAACTAATAGAACATTGTATGTTAACTATACTGGAATATTTAAAAACATAATAAAAATAGAGACTACTTATGAACACATTGCCAAATTGGATAACCTCTAAGAACTGGGTAAATTCCTAGAAACAGAGAACTTACCAAGGGTAAATAATGAAGAAACAGAAAATCTAAGCAGACTAATAATGAGCAGGAATATTAAATCAGTAATCAAAACACAGAAAAGCCTACGATCAGATGGGTTTCCCTAATACATTCATCAAACATTTAAAAGAATTAATACCAATTCTTCTCAAATTCTTACCAAAAATTTGCAGAGGCCAGACTTCCAACTCATTTTAAGAGGCCAGAATTACCCTAACAGGACACTAGAAGAAAACTACAGGCCACCATCTCTGATGGACAAAGACACAAAACTGTCATCAAAATACTAGCAAACCAAATTGCACAGCACATCAAAACGATCATACACCATTTTCAAGTAGGATTTATCCTTGGGATGCAAGGGTAGTTCAACAAAAACAAGTCAACAAATATGATACACCATAATAACAGAATAAAAGACAAAAATCATATGATTATGTCAACAGATGCTGAAAAAAACATTTGACAAAAATTCAATGCCCTTTCATGATAAAAACTAAAAAAAAAGGGATATAAAAGGAACACAGCTCAACATAATAAAGGCCATATGTGACAAGCCCATAGCTACTATCAAAATCAAATGGTAAAAGGATGAAAGCTCTCCAAGATCCTGAACCCGATAAGGATCCCCACTCTTAACACTCCTATTCAATACAGTACTAAAAGTCCTAGCAGAGCAATTAGGCAATTAAAGAAATAAAAGGCAACCAATTTGGAAAGCAAGAAATAAAATGGTCTCCATTTGCAAATGATATGATCTTATGTATACAAAAAGCCAAAAAATCCCACCAAAAAACTGTTAGAATTCAGTAAAGCTGCAGAATATAAAATAAACATATAGAAATCAGTCACATTTCTAAACATTAATGAACTATATGAAAAAGAAGTAAAGAAAACAGGCAGCACCAGAAACAGTAAAATATTTAGAAATAGATTTAATGAGGGCGTCTGAGTGGCTCAGTTGGTTGGGTGTCCAACTTCGGCTCAGGTCATGATCTTGTGGTTAGTGAGTTCCAGCCCCATGTCGGGCTCTGTGGGGACAGCTAGCTTGGAGTCTGGAGCTGGCTTCAGATTCTGTGTCTCTGCCCCCCTCTCTCTGCCCCTCCCCCTCCACCGCTCACTCTCTCTCTCAAAAATAAACATTAAAAAAAATAAACTTAAGGAAGATGAAAGACCTGTACACTGAAAACTAAAACGCTAACGAAAGAAATTAAAGACACAAATAGAAAGATATCCTGTGTTCATGAATCCCAAGAACACTGTTAAAACATCCATACAATCCAGGGCGCCTGGGTGGCTCAGTTGGTTAAGCGTCTTGACTTTTTAGCTCAGGTCATGATCTCACGGTTCCTGAGTTTGAGCCCCATGTCAAGCTCTGTGCTGATAGCTTAGAGCCTGGAGCTTGCTTCAGAGTCTGTGTCTTCCTCTGTCTGCCCCTCCCCCACTTGCACTCTGTCTCTTGCTCTGTGTCTCAAAAATAAACACTAAAAAAATAATTGAAAAAAAAAAAACATCCATACAATCCAAAGCCACCTGTAGATTCAATGTAATTGCTATCAAAAGTCCAATGACATTTTTCAGAGAAATAGAAAAAAAAATCCTCAAATTTATATTATAGGAACCACAAAAGACCCCAAATAGCTAAGCAATCGTTAGAAAGAACTGTAAAGCTAGAGGTATCATACTTCCTGATTTCAAACATTATTACAAAGCTATAGCAATAAAGAAGACCCAGTATGATATTGACATAAACACAGACAAATACACCAACAAAACAGAATCAAGAGCCCAGAAATAAACCCTCACATATATGGTCAACTAATATTTGAAAGGGAGCCAAGAATAATCAATGGGGAAAAATAGACTCTTTGATAAGTGGTGCTGGGAAAACTGGGTAACAAAATGCAGAAAAAAGAAAATAGATTCCTTTCTTATACTACTCAAAAAAATGAACTTGAAATGGATTAAAGACTTCAACATGAGACCTGAAACCATGAAACTCCTAAAAGAAAACATACAGGAGGGGCGCCTGGGTGGCTCAGTCAGTTAGGCATCTGACGTCGGCTCTGGTCATGATCTCACCGTTTGTGAGTTTGAGCCCCACATTGGGCTCTGTGCGGACAGCTCAGAGCCTGGAGCCTGGTTCAGATTCTGTGTCTCCCTATCTCTCTCTGCCCCTCCCCTACTTGTGCTCTGTCTCTCTCTCTGTATATCAAAAATAAACAAAATGTAAAAAAAAAAAATTAGGAAAAAAAAAGAAAACATAGAGGAAAAGCTCCTTGACACTGGTCTTGGTAATAATTATTAGTTTTTTTGGATAGGATACCAAAAAGCAAAATGAAGTGACACAACACTAAAATAATTCATACAACTCAGTAACACACACAAAAAAGATTTTAAAATGGGCACAGGAGTTAAATAGACATTTTCTCAAAGAAGACATACAAATGGCCAACAGGTATTTGAAATGGTGCTCAATACTGCTAATCATCAGGGAAATGCAAATCACAACCATAACGAAATACTGCTTCATGCCTGTTAGAATCAAAATACAGTTAAGAAATAAGTATTGGCTAAGATTTGGAGAAAAGGAGACCCTCATGCACTGTTGGTACAGTTCCTAGTGAAATGCTATCCTCAAAAAATTAAAAATAGAACTACTATATGATCCAGCAATCCCAATTCTGGGCATATACCCAAAAGAGATGGTATTAGGACATCAAAGAGATATCTTCCCTCTCATATTAACTGCAACATTCACACCAGCCAACCTATGGTGACAAACTAAGTGTTCATCTATGGATGAATGGATAAAGATGTCACACACACACACAGACAAACACAGGACTAATATTCAGCCAGGAGAAAGAAGGAAATCCTGCCTTTTGTGACAACATGGATGGACCTTGAGGGTATTTTAGTAATTGAAATAAGACAGAGAAAGATAATTACTGTATCCTATCACTTATATGTGGAATCTAAAAAAGCTGAACTCCTAGAAACAGAATGGTAGTTGCCAGGGGCTGGGGCTTGGGGCAAATGGGAAGATGTTGGTCAAAGAGTATAAACTTCCAGTTATATATGATAAGAAGATCTGGGGATCTAATGTACAGCATGGTAACTATAGTTAACAATACCGAAAATATACTTGTCAATATAGTTGACAATATACTTGTCAGTTGCTGAGAGTAAATATTAAATGTTCTCACCACAAAAAATGGTAACTACAGCAGGTGACAGAGGCTGAGCACAGGAGGAGGTACCGGCCAAGCAGACATAGAAGGGCAGTTATGGAAAACTCAAGAGGACAAGGAGGGCAGTTTAGAAGACTAATGTCCAGTCAAATACTGAAATGAAATTAACTTTATTATTTTTTTAATCTTTAAGCCAACACATATTTTATTTATGCATTTTTATTTTACTTCTAGTATAGTTGACATACATAATTGCTAAATTACTTTCAAGTACACAATACAGATTCAATAATTCCATATATTACTCTGTGCTCATCAAGGAGTGTAATCTCCTTCAGCTATTTCACCCATCCCTTCGCCCCCACCCCAGCAACCATCTGTTCTTTGGTTTCCCCTTTGCTCATCTGTTTTGTTTCTTAAATTCCAAATGAGTGAAATCATATGGTTTCACTTAGCATTTATTTCACTTAGCATTATACGCTGTAGCTCCATCCATGTTGTTGCAAATGGCAAGATTTCATTTTTTTACGGCTGAGTATTATTCCATTATACACACACACACACACACCTTTATTTATTCATCTATTGATGGACACATGCTACTTTCATCATTAGGCTGTTGTAAATAATGCTGCAATAAGCATAAAGGTGTATATATATCCTTTCAAATTAAGTGTTTTCATATTCTTTCGATAAATACCCAATAGTGTGATTACTGGATCATATGGTAGTTCTATTTTAAAAATTACATTTTCAAAGAATATTTAATTCGTGTGGGAAAATACCATGGGTTATGTGGGGGAAAAGCAGCATATGAAACACAACGTTATCAGTTATTTTTTCTACATGATGGTGACTGAGGATTATTTGTTATTTTCTTCTTTACAATTTTGTGTTTTCTTAATTTTTAACACTAAACATGTATTACTTTTGTAAAAATTGAGACAAATAGATTTGAAAAATAAATTCTGGAAGGTGAAAAAAAATCAATAAATCTGAAGCTAGGTCAATTGCATTACCCAGTTGAAAGAGTGGAAAGAAAGAAAATTAAAAGTATAGTCTAAGAGTTATGTGGGAACTCCATCAAGTGTATCAACATATGCATAATGAGAGTCCCAGAATGAAAGGAGAAAGAGGAACAGAGAAATTAAAGAAATAATGGCCAAAATCATATCATATTTGACCAAAGACTTGACCTATAAATCCCAATTCAAGAGAATAAGGACTTGTCAAGTACCAGGCATCCTCAATAAGATCAATAGCTAATTTTTCATCAGAAACCACGGATGTCAGAGTACAGTGGGAAGACACAGTCAAAGTCCTAGAAGAGTAGAACTGCCAGTCAAGAATTCTGGACCTGGCACAATTATCCTTCAAAAATGTAGGAGAAATTAAGACATTCCCAGATAAAAGCTGAGGGAGCTTGTTGCTGGCACACGTGATTCAAGAAATGCTAACTGGAGTCCCTCAGGTTGAAATGAAAGGGTGTAAGACAGTAACTTGACTCCATATGAAGAAATAAAAGACACCAGTAAGGTAACTATATAGGTAAATTATAAAAGCACTGATGTATTTTTAGTTTTATAACTCCTCTTGTTTCATGTGCTTGAAAAGACAACTATATAAAAGAGTAATTATACATTTATGTTGATAGGCACACAACATATAGATGTAATTTGTGGCAACAACAATACAAAGTGGGGGAAACAGCTACACAGGAGCAAAGTTTTTGTGTGCTATTAAAACTAAGTATTTAAAAAAATGTTTATTTTGAGGGAAAGAGTGCAAGTGGGGAAGGGGCAGAGAGAGCGGGAGACAGAGGATCCCAAGCAGGTTCCAAGCTGTCAACACTGGGCTCGATCTCTCACACAGTGAGATCATAACCTGAGCCGAAACCAAGAGACACTTAACTGACTGAACCACCCAGGCTCCCCAAAACTAAGTTGGTATTAATTCAAACTAACTTCTCAAAAATCAAGATGTTAGTCTAACCCACAAGGCAAACATTTATAACTAGACAAAAGATAAACAAGAAAATAGAAGACGAACTAGACCTAACAGATATAATAATCCACCCAACAACAGAACACACATTTCTTCTGACGTACAAGTAAAACATTCTCCCGGATAGACCACAAAACAAGCTTCAAGAAATTTAGAAAGAATAAAATCATATAAAGGTATCTTCTCCAGAACAATGGAAAGAAATTAGAAAATTCCCCAAAATGAATGAAAATAAAAACATGACATACTAAAACTTATAGGATACACTGAAAGCAGTGCTTACAAGGAAATTCACAGCTATAATTGCCTACATTAAAAAAAAATATCTAAAATTACTAACCTTTCACCTTAAGGATCTAGGGAAAAAAAGAGTGAACTAGACCCACAGCCAACAGAAAGAATAGTAAAACTTAGAGCAGAGATAAATGAAACAGAAAATATAAGTAAACCAAATTTGGTTCTTTGAAAAAAAAATCAACAAAAATAGACATGCCTTTAGCTAGACTGACCCCCCCCCCACCCCCCCGGAAAATAGAAGTTCTTGCTTTCTCTTGCTTTCTTTTTCAAAGGTACATATAGATAGCAGGAACCAGTGAAAAGGGAAAGATTTAAGGCAGCTGGCTATTATGATGTTCATCTTCGACAGTCAGAACAAGTTACTAGATTTTTCTGATCTTTACCTCAATCTATGTATAAAATTGAGAAAATGATGCAGCACGCCTGGGTGGTTCAGTTGGTTGAGCATCTGACTTTGGCTGAGGTTGTGATCTTGCAGTTTGAGTTTGAGTCCTGCACCAGCCTCTCTGCTGTCAGCTCAGAGCCCACTTCAGATCATCTGTCTCCCTCTCTCTCTGCCCCTCCCCCCTCTCAAAAATAAACATTAAAATATACAGTAAAAAAAAATGAACCATTCCTGTTAAAAAGAATTGAGAAAATGATGCTTGTAGCATCTTTCTCAAGATTAAATGAGACAAGAATGTGTAAATTAGAAGGTCCAACATTAAGAACTTAATAAAAGCATCTGTTACCACATACTGATGCATTAAAGATATTCACTGTGGCATTATTTACAATAGAAAAATATTGAAAATAAGCCAAACAAATAAGAGCAATGTTACGTAAACAGAGAGAATCGTATGATGGCATAACTTCACAGTATTTAAAGTATTCACTTACAGAAGATATAAAACTGTACCTTAATATCAATTTTTTCTCTGATGGTATTAGTTTCATCCCCAAAAAGACCTTGCCCACCCAAACAACAAAAGAAGATGGAGTTATACTTTCTCTGAATGCTTTTACCTTCATACTTTCAACACTCAACTTTTTAATACATCTTCATTTGATGCCACATAGAAGAGACTGAGATTCAAGCCAAGGAATTATTGGCTTGAAGGAATTATTCTGCAAGGCAGAATAAGCTTGAAAAGCTGTACACCTTCACAATTATTTTCCTTTTGTTTCTTCTGTTGTCACAATTGTTTTAGTATTACTTCCACTATTCATGTCATCACAGAATCTTTCTTCCCATGTTTTGTAATTAATAAAAATCAAGCACCAATGACTTGCCCTAATAAGCTGGAATCCTTAAAAGACCATGTGCCAAGTCAAATCTGATTCATGAAAGTCTGTGATAATGTGACATTCATATTACCATTATATTAAACACAAAGAAACATTTCTTACAAAATTATGCAAAATTAACAAGGGAAAACACCAATGCTAGTATATTAAATGAAGTTATAAAATTATATATACCATGTGTTCAGCTATGTAAAGAAATATGTATAAAATAAAGTCCAAGAAAATCTACCAAAATACTAAGGATATATGATCATGATAAATTATCTTCTGTAGATTTCTGAATTTTTTAAAAATATCAAGCATATATATTTTATTATGAGGAAGTTTCTTGTGCAGCCAACAAGGTAAATCTATGGAATGTTTGAAATTCTAGGGTACTTATTAGTACTACTCAGAGCAACTAGTTCTTTGTCCTTTTTATTATACACATATACCTGCTTTTTCAACTACTACGTGACCTTTATAAAGAACAGAACATGTTTTATCCAGCACAGGGCTGGTTATATACTTCTTGAATGGTGTCAACTGGAAGGTTTGGGTGTGGATTCAAGAGCCAAGTCTCAGGCCAACACCCAGGTTTGGAATAAAAACCATGCTATAACAACCCCAAACACCTAAGACAGTAACAGCAAATAATGCATTTCACACTTTATCAGGGACTAAGAGCCTATAGGCTTTTCCCGAAAATAATATAACTTCCGAATGTCATTATCCTCATCTACCCTATAGTGTTATCATATGATCCTAGCAATTAAGCAGACACCCAATAAATAACTATTGTATCAACCATGCCATAAAGGCATATTTGACACCACGTCACTAGATGGGATTTGCTAAAGAATAAGTATTCAGGGGCGCCTGGGTGGCGCAGTCGGTTAAGCGTCCGACTTCAGCCAGGTCACGATCTCGCGGTCCGTGAGTTCGAGCCCCGCGTCAGGCGCTGGGCTGATGGCTCAGAGCCTGGAGCCTGTTTCCAATTCTGTGTCTCCCTCTCTCTCTGCCCCTCCCCCGTTCATGCTCTGTCTCTCTCTGTCCCAAAAATAAATAAACGTTGAAAAAAAATTAAAAAAAAAAAAACAAAAAAAACAACAAAAAAAAAAAAAGAATAAGTATTCAGACATCAGGAAAAAGCTTGATGTTCTTTGAGATGAAACTGTAAGAATTCAGTAAGATTTTGTAGCTTTACTCAATAGGACAGACTAGACCAGTGGTTTTCAAAGTGTGGTCCCTGGATCAGCAGCCTTAGTATCACCTAGAAATTTGTTAACAATGCACATTACCGGGCCCTGTCCTAGGTCTACTGAATCAAAAACTGGAGGGGGAAAGAGGTAAAGGAGTGTGAGCAGGGGACGGAGACCAATCTATGTTTTAACAAAGTGACTCTGCTACATGGTCAAGTTTGAGAACCAGTGTACTAGACCTTCACCAAACCAACTGGCTTTTAACAATTCAATAAGCCTTCTTGGAGAACTTCCCCTACATTTGCAGTTCACTAGCCACTGTTCATATTTACAACTGGCCCACATCATTGGATTAACTGAGTCACTAAAAACCTATCATGAGAAAAGATACCACATACACAGTCATTTTTCATACAGACCAAAACATGATATTCAACACTTTTCCTAAAAGCCATTCCACACTTTTTCTGAACCATTTCTGAAAACAAGTATGTACATAAACACAATAAACAAAACAACATGAAGATTTGGAAAAAAATTAACAGATGACAAAGGGCTATTATCTCCAACAGAGCTTTTATAGCAGAAAAACACTAAACTAAGAAAAAAATAGGCAAACGAACAGACAATTCACAAGAGCAAATCCTAATAGCCCAAAAAAGATGCTCAAATTCACTACTCATAAAGTAAGGGCCAATTAAAGTAACACGGATTATTACTGGGACTCTTTCACAGAATCATAACTGTCAGTAAGTAAGGGTAAAAGTACAAGATTGCTTAATGTACCAATCACTGTTAACAGGAAAAAAAAAAAAAGAGTATGCATTAATAGGGAAATAGTTGTATAAATTACAGAACATACAAACTATGGAATACTGTGTAACCTTTAAAAGAATGACATAGCTATACAGTGATTTAGCGAATTTTAACAAAATATTAAATAAGAAAATTTAGATGCAAAAGTGTCCTGCCTTTGTAATTCAATGACAAAAGTACCCTTAAAAATACCCTCTACGAGGTTAGAGAGGGAGAGAGCCAAAGCATAAGAGACTCTTAAAAACTGAGAACTGAGGGTTGATGGGGGGTGGGAGGGAGGGGAGGGTGGGTGATAGGTATTGAGGAGAGCACCTTTTGGGATGAGCACTGGGTGTTGTATAGAAACCAATTTGATAATAAATTTCATATTAAAAAAATACCCCCAATGTGTCAATATAATATGAAGATAAAATACATACAGGATTGTAGGAAGACTGTAGGAAGATGACCCAAGAGAAAGAAGAATGCACAAAAGAACTGTGTGACAATATATATATGTTTGTGCAAAATAATGTATATATGGTCTTAAAAGAAAGCAAATATAAAAGGGAATATCATGTAGTTATGTGCTGACAACCATCTTCAAAAATAGCTTCCATTACGTACTTGCAACATGATCAGCATTAAACCTAAATGTTTCATGACCTGTTAGTTTATACCTGAAATCTAGGAGGTAGATGATCATAATCCCCAATTTACAGATCCATAAACTGAGATTAATTTGATCTGTTAAGAGCTCTAGGTCCTCTAAATCCAGGTTCTTAACCACATGCAAGTGAATACATGTATTTGTTGCACAAGCGTGGATAACAAAAGAATTGATTCAAAAGCAGTCTAAAAACTGAAGAGACATGAACCAAAATGTCTATGAAGACCACTGTTATAAAAACTGTTACATTTCAAAAGGAAGATGTAGGAGAAAGCAAACCATGTCAACAAGTTACATTTTTAGAGAATTTTACATTTGAGAAAAATGAAGTTTTAAAATTTTAATAGGGAGTGTTAAATAATGATAGTTATTATTAACACCTAGCATATTATGTCTAACCCCTCAAAAACCTGCAAGATTCTCTTATTTGTAATAACAAAGCATCACACACTATGTATTAACAAAAGCTGCAATGTATTGCACCCATCAAGATTCTGAATTGTTTGGGACTTAAAAATCAGCCTTCAATCTACAGTCTCTATGTTATCCCAATTCAGAGGAAAAAGGAAGCATATCTGTCAAAGGTAAAAGGAGTCCAAAACACAAAAGGACATACAGCAGTCCCCTAGTATCTGCAGTTTCATTCTCCATGGTTTTTGGTACCCACAGACAAGAGCAATCTGAAAGATGATCCTTCTTCTGAGGTACTGTCAGATAGTCAACAGTAGCCTAAGGCTACATTATGATGACTATGTCACATTGCCTAGTCATTCACCTCACTTCATCTCATCACATAGGCATTTTATCATCTCATATCATGACAAGATGAAGACTGAATACAGTACAGTAAGTTATTTTCAGAGAAACCATATTCATGTAACTTTTATTACAGTATATTCTTATAATTATTCTATTTTATTATTAATTATTGTTAATCTCTTACTGTGCCTAATTTATAAACTAAGCTTTATCACAGGTATGTACAGGAAAAAAAAAAAACAGTATATATGGGGTCAATACTGTCTGCAGTTTCAGGCATCCAGTGCGAGTCTTGGAATATATCCCCCATGGATAAGGTGAGGGGGCAGGGAGAATACTGTAATAGCAATCATTTAAGCAATCCTTCCTGGTAATAGAATGGTCCAAGGGAAGAAATGAACCTGATAATCCTGAACTATCCAAAAACAACAGCAAAAAAAAAAAAAAAAAAGAAAAAAAGAAAATCCTACACTTCCACACTTTGCATATGCGTGCCATGTAAGAGTACAGTATACATCTTAATTTTTACTTTCTAAATTAATATCTGGCAAGATATTAACTCTGGTAGGTGTGTTATGGCTCTACACAAAATACCAAATTAACTAGAATGTTCTTCCATCTTTAAATGTAAAGCTTGTTTTGAAATTTGAAAACCATTCAACATAGTATAGCTCTTGGAAAGGGGATAGCACATATAAGCAAATAGATCAGGTTTCAAACCCCAGTTCCATCAATGCCTGGTTGTGGGAATTATAAGCAATCACTTCACCTTGCTTAACACCTCATACTCTTCATCTGTAAAATGAGGATAAGAATTCCTAGCTTCAGAGTATTAAGAGGATTACATATAATAGGTACTAAGTCAGGTTAACAACTGTAGCACAATGGAATATAATAGCCATTAAAAATATATCTACAAAGTCATTACAAATTCTCAATTATAAAAATAATACATAATACACAATGGCTATAAAACATTCAAAGTAGAGAATATAAAAAGTGAAACTCACCCACCATCGTTCCCCCCAATTCCCTTTCAGAGCTTACAATTAGATATGTAACTTTCTGGACTTTACTAATACAGTTTTACTTTTGGACTTTTAAAAAACCATAGACGGGATCTTGAACTAAGTTTTTTTTGCTAAGAGATCCTTTCATTGAGGAGCTTTTTTAGTGTCATACATCGGTTGATGCCATGTTAATTATGACATTTCAAAAATTTTTCTCAAACAATGGTGCAATAAGAATACTTCAATATAACTTTTGCACACATCTGAGTATGTTTCTAACATTTCTTTAAAATAGAACTATTGGATGAAATAAAATATATACATTTTTGTTTTCTTAGAGAGAGAGAGAGAGACAGAGAATCTTAAGCAAGCTCCACACTCAGAGTGGAGACCAATAGAGAGCTCAATCCTACAATCCTAGCATCATGACCTGAGCTGAAATCAAGAGTCGGACGCTCAACTAACTGGGACACCCAGGCACCCCTAAAACGTATACATTTTTAAATGAAAGATGTGGCCAAACCCTACAAAAGGACATTTTGACACCAACGGTTTATATGTACCTGTAAGTACTGTTTCCCTACAACCTAGTCAATACTATATACTATTGCCAATCTAGTGGTTAAAAATGACCTCACATAATATGCATTTCCCCATTATTCCTAGTGTAAACTTTTCATGTTTTCTTGACCAATTCTTTAAAAATATTTAATATTCCTCTGTGAACTGTCTGTTCATATACTTTTGCATGTTTTTCTACTGGATTACTTACTACATTTTTAATAATTTATAGATGTTATTTATATAACATTATTCTTTTGTTGTATACAGTACAAATATTTTTTCCCAGCTTAAGAAGTCATCTGCCTTTTAATTCTTACACACAAGTTTTAATATTTTCACATAAAATCTGTCAACTTTAAAAAAGGGCTTATAGGTTTCTTGACTTAGGAAATCCTTCCTCATGAAAGATGTTCAAGAGTTGCCTATATTTACTCCTAAATATGTTTCTAGGATTTATGTGGATAGGGTGAAGAAACGACCTACAACACATTTTTCCCTCAAACAGCCAACTGTACTTTTCTTTATAAATGAGGCTTACTATTTTATTCTGCAGATATGTCTATTTCTATGCCAATTAAAAAAATTAAAACTACTATGGCTTTATATTTTGTTATCTGTTACAGCAACTGACCCTGATTCTTTATCAGTATTTTCTTAGATATTTTTGTGCCTTCTGCTTTCCAGTAAATGCTATTAACAGGGCCTCTACTTAACCAATTTGACAGATTAACTGTATTCTCCATGCCTTCTGTAAAATATATTGACTAATGCAATCTTGCTGCAGTCACTCTTTTGCTCCCACCAGTTATCGGTAAGTGTACCAAGCCAGGTGTTGGTCTTCAAACTCATTTATGTCAGCTGTCTGTAGAGCAATTAATGGTGTCAAGATTTTAGTTTCGAAAGGAACCTGAATATAGAAGGATGTTAAAATACTAGGGGCGCCTGGGTGGCTCAGTCGGTTAAGCGTCCGACTTCGGCTCAGGTCATGATCTCACAGTCCGTGAGTTCGAGCCCCGCGTCGGGCTCTCTGCTGACACCTCAGAGCCTGGAGCCTGTTTCCGATTCTGTGTCTCCCTCTCTCTCTGACCCTCTCCCGTTCATGCTCTGTCTCAAAAATAAATAAACATTAAAAAAAAAATACTATACAAGGCCACCTGGGTGGCTCAGTCAGTTAAGCATGTGACTTGATTTTGGCTCAGGTCATGATCTCACAGTCATGAGATGGAACCCCATGTTGGGCTTTGCACTGAGCATGGAGCCTGCTTAAGATTCTCTCTCTTTTTGTGCCCCTCCCCCACTCATGCACATGTGCATGCTCTCTCTCAAAAAATATTTATATAAATAAAATACCATATAAAACAATGATTTAAACTGAAAAAGGAACTATCTTCTTAAAATAAAAACTAATCTGAATATTTGGCAAAGACTAAAAGGCAAGATGCTAAAAGTAGTGTCAGGGCGCCTGGGTGACTCAGTTGAGTGTCTGACTTCAGGTCATGATCTTGCAGTTTGTGGGTTTACGCCCTGCATTGGGCTCTGTGCTGACAGCTCGGAGCCTGGAGCCTACTTTGTACTGTGTCTACCTCTCTCTCTGCCCACCCCCTCTGCTTGTGCTGTCTCTCAAAAATAAATAAACATTAAAAAAAAAAATAAAAAAATATAAAAATAGTGTCAAGTTAGGGGAAAGAGATTCAGGGGTAAATTATAGAAATTTCTAATTCTGTATTCAAGTTCCTTTACAAACCATGCTACTGGTGCAGAGCTCACTTGGGATTCTCTCTTTTCCTGCCACTCCCCTGCTCGTGTGCATGCACGTTTTCTCTCAAAATAAATAAACTTAAAAAAAAGTTCTGCTTTAACAACATTGTAACAATAATTAACCTACCAACTATTAACCCTAATTTGATCTAAGAGGGCTTCTACTATATTGAGTCTTCTCATGCAAAAAATGGCATCATCTGTCTTTGCTAACAAATTTAGATCATTTTTTAAATCTGTAAGTAAGGGTTGTTTTGTTCTAACAGATCTTAAATACTGCTGGTTAGGTTTATTTTCTTTTACTTATTTATATACACCATCTGTCCATCCAATTACTGCCCATACACATTACTTTCTCCTTGCCAAAGACAACACTTTTCACCACTTCCTATATCCTTTAATTTCTGTTTTTTCAAAACTGTATGTTGCTTTGGGTGCACATCTTTAAGTTTCAGAAATGGTACTACCAATAAACATTTTTAACTCCCTCTCACTCAGCATTATTTTCAAAACCTACTGATGTTGCTACGTGCATTATTTGGTCCCCTGCTTCTAACTGCTACACAGTCCATAATATGCATAAACTCCATTTTGCTTATCCAATCTACTGCCACAATGATGCAATATTCTCCCACATGTTACCTGATGGAATAATGTGATATCTTTGGGATATATACCAGGAGTACCAGTCAAGGGTTCCTATAGCCTCACATGCCTATTAGCACTTACCATTACACAGTTTTCTAATTTTTGCTGATCTGACAGTTTAAAAGGCTGTATCTTGCTTTAGTTGTATTTCTCTAATAACTAATGAGTCTGGAGCATCATTAATGTACTGAGTTTTCTGTGAATTATCTATCCATACTTTTGTTTATCCACGTTAATTTGGAGGAGTTCCTTAAATATACTACAGGGACAGTCCCTTGACAGTTTTAAAACATGGCTAAACACTTCTCAATCTATCACTACTAAGTTTTATCTTTGGCAGTGCTGCTTAATATTGTCCACAGACCAGCTGTTATTCCACCAACTGTTTGAATGTGGTATTGATTGGTCCATGACAAAATGAATTGGCACCGGAATGTTGTTAGCCACATCAGTAGGTGCACTGTTTAGGTCAACTAGTGTTTTTCTCATTCAAGGAAGCAGTGTGCTGATTTACACTCCAGTTAAGTGCTAGCATAGCAGTGAATTATGATGTTTTCCATTGAAAAGGAAGTCTTAATTTTGTATTATAAAATTCAAATTTTTACAGTAAGATTTACGCTTTAAAGTTTTTAAGAGTTCCTTCCCTACCAGTATATCACAATATAACCTTCTACATTATCTTCTCTTAAATGTATGGTTTTGCCCAATACGGTTTAACTATACTTGTTGATCCTGTGAATGAGGTCTTTATTCTAATCATCTAGTTGTTTATTACTACTGTACAGAGGAGATATTTGTTTCTATACACTGATTGTTGACTTGGTTGTCTCACTGTACTTTTATTAGTTCTAGTAATTTTATGCTATCTCCCCAAAAAACCCAAAAGCCTCAAACCTATCATATAGTAACTTCATATAGTAACAAGTTTTCTCTTTTAGTATGTATCGTTCATTTCTTTCTTTTCTCTTGTATTTGTTAGGACCTCTACTACAAATTCCAGTGGCAAAAGTAGTAGGTAGCATCTTGTCTGACTTTAGAATTCAATGGAAATGCTTCAGCTTTCCCATTATGACTTCTGGTAGATGATTCATAAAGTTTGTTTTCCTATTTCTAAGAGTTTATATTAGTTTTTATTAATGTGCTGAATTTTATCAAATGCTTTTGAAGCATCATCTACTTGAGATATGGCTTCTTTTCCCTTTTACTGTTATTTGGGTAGCCAATGTTGAACTGTCTTACATTTTTTTAATAAAAGAAAATTACTTATGTTAAAGAAAACAGGTTGCATGTCTCTATATGCATATTTGCAAATGTAAGAAAATATGCTCAAATTTTGAAGGAAGCTGCATCTGGGTAAGTTATATACAGGTGATTAATATTCTCTTTACACTTTTCTATATGTCCTAGAATTTTCACAATACGTGTTGCATTCACTATCCTACAAAAATGATTTTTAAGGAATCATGTACCTAAAAATAGCCTGAAACTTGAGTTACATTATTTGAGTTAACCATTCAATTGGCTTTTAAAAAGTCAGACTTACCAATTTCTTCTAACAAAACGTTCTAGCAATGGCTACCTCTTTCAAACCTAAGTACGTATCATCCTTGTGTCTAGAAACATTGGACAACAGTTTGGTGGAGTTGAACTTTTACATGAGAGTTCTTTTTGCCTTCAATTACAATTACTACCATCACAAGCCAATTACTGAGCACAGTGCAAAATACCTTGTATTTTATTCTGAAACTACTCTGAAGGTAGATATACTAAATTCCCAAATGAAAAAACTGGTATCAGAGCTAATAAGCAGGGACAAGACAAGACTCCAATCCAGATCTTTCATTGCACTATACCTCCCTCGTGAGTAGAATCTGATTCTGAACTTTCCAGAACGAAGTTGTCATTTTTGAAAAAAGGGAGATTCTACTTTGTGAGTAGAGATTCATGAAATCTCTCACGATTACTTCATAACAATTGAGAATACTTCTTAGGTTTAGGGGGAACTTCGCTAATGGGGCCCCCATAATTCCATTTAATTAGGCCAGTAAACTTAGGGATTACTATCCATTTTGACAATGCAAAAAACACCTGTGGAAAGGAACTATATGGTCCAATTTTGTGCCCTTCCACTCTTTACCCATGACTCACCTCTGCCAAGTGTTGCAGCCGGGTTAGCAGTGGGGTTCTCTTGTCAGATCCAAGGCGTGTGATATAGTTTGATCTTTTGCTAAATACATACAGAAGATTAAGGACTGCCAGCACCACTTGCATATCAGAGGAAGCCAATAAAGTTGTCAAATGCTACGGGGAACAAAAAAGGGCAAGTTCATGGTATTAGGCACACTAGGCCTTGAAAACTTAAAATACCAATGTAGTAATAGATTTGTCAATATATACAAAGCTATTAAGAAGTTTAACAATACAAAAAAAATTATAAATATTTGAGCACCTACAACATGCAACCTTGTTCCCAAGCAATTTATAATCTGGCAGCAAGCCACAAAGTCCAATAAAAGTAAAACAAAAACAAAAACAAAAACACGTGAGCAGCAGCTCAAAACTGCACAGGTGTCCCCACAAGAAAAAGAAATTACAAAAGAGACAAATGTGATATTTTAATACATAGTGGAACTCAAGAACATTAAGTCTCCAGCTAGACTAAAAGAACTGTGAAAGAAAGATAATTTTATGCTCCTGTATTCTTTGAGATATAGAATGAATTAAAATGTAGGGTTCTCCATATGGAAGCTAAAGATATCAACAACAGCTGGTGATGGGGCACCTGGGTGGCTCAGTCGGTTGAGTGTCTAACTTCAGCTCAGGTCATGATCTTGCAGTTCGTGGGTTTGAGACCTGCATCGGGCTCTGTGCTGACAGCTCAGAGCCTGGAGCCTGCTTCGGATTCTGTGTCTCCCTCTCTCTCTGCCCCTCCCCCGCTCATGCTCTGTCTCTGTCTCTGTCTCTCTCTCTGTCAAAAGTAAACATTAAAAAAAATTAAACAAAAACAAAAAAACAACAGCTGGTGGCACTTATGACTGTTACAGTATAGTGTATGCAACATTAACCCAAGAGTGACTGCTTTGATTTTTTAATAAAATCGAAGTCTATCAATATATTTAAGCATCTAGTCAGTGTTAAAATCAGTATGTCATTTAGATGGCAATAAACCTAGGTATTTCTGGTTGCTGATAATCCTGAAGGCCATGGTCTTCCTTTTGCAACTAATGTATTTTATCTTTAACAGACTGCTTATCTGTTCCTCACTTAAAACTCTGGGTGCTATACTTTAGTTCAGTTATTCCACTTCTTTTGCCAAACCATTTCCTTTCAATTCTGTTTACCAAAGAATTAGAAAAATTAACACTAACAACAGGGCACTTAGGCAATGAGTAATGTGTCAAGGAAATCAAACTATTTCCAATAGTTTAAGTGGTTTGGGGCTGCTCTAATAATGAATGCGGAACAAAGATCAATTCCCACAAATTCCCAGGAATACTTCAATATATGTATTACATTCTCAATTTTATCATTGTCTTTGACACTGAAAACCCCAGAGCTCCAAAATGAAAAGGAAAGAATTATCAGAGAGAAATAGCAATTTATTTCTAGATATGAGCGATTCTAGTTAAGAACAGATCACATAGGCTTGAACCTCTCATACCTCTATGGAACTGTACAGATGCCGGGAAAAGCTGTACTCAATGAGCAAGGCAGTGAAGTTCAACACAGCCAAGAGAAGCATTTTTAGTTGTTCTCTCTCCGGCCTATCACACACGAGCATCCATGACATATTCTCCACTGTTTGTCCAGCATCTGCCAGAATTCCATCAAAGCGGTCCAACAGATCCACCCAGTGATATAACTCACACTGGAGAGAGGAAGAGAAAGAGGAACATGTAAGAATAAGGTCGAAGTACTATGTGGGTACTTTGCTACAATGGATTGCTGAGCAGGACACCTAGATAAGTTCACTTCCCACCTTTGCTTCTCTTCAATCCCCCTACCAGTACAGAAATCCATATGACAAAGATCATACTCTGAGCCACATAAACCTGTGATCATTGTTATATCCATCAAAGTACATTATGTACAAACACCAGTAGACACCCTAACTAGGTCTTTAAAGGGAGAATTCTGGCTACCTTCTGAGGTCTACAAAACAATGACTCTCCCTGCCAGAATCCATTTTATCAAAAATGTTCACTTTTAGAGTTATCTAAAGAAGATTCTTTTAACTATCTCAAACTCATACTGTCAGTCAAACTAAAGGAATTCTTTAGTTTGGTTGAGATTCTTTATCATCACCCGTATAAATGTTCCTCACCCTCAGCTAGCAAACTTTTCCTTTCACATTTTCTTTCAAAATTTCCTTGGTAACTATTCATAAGCTAAAAGCTACTGACCTAGAGCTATACTAGACATACAGCTTAGATAATACAGCTTATAACTGTAGACATACAGCTTATCAGATACTAATTGATGAATGATGCTACCTCATTGTGGTTTCTCTTTCCATATCAGAACATACAAAATGATGTACTAGTCCAGGGAGCCCTGCCTTTTGGGAGTGTGGGTTCACATACCTTTCCAATGTTCCATGTTTTGATTTGCTGCAGTTCCAAGAGTAGTTGCTCATCATTACAAACTTTGAGTTTGTCTATTAAGGCTCTGCAGTCTGCAGGCTGAGAAAAACAGGTATTCACAAAAGGTTTTTTGGAGTAAAGGAATCTTTAAGCCAACACACTCAGCAATTTAGAAAACTGGAAATTTGCCAGACAATCACTTGGGATTAAATGGAAATCTTATAATAAAACCATCCATCTGTTCATTTTCATTTTTTTAATGTTTATTTTTTTTGAGAGAGATACAGAGCATGAGTGGGGGACGGGCAGAGAGAAAGGAAGACAGAATCTGAAGCAGGCTCCAGGCTCTGAGCTGTCAGCACAGAGCATGACACGGGGCTCAAACTCACAGACCATGAGATCATGACCTGAACTGAAGTCAGACGCTTAACTGACTGAGCCACCTAGGTGCCCCCATCTGTGCATTTTTAACTTGGATAAACTTATACAACAGAAATAAAGGAAACAAGCTAGACATAAAAAAAATGAAGGAATCTGTACCACAGTCTGAAAGTTAACTAGAATACCTGATAAGAAATCTTGAAATCAGAGGAACACTGAAAAGCCCTAGTGAATTCACAGTTAAAGGTGAAGTTAAAGGTGGCTATATTTTCCTACAACTATTAAATCCTCTTAACTGTAGGAGGGCCAAGAGCTTCTGAACACCGGGACTTCATTCTTATGGGGTTCCCATTGCCATACATTCCTGCTCTCTTTAACTGATGAAAGGCCTGTTTGTCAGGTAAAAAGGTGTGGATTGACAGTTTATAGTAAAGTTTCTTAAAGCAGAGGAGGAAGGATAGGGAATGGGACACAGAAGTCTTCTATTATGGATGGCAGCTGGAAATGACTACACTTGCATGGCATCCTGAAAATGGGCCTAGATTTGCAACCAAACAAACCTGGGTTCAGTTCTTAGCTTGATGTTTACTAAGCTGTTTGATCATGAGCTACTCCAATCTCTCAGCCACAGTTTTCTTACCAGGAAAACACACTTAATAACTACCTTGGTAATATGAAGCTCAAATGTTTGCAACATACATAAAGCACTTATTTCACATAATAGGAGTTTAAATATTGAGACACAGCATAGTACTTCAAAGAGTATGAGCTTTGGAATTAGACAGTTGGTAAGCTACCTCTTTGAATCTCCGTATCCTCTTCTGCAAAATAAACTAACATCACCTATTTACCCAGCAATGTCGTCATTGGTACCTTCAGTACCCAAAACAAACATGGAGTAACAGGGGTTTCTCCCTCTGAAGTAAGCGTTATTAAGAGCTACCTCAAATTTTTGTGGTGATTAAATGCATGTAAAATTCTTGGCATAAAATCCTTCCATAAACCAGGCCTGCACTTTTCTCTCCTCTCCTTGAAGTCATATAGGTTGAGGGAGAGGTGATGAAGCAGGATAAACATAACATGGGAGTCTAAACCATCTACTCATGTAGTTCACTTGTGCTTTCTGAACCTACTGAAGTTTAGTATCAAATATACCACTTCAATTCTAATCTGCAGCTATGCAGAACCAATTTTATGATTTTGTGGGTTAGATTACACCCAATTCATGATGAACATCTGAATACTATAGTCACTTGGTATCTCATAATCAGGCATTCAGTTTTTATCAAGTTCCAGTAGCAAGCCTGAAACTGCTTTTCTGAATGTCAGAATACTTGTTGGCAGGTAATAGTATTGCCAAATTCTAGGAATCTTAGCTGCACTTCCCCTATCAGGGCTTGCCAGAGGCATCTTTGGCTGACACCTAAATCAGACATCTGGATCTACTAGGTCAAAATGTCCGCATAGTAGGGCAGCTTGCATCATAGCCTGAACCTTTTGCAGAATCTTTTCTAGATCCAGACCTCACTATCACTTTAGTGGTTATCCAGCAAATGAATCAAAACACCAAGCCCGGGGCGCCTGGGTGGCGCAGTCGGTTAAGCGTCCGACTTCAGCCAGGTCACGATCTCACGGTCCGTGAGTTTGAGCCCCGCGTCGGGCTCTGGGCTGATGGCTCAGAGCCTGGAGCCTGTTTCCGATTCTGTGTCTCCCTCTCTCTCTGCCCCTCCCCCGTTCATGCTCTGTCTCTCTCTGTCCTAAAAATAAATAAACGTTGAAAAAAAAAAAAAATTAAAAAAAAAAAAAAAAAAAAAAACACCAAGCCCATATTTGATACATGGTGTTTCCAAAATCCAAAGAGAACCTCATACGTTGTTCCTCTGTCTTCGTGGTGCATGGTACAAGGTGCAGCAATTTATCTCTACTTTAGAAGGGAAATCTTGACATTTCCCAGACCTCTGGACCCCTAGAAACTTTCCTGATGTGGGAGGCCCTCAAGCTTCAAAGGGCACTCTCTGGTACACAAATGCCTAAGGCATCTAAGGTACTTGTGTTTTCTGCTCACAAGATTCAGTCAGCCTAATGGCATCAATGTAATGTGCCAGCACAATGTTCTGTTTTATCAGCTGTATCAAGGCCCATAGTTTGCAGAATGCACCAGGGACAAAAGCGTATCTTTACCATCTTGTTCCTGCTGCATAAATGCAATAATACAAACTGATTATTATTTTCCTTCTGGCAATACAAAAGAAAGCATTTGCCAATTCAATGGCTGTGTACTAATTGCCAAGGTTCACTTTGATTTGCTCCAATAAAGATATCAAATCTAGGGGGAAAATCCTTTGCACAGCTGCTAATATACAGTGATTAATAAATGTCTTTCATGTGCAGACACTATGGAAAACAGTGTGGAGATTCCTCAAAAAAATTAAAAATAGAACTACCATAAGATCTAGCAGTTCCACTTCTGGGTATTTATCTCAAGAAAATAAAACAATAATTTGAAAGGATATATGCAGCCCCAGGTTGACTGCAACATTATTTACAATAGCCAAGATAAGAAACAATCTAAGTGTCCATCTTAAATGAATGAAGATGTAGTATACATATACAGTGGAATACTATTCATCCATAAAAAAGAACAGAATCTTGCCATTTGTGACAACATGGATGGACCCTGAGGGCATTAAGCTAAGTGAAATAAGTTAAAGACGATCTCACTTATACACAGAATTCAAAAAACAAAAAAACAAAATAAAAACCCAAGCTCAATAGACAGGTGGTTGCCAGAGGTGGCCAGGAGAGGAAAATGGGTAAAGGGATCAAAAGGCATGCATGCATGCACAAATAAATAAATATCCTTCTTAAAAATAATATCTAGTATTAACCACAGTACAGAGAATTGAGTATGTTGCTCAAGGAAACTAGGCATCTTTAAGCCTTAAAAATGTATGGTCTATGATCTAAACATTCCAATTCCAGGAGTTCGTCCTAAGTAATTAATTAGTAGCTATCAAATGTTGTGAGCCAGAAATTTGTATATAGGTGTCACCCCAAGAACAAATCCCTAACAATCCATTAGGTAATAAAAGAAAAAAAAATTTTTAATTTGCGTTTCTTTGATTATCTACAACGTTAAATTATTGTAGAAGTTTACTGAATCTGTTCTTTTCTGAAATGATCTATGCCCATTTTGTCATTGGGATATTCATCTCTCCTACTGATGTAGCTACTAAAGATATTAACTACAGTTCACTGAACAACATGGGAGTTAAGGGTGCTGACAAACCCCCATGCAGTAGAAAATCCACAGGTAACTTTTGACTCCCCAAAACCTTAACTACCAATAGCCTACTGTTGACTAGAAGCCTTACTGATAACATACACAATTAACACATATTTCTTTTGGTGTGTATATTATATACTATATTCCTACAATAAAGCTAGAAAAAATAAAGTGCTATAATTTTTAAGAAAATCATAAGAAATATACATTTACAGTACTGTATTTATAGGAAAAAGTCCACATATCAGTAGACCTATGCAGTTCAAAACCGGGTTGCTCAAGGGTCAACTGTATACTGGGTTACAAATATTTCCCCCAGCTTGTCATGTGCCTTTTTACTTTGGATATACTACTTTATGCTTCCATTATTTTTTCTCCTTTGCTTTAATGCTTGGAAAGGACATCTCCATCCAAGACTAGGTAAATATCCATCTATATTTTACACCTATAATCTAGGTGTGAATTTCTTTTAAAAATATTTGACTTTTATCTAGAATTTATTTCAGTATAATAGTCCCCACCCCTCAAAAGTCAAACAATTGTCCTGAAACCATTTCTTGACTGATATTGCCTTTCCCTAACAATCAATAATTCCTACAATTATCATATGTTACGTTCTTATGCACATGAATACTAGGATCCTTTTCTAGGTTATTTTCTTACACTGATGTTACTGTTTTAATTTGTGTCACTTCTTAAGACAAGGTTTCTATTTGCTCTTTAGTTTCCAAAATAATTGGAGTACATAAATGTCAAAAATTCAAGATGCCCATTAAAAAATATATTTAAAAGTGGGGGAGCCTGAGTGACTCAGTCAGTTGAGCATCTAACTCTTGATTTTGGCTCAGGTCATGGTCTTGCAGTTCATGGGTTCGAGTCCCACATCGGGCTCTCTGCTGACAGTGTGGACCCTGCTTGGGATTCTTTCTCCCTCTTTGTCCCTCTCCTCCTTGCACTCTCACTCAAAATAAACATTAAAAATATACTTAAAAATCCAAGATGCCAAAACACATCAAAACCAAAATCAAATGTATCTGCAACAGCTATGAAAGTGAATATACTCATTATGTATGGCATTCAAGAAGAAACAACCTGACATTTCAAGGGCAAACACAAAAATGTACAGCATGTGCAGACAACCAATATAAGGTCAATAAACTTGAAAATATATTTAATTAAGGCATGCAGATTATAACCATGTAATATTTTCCCCCCTTATTAACAAAAATTTAAAAGATAATCTGTAATGCTAGAGAGGGTATGGGAAGACAGCATTTCTCGCACTCATCAGTGTAATACTTAACAAAAAAGGGCAGAGAATGTCCATGCAATAATCTTTTAAAGACTAGAAGAAATATAGCAAACTGTTAATAGTGATATCCACAGTGATACTTGCCAGGTAGTTAGTTTTTAAAAACCAAGTGACCTGTATTTAGCAAATAAACTGATTATGTGTCAAATCCTTTGCTAAGCATCTGCCTCATACCAAGGAGGGAAGAATTATCAACCCTGTTTTACCACTGTGAAAACCAGGTGAGCAAATAAATACTTAGCCACAAAAACTAGTAAGATTCAAACTCATGTCTAATTCCAAAGCTTGTGCTCCTTGAACAACGGGGTCTACAGGAGAGTCGTAACAAGGCAATACTTTCTTAACCTCAAAACGCAGTTTAAGACAGCTGATAGAATACTGGACTGAAGCTAGGATTTCTGCTGCTAGGACATGGTCACCCAACACACAGATTAATACAGGTTAAACTAAACTGTATGATTAAGAATCCATGATTTAAAAAAGCTACACCACTGGCCCCACAAGAAATCTAGTTAAGAAACATGTTACTACTTTAATTTTCTCGAAAACAAAATTGAGAAAGACCACACAAGTACAGACAGAATTTGAATCCACACCTGCTCTTTCCATTATACCATACTGCCTTTCAGTGCATAAGAAAAGCAGCCAGAGAGCCTACTTCAGGTACATACAGCTACAACAGTTTAGTGCTTACTTTCCACTGGCGACTAGCTTATTCACTTTTTTCCAAAGTTTTATTTAAATTCTAGTTAGTTATCATACAATGTAATATAGGTTTCAGGAGTAGAATTTAGTGATTCACTACTTACATATAACACCCAGTGCTCAACATGCCAGTCGCCCTCCTTAAAGCCCATCACGCATTTATAGCCCACCCCCCACCCACCTCCCCTCCATAAATCCTCAGTTTATTCTCTATAGTTAAAGAGTCTTTTAATGGTTTATTTCCCTCTCTTTTGCTTATTTGCCTTTTTAAACAAGGGAAGTTCAAAAGCAAATTTGACTTTTTCAAGACAACTTGCTGTTTTATTGCACTTTGTATATATAAATGATGATGTATTTGGAAGGTCAGTATGGTGAACTGTCTACAAGAACTTTTTCTAAAATGAAAAAAATAAGACCATACTTTTGGATACTTACAGCCTCAGTAGGTGTCTTTTTCAGTTTAGTCCTGTCTACTTTCATGTTTTCGATTTTCTGTTTTATGATCTGAAAAGAAATTCCCCAAAAAAGTGAGAATTTAAAGTTGCAATCTTGAGCTCTACATGCTCGACATAAGATAGAATGAAGAGCATGCAAAATGCTTAAAGCAAAAACTCTGGAGTTATGATGCTACGCGAACTCACAGGCACAGCTATGAGGTAGGGAAGGATAAGGAATATCTCCAGATAAAACTGGCCCACATCCATATGTTGCATAAGACTAATCAATTTAAGCCAAAATTAAAGCGCTTTTTTTTTAAATTTTTTTTTTCAACGTTTATTTATTTTTTTTGGGACAGAGAGAGACAGAGCATGAACGGGGGAGGGGCAGAGAGAGAGGGAGACACAGAATCGGAAACAGGCTCCAGGCTCTGAGCCATCAGCCCAGAGCCTGACGCGGGGCTCGAACTCACGGACCGCGAGATCGTGACCTGGCTGAAGTCGGATAAAGCGCTTTTTAAAAACAAACTTCTCAAACTCATAATTGAAAATAAAAGATCACAATGTTTTTAACACACCTCAGGATGGAAAAATTCACCATATCCTTGCAGTTTTCTGGAAAACTTAGCAATTCTACTTCTGGGAATTTAGCCAAAGAAAATCATAAGGATGCACAAAATATTTAACCATAAAAACCTATACTCCATGACCATATGTAATAGTGAAAAATTGGAAAAGAACACACGCCCAAAAAGGATTGGTTTAAAATGAAATATTTCACAATTGTTATAAACACTGCACACAATTATATAACAGAAAGATGTTCATGGTAAAATAAAAATTACAAAACAAATAGTATAAACCTATCTAAACCACTTAGAAGGGGTATGCATCAAAATGTTAACTCACTGCTGACCAAAAGGATTATGTAGATGCATCTTTGTATCTTTTACTGTTTTAACCAATAAAAATGTATTAGTTGTGTTATAAGAACAAAGGCAGCATAATACTTTAATTTTTAATTAGAAAATGAGATAGAAGACTCCCACTAGAAATTTCCTGAGCACAGAACACAATCATTTTACTAAGATCTTTCAGTTTGGAAGGCACAAAAGTGGGTAACCCCTAGTATAAACCTAGGTGATCTTTCATGGTAGACAGGTCCCTCAAGATGCTCTGACCAAGGCACAAGAAGAAATAAAGGATTCTCCCATTAGCAACCAGGACACATGGACAGAGGTAGAGGTGAACTGAAAGCTCTTTATATACCAAAGATTCTCCTGATAATAATGTATTTGCTACATAGCAGTAACTGAAGGTGAGTGTCCCTTCCCCAAGAAGGCTGTCATAATATAAAGCTGACCAAGCACAGGTATAAAATTCAGGCAGCTTCTGGCCTAGATTTAGTCCAACATACTCAGTAGTGTGGAAATAAAGTGTTATTTGCCTACATGGTCGGTATCTCTTCAACCAATGGACATTCAGGAAGAACTGATCAAACATCCAGAGTATATTCTAAAATGCATTCCTGGAAGAAAAAAAATGTTTTCCCTCTAAGGTTCACATTTTAAGATATGGGATTCCAAGTTACTTTTTAAAAAATTACCTCAGCATCTAAAAAAAAAAATGAACCAAGTGCCAGCTGCCAACAACTTCCAAAATATCTAAAACGAGGCCAATAGGATTCTGGCAACAATCCGATCCATGTAGTAAAAACTGTAAGTGAGCTACTTATACTCAGTTTTGATTTTTCTCACAAAACTTCTCATACTCATTACCTAAAGCAAGTGGCTATCACATTATTGTGGCTGCAGTCATTTGCTGGGAGGCTATAAGACTAACTCTGCTGCAGGAAGTAGCAGCCAGCCCCAACACCATACAACCCAAATCACTGAATGCCTTCCCTTCAAAATTAGGAACAAAGTAAAGATGTCCATTCTCACCACTTTTATTCAACACAGTGTTGGAAGTTCTAGCCACTGCAATAAGAAAAGGAAATTAGAGGTACACAGATCAGAAAGGAGGAAACAAAACTCCCTATGTGCAGATAACAAAGGATTATTTAAGTATAAAATCCCCCAAACGTACAAAAACACCTCTCCCAGAATAAATGATCTCAGTAAAGTTGCAGTATATAAGATAAACATCCACAAATCAACCTATTTCTATATACTGGCAATAGACACATACACTCCAAACCTAAAAGTACACTACCACTCACAATTGCTCAAAACAAAACTTGAAATACTTAGGTGTAAATCTAACGAAGCATGTACAGGACTTGTATGTTGCAAACCATAAAATGTTGATTTAAAAAAAATCAAAGAAGGGGGCGCCTGGGTGGCTCAGTCGGTTGAGCATCTGACTTCAGCTCAGGCCATGATCTCGCCATTTGTGGGTTCGAGCCCCACGTCGGGCTCTGTGCTGACAGCTCAGAGCCTGGAGCCTGCTTCGGATTCTGTGTCTCCCTCTCTCTCTGCCCCTCCCATGCTCACACTCTGTCTCTTGATAATAAGTAAACGTTAAAAAAAATTTTTTTTAAATCAAAGAAGATCTATATATATGGAGAGATATACCATCCTCATAGATTAAGATGGGTCAACATAGTAAAGATGGCAATTCCCCTCAAATTGACATGCAGGTTTAACGCAGATCCTATCTAAATCCCAGCAAGATTCTTTTTTTTTTAAATAAACTGAGATTATTATAAAATATATATGGAAAGACAAAGGAACTACAATAGCTGAAAGGAACTACGATAGCTAAAATAATTTTGAAAAAGTAGGAATCCCTCTCTCTGATTTTATGACATTCATATGTATACCACCCTGTAATAATCAAGACAATATATGTAGTACTGGAGGTGGACAGACACATATACCAGTAAGAATAGAAATAGACTCATACAAATATGCCCAACTGATTTTTGACGCTTAAAAAGGCAATTCAATCAAAGGATAGTTTCATCACCAAATGGTACCAGAGCAAATAGCCATCTATAGGCAAAAAGATGAACTTTGACCTAAGTCACATACTTTACATAAAAATTAACTCAAAATGAAACATGTGATGATTGTGGAGAAAAGCAAACCCTTGTGTACTGTTGGTGGGAATGTAAACTGGTGCAGCCAATATGGGAAAACAGTATGGAGGGTCCTCAAAACATTAAAAATATCCATCAATCCACTTCTGAGTATTTAGCCAAAGGAAATGAAAACACTAACTTAAAAAGACATATGCATCCCCATGTTTACTGCATTATTCACAACAGCCAAGACATGGAAACAACCTAACTGTCCATTGATGGATGAGTGGATACACACGAATATTATTCAGCCATAAAAAAGAAGGAAATCTTGACATTTGTGACAAATGGCTAGACCTTGAAGGCATTATGCTAAGTGAAATAAGTCAGAGGAGACAAATATGGTATGGTCTCACTTACATGCAGGGTATCAAGAAACAAAAAACTCCCAAAACACTAAACTCACAGAGAACAGACTGTTAGATGCCAGAGGCAGGAGTGAGTGAAATGAGTGAAAGTGGTCAAAAGGTATGAACTTCTGGTTATAAAACAAATAGGTCATGAAAATGTAATGTATAGCATGGTGACTATAGTTAATACTGTATTATATATTTGAAAACTGATGAGAGCAGATCTTAAAACTTTTCAATGCAAGAAAAAATTATAACTAGACTTACTGTGATCATTACACTATATATACATATACAATCAAATCACTATGTTGTATACCTGAAACCATTATAATGTTGTATGTTGATTATCTCAATTTAAGACTGCAAAGTAAAAAAACGGATCAGACTTAAACTATAGAACTCACTGGGAGAAAATATTTTCAAAACTATATATAATATCTAGAATACACAAAGAACTCTCAAAATTCAACAAAAACCCAAACAACCCTCCAAAACAAAAGCAGGATTAGCTTGTAGCTGCCAACTATTTTTTTTTTTTAAGCTCCAAGTATTTTAATGGCTTAAGAAAATGTAGATGAGGTCATGGGCAAATCTTCACACACATATCTCACTTTAACTACAGCTGTTTTGACTTAGGATTCTGTACCAGTCAAGGGCCTGGGTTGAGAATAGACTCTGGCTAACTAAAGCAGAAAACTGATTTAATGGAAGGAAGGATAACAGACAGCTCAGGGAATCATCAGGAAGGCTTACTGATCCACATTCAGAAAATGGGGAGGAACCAAGGAAGCTATGCAGTCTACGACTACAGCCAAGGGACCTCCCACAGGCACAGCTTAGCTGGGGGTGCCTCTACTGTCAACACCAGACTCTGGATGCCTAGAAGCTACCCCTGGTGGCAGAATGATTTCTGAACAGTCTCAGGTTATTTGCATCAATGGCTCTAGACACCAAAAGTTCCAAGTGTGAGCATCTGATTGGTAAAGTACAGGGGTAAGTCCAGGCCATAATTGTCAAGGTTCAGGGAGAGCAAGTATTTTTTCAGTTTCCAGTGTTTGGGCTCCAAACTTTTCATAAACAGATTCAGATGATAGGCACCCAATTAAATAACCAGTCCAAAACGAATGAACACACATGTTCCCTCAAACAAGTGCAATGTTAACCTGTTTATATAATTTTGTTGCAAGAAACACCTATAGTTTGAAAAAGAAAAGTATCACGGTCCATGAGACATCAATTAAGAAAATTTCAAAAGTTTTTTCCCCCTAGTTATTCTAAGCTAGTTTCACAGTGGGAAGGGAAAGTATTTTTTGAGCACTCACTATAAGCCAGACAATACTCAGGTTGGTGTTTCCTAAAGCATTTTAGATGATTTTGCTCCATGAAGGAAGACAAGGTTTCAGTAACTTGCGAAATGTTACAAATGGAAGTACAAAAGGAATTTTCCTTTAGAATAGTTAGGTGGCTGACTTACGTTACTAATGGCTCCAAGAAACCTTGGGTAAAGGAAACTTATTAGGCCACAGAACAATTTTTTCAAGTGTTATCTACTCGAAGTCCATGAATGTAAGTATCCCAAAGAACAAACTTTGAGACATGCTGCTTAGAGTCTTCATATAATAATCCTCACCACTCAAACCAAGTTTTGTCCCATTTACAGATAGAAAAATGAAGGCTCAGAGAAATTAAGTGGTTTGTCTAGCTAGTTGGCACCAAGATTTAAATCTAGGCCTTTTTGGCTCCCAAGTCCATGCTTTAATAACATCCTGTTCGCTTTAGTTTTATTTATTTTTTTAATGTTTATTTATTTAATAAAGAGAGAGAGCAGGGGAGGGGCAGAGAGAAGGAGAGAGACAGAATCCGAAGCAGGCTCCAGGCTCTGAGCGCTCAGTGGAGAGCCCAATGCGGGGCTCGAACTCACAGACAGTGAGATCATGATCTGAACCAAAGTCGGATACTTAACCAACTGAGCCGCCCAGGCGCCCCACTTTACTAGTTTCATTACAATAAATTCCTGCAGATGAAAACATGCATTTGTGACAGATTCTTCTACACTGTTAGATCCTATTCAGAAAATTACTGCAAGACAGGAAGCTGGGGCACAATGTGAGAAGCTGAGATACCGTCAAATCATGCTAATGACCAGGGAATGAGTTCTACCTAATGCTTAGAAGTTAAACAAGTTAAAATCCTATTACATAAAAAAGCCTCTAACAAAAAGAAATTAGTACTAAACAAATCTCTGGAAATGGCCTATTGCCTTTGTTGGTTCAGACCAGAACTCTGAGCACCAAGCAATCTTTACAGGTAATAAAGATTTCTTCCTAAAATAAGGTTTAAAGATCAACTTTAAGGAAATTAATGAATTATGAACCACCATCCACAGCTATACATTACTTAACACTTCTATTTAATTAACCATTTCTTTTTTCCCTTCCTCCTTTCCCCCAAACTTCATTTACCTTTGAGGTTTCTAATCTTGGTTTTACAGGGTTTGTTTACATCAAGGCAAGGGTGTTCACTTAATATATACTGAGGAGAAGTCACTCTTTAAAGGGCAACTCACTCTGTGTAACCACCTCCAGGTGATAAAATTTAGAATGACTTTCAATACTGAATTAGCTTAAAGGCAGAGGAGTAATTTCCAAGCTGGCTCAATAGCAGCTGAGTATAGTGGCAGGTTAGCCTTACAATTCAAAGTATGGCTGAAGGATCAGCAGCACTGACATCATCTGAGAATTATTGAAAATGCAGAATCTCACCCAGAGCTGAAGAATCAACCTGTATTTTAATGAGATCTTCAGGTGATTAATATATTTAAAGTTTGAGAAGCACCAGATCAGAAAACAGGCTAAAAATCAGGAAACCCAGGTTAGAATCCCTGCTGTATCACTTACTCACTGTGGACAATCAGCCTCTGTGCACTTCTGTTTCCTCAACTGTGAAATAGAGATAACTGATCTCACTTCCATACTCACTTTCATCCAATCCATTCTCCAGAGAGCAGCAAAAATAATCTTAAAACATAAGTCAGCTCATGTTACTTCCTTGCTTAAAACCTTTCAACAGTTTCCCTAAAATTATATCCCAACTCTAACCATGAGTCTCAGGGCTCTGGCATGATTTAGTTCCTGCAACTCTCTCCAATCTCCTCTTTGCACTACCACTTTAGTCTTTCCATTTAGTTTCTTTTTTTTCAACGTTTTATTTTTATTTTTGGGACAGAGAGAGACAGAGCATGAACGGGGGAGGGGCAGAGAGAGAGGCAGACACAGAATCGGAAACAGGCTCCAGGCTCTGAGCCATCAGCCCAGAGCCCGACGCGGGGCTCGAACTCACAGACCGCGAGATCGTGACCTGGCTGAAGTCGGACGCTTAACCGACTGCGCCACCCAGGCGCCCCTTTCCATTTAGTTTCTAGAATGCTTTAAATTCCTTCTGGCCTCTAGACCTTTACAACTGCTATTCCACTGGAATGCTTCTGCCCCAACACACCTATTCTTCCCTCAGCTAGTTCCCTTTAAGGAGTGACTTTAAGACCCAAAGTGGCTTCCCATGGCAACCCACCTAAAGCTGGTCTGTTATTTTTCAATTACACTACCTTGCTTGTTTCTCTCATAGCAAGTATCAATATAACTAGTCTGACTTTCTACAGTATTAAGCTCTTGGCATGTAGCACATCATCTTCCACGTGATAGGTAGACAAATATTTACAGAATGAAGTTCATGAAAGAAGTACACACTGAGAATAAAAATCTGTGACTGTCAGCATATAGACAGTATTTGAAGTCATGGGTCTGGAGATGATGACTTAAAAAGAAGGAAGGAAAGAGGCCCAGAACTAAGTTCCTACTCGATACAACATTGTTTTTTTTTTAATGTTTATTTTGAGAGAGAGAGAGAGAGAGAGCTCACGTACAAGCAGGGAAGGGGGAAAGCAGAGAGGGAGAGAGAATCCCAAGCAGGCTCCACACTTTTAGTGTGGAGCCTGGCGCGAGGCTCGATCTCACGAATGGCAAGACCTGAGCCGAGATCAAGAGTCAGACGCTTAACTGACTGAGCTACCCAGGCACCCCAATCTACCAGAAAAGGCGAGGTTGGTGAGGTAGAAGCAAAACTAGTTCATTATGCTATCATGAAAGACAAAAGATGGCCAGACTGATCTATTGTGTCCAATGTCGAAATGAGGTATGTCCCGAAAAATGTATGTTGAAATTGGGGGTAGAGATAACTTGACCAACAATAGTTTCAGGGGGATGGTGGGAAGGGAAGCCAGACTGGAGTGAGTCAGGGAACCAATGGAAAGCGAGGCAATACAGATGGAACGTGTAGAAAACTCTTCTGAAAAGGTGGCTGTAAATGCAAGCAGAGAATTATGGGGTCACTGAAAGGTAGAGGGCAAGAGGAGGTAACAGAAAGAAAATCCCTAAGAAAGTTGAGGGTAGGGGACCCTTAAACCTCTATTTCACCTTAACATAATGAACACTTATCTGGATTTTGAAAGCACAAGTACTAACGAGAATTATGACAATCCTCTCCCCAATCTCTTAATACTTGACTATCTCTGTATGTGCTTACATTGTACCCTGTACCTATCACGTCCCTATTAATGACAAAATGTTTGCCACAAGGGTGAGGAAGTTTAAAACAAGCATACACACAAAACCCCACAAACCTGGGAGCAAAAAAAAAAAAAACATTATCAGTGGTTGCCTCTAGGTGGCATGATAACACGGTTTTTATTTATTTATGCTTCACGCTTTCCAGGTCCTTCCAACCTTTCTATAATCATGCATCCATTTATAGTAAGAATTTTCCTTTTGTACAATTTTTCTTAAGGTTGAAAAGAGTGGCCCCTATTCCAAATGGCATGAATCAAATTAAGAACAGTATCATCTAAACAAATGCCCTGGAGTGGCTGCTGCCTGCTCTTGGAGCTTCTTTCCTATACACTCTGCTGTTTAATCTTGGAGTTTAGCACACAGCAAGCACTCAATATTTATTGATTTAGTATTGGTAGGTTAAGAAATGCTTCAAACATGTATGGGAGTATGGTTGAATCTGAGTCAGCCTAAAATTCCCCTTGAAATCATGGAAAAGCATTATGGCCGTTTGTAAACAAAAAATGCTTTAGAGAACCCTAACCTCCAATGTACCACAAAGCAAAAGCCTTTGCCTCTAAGAGTCTCTGAAAGAAAATTCAGGTGAGAACTGCCTGGACCATCCATTATCTCAGGAAGCAGTGAAGTGAATCTTGAAATCCAGCCTGCTATACACTGTTTGATTAGGAAGGCACAGACAGCACATTAACTGATTTCTTAAAGGGGGCACATTTCCATCCAGTCTAGTTTCTGATTATTTATATTAATATCCATCCAACAAATAATCACAGAACCCATGTGTCATCATAATAACATCAGCTAATATTTACTGACCACCTAACTATGCGTTATCTCTAATCCTTATATGAAGCTGTAACAACTTGGAGACTATTCCCAGTTTACTAAGGCCAAGAGTAGCCACATACTCAGTAAGTGGTAGAGCTGGATTAAAACCAAATCTGCTCCACAACTCTATAGTACACAAAATGTCTATATACATAGTCCATCCTGCCAAACCCCTCCTATAGACTCCAATAACCCTATCCTTGGCCATATAAATAAAACATGACCCTGATTGCTGACCTAGATTTTATTGGACACTGATAGTAAAATGTAGTAATAAAGCAACCAAAAAATAGCTTTTATTCACTCAAGACAAATCTGGAAATTACCCTGGTTGATTCTCCTTCAAAATCTGTAAACACTATATACCTCAAGTAAGTGTATATCTTTGCTCTGCAGTATACTCAAAAAAATCTCTTGCAGGGATACCAAGGATGAGGAATCTGAAACCTCCAATACCGACTCTGGAGGTAAGAATGGTGTGTGAGAGGGTCACCTGGGTTGGCTCAGTCAGTGAAGGGTCCAACTTCAGCTCAGGTCATGATCTCATGGTTTGTGGGTTCAAGCCTCACATTGGGCTCTGTGCTGATAGCTCAGAGCCTAGAGCCTGCTTTGGATTCTGTGTCTCCCTCTCTCTCTGCCCCTTCCCCCATTCATGCTCTGTCTCTCTCAAAAATAAGTAAACATTTTAAAAAACTAAAAAGAAAAGAATGGTCTCTGAGAATGCATCCCCTACATTTGCTCTACCCTACAGCCCTGGGAAGCTGCAGATCTAAGAGTTATCCTTTTGGTCATTACTCCCAATTACTTAATAGAGACAAACTGGCATCAGAAAAATCAGGCAACAAAACAGGGCTCACCAAAGTCACAGATCAGTTTCGCCAGAAGAAAGGAAATGGCAGCATGCCAAGCAGCCCCTTCTTAGCATTCCCAACAATGACCAAAAAAAAAAACAAAAACAAAAAAACAAAAAAACAAAGAGTAATGCCAGCATGAAAATTATGTAAATTAAGGAAGACAGGAAGAGATTCCTTGTCTATGCATTTTCAACTAGTGCTCTGGAATAATCCTAGTACACTCTCTAAGACTGATCTGTCTCACATCCCCTTCCTTACTTGTGGCTGGATTTGGTGTAAGAGATCAATTGTAACAATAGTTATTTCCTTTTCATCATATCCAATTTCAAAGATGCAAATGCGTTTTCTTTCAGTCTTGCCCACATCTACCGAAAATTAAGACATCAGCCTTTAACTAATACTCTCTATTCAAACTAATATTAAGAACTTAACCGTAAAAAAAGCGTGCCACTTTCTAATAGGTGAACTTCACCCAGAAGGGCCACAGGCAACATTCAGTTGAGTTCAGAAAAAACATCTGCCAGAAATCAAGCTGCTTAAAAATTATCTTAAAAACAATTTACTTAAAAATTAAATCCAGAGTTCTCAACCCTGGCTGTACAAAATCATCTGAGACTCATTTTAAGAACTAAAAATGTCAGGCCACACAAGTATCTGACTCAGTAAATAGGAGGTGGGAACCTTTTTCTCAAGCTACATAGGTGATCTAGTTGCACAGCCAGATGTAAGAGCTGCTTTGTTAGATAGTATTAATTGTGCTTTGCCTATTTGTAACTCACTTAGGAATTTTCTTTAAAAGAATGGGGTATAAATAAAGCAAGAATAGCCATGTGTTGATAACTGCTGAAGCTGGGTAACAGGTACACCCAGGTTCATTCTGTTATTCTCTTTTGTACATGTTTGAAAATCTCATAAATTAAATTTAAATTAAGACTTTATCCTGCCAGGTCCCTCCATTCTATCTTCCACATCACTACGAGAGCAATCTCCTCAAACTCAAAATCTACCTACATCATCAAGTGCTAACTCCTTACCTAACCCAGCATCCAAGACCTGGTCCCTGCTCACCTCTTACCAGGGCCACAACATTACATATTACTACCCTTGGCTCCCCAGTGCTTTAACCATGCGAGGCTTTTTATAGTTCCCCTAACATTCAAGACTTTTAATACCTTGATTCAGATTGTGCTTTCTGCTAAAATGGCTGCTCTCTGCATATCCCCTAGAGCTCAGCTTAAATGATACTTCTATGAAGCCTTTTCAGATACCCTCTTCCCCAGAGTAAAATTGATCACTCCCTCCTTTGTGCCCCCACTGTGTACTGCATATATCCTCAATCAACACACCTCTTTATTTACATGTCAGTCTCCCCACTAGGGTAGGTTCTGCATGAGTGGGACTGTGTCTATTTATCTTTACTGTCACCAGAATAGGAACCGTCACTTATTAGAATAATACATGAAGGACTATCCAGTAAATGTTTAAGGAAGCTAAAAATCCAAGTCATACTCTTGGTGAAATTTTCAACGGAGGAAACCAATTTATGATTCATTTATTCTGCATATATTCTATTCAACATATAGGTATGAATGCACTACACACAGGGCATTGCAATAGGTGCTAGGAGATAGCCAGGTGTTCAGAAATGTAAATCAGAGAAAAAGGAAAACTAGAAGCAATGATCACATAAAAGCAACAAAAAGTACATGAAAATGCACAATGAAATTACAACTTCCTGGTGGCCAAAGCAAAGCCAGAAACACAATTACAAGAGAGCAACAGAATACATAAAATAAATCCTTATATAACACCAACCACAATTCTCTTGATTTTTTAAAAATTTGGATTTTTAGAGATTCACGTTGCATAAAGCAGAGTACAGCTTCGGCAAAAGTGAAACAATTAGCCCAGTATCACTTTGCAGGCATAGTGCTTTATATCTGGATCAACATATACATGAAAATATAAAAACAAACAACACAGCAATTTGGACATAAAACATTTTCTCTTGTCCTATACCAAGGGATCCCCACAATAATTCTGACGTTCTATGGAAAGTTTCTGCATATGTTGGTATTTTTCTGAGAACACAGTTTATAGCTTTCACTGGCTTCTTAAAGAGATCTATGACCTGAAACATTAGGAACCATCACCCCACAGAAAAGATCTCCAAGACATAGCCTGCTTAATGACTACATTGTTTTCACTTTCACTTAATGAAACACAGGCATATGTTTTTTGCCTCTAAAGCCACGATAGGCTACTGTCAAATACAAAAAGTACAGGAAACTGAAGAACAGAATTCCAACCCTTTTGCATTATTCAGCTCGAACTGTCTCATATCCCTGGATTTACAAAGAAATATACAGCATCTCTCAAGATTAAACCTCCTCTGTGTAAGAGGGAATTCTGTATTCCTGGATAAAATCCTCTAGTCCCATATCCTGAAGAAAGGTAGAAGAGGCACAAACCTCCTATTAAAAGGCTAGATTAGGGGCGCCTGGGTGGCTCAGTCAGTTGAGCATCCGACTTTGGCTCAGGTCACGATCTCGCAGTTCATGAGTTTGAGCCCCGCGTCGGGCTCTGTGCTGACAGCTCAGAGCCTGGAGCCTGCTTCAGATTCTGTGTCCCCCTCTCTCTCTGCCCCACCCCTGCTTGTGCTGTGTCTCTATCTTTCAAAAATAAATAAACATAAAAAATTTAAAAAATAAAAGGCTAGATTAAGTATATTTCTAAATAAAAGCTAAGTTTAATGCCTAAAAATAGTCTAACAAAAGATGTATCTGTATGGGGAGAGAAGAGACCTCAGTAACATATTTACTTGCTACCGTACATTGTGGATTATTTAAGTTTAAAGGTAGAAATTGAGGAATACTACTGGAAGAAAAGTCAAAATGAAGTAGAGGACAACAGCACAGTACAAAGGCCTGGGAGTTGAATGGGACTGGGCTTAAATTCCATTTACTAGCTGTATGATCTTACACAAGTTCCTATACCTCTATGAATGGGTAACCTCTGCAAAATAAACAACACAGTCCATCTCAAAGGACTGTATCTGGCAATGAATAAGCCATATTATTTTTTGCTCTGTTCTTTTATTTGTATTTAAAAAATTTTTAAATTTATTTTGAGAGAGAGACAGAGCAGGGGAGGGGCAGAGAGAGGAGAGAGAGAATCCCAGGCACGCTGCACACTGTCAGCACAGTGCCTGATGCAGGGCTCAAACTCATGAAACTGTGAGATCATGACCTGAGCTGAAACCAAGAGTCAGACGCTTAACCAACTGAGCCACCCAGGCGCCCCTGTTCTAGTTCTTGTAGTTCCAGATTAATCTCAGGGCAACAATCTTTTCTTTAATGTTTATTTTTGAGAGAGCGAGCGACAGAGATCAAGCGGGGGAGGGGCAGAGAGAGGGAGACACAAAATCTGAAACAAGCTCCAGGCTCTGAGCTGTCAGCACAGAGCCTGATGCAGGGCTTGAACCCACAAACTGCGAGATAATGACCTGAGCCAAAGCCAGGCGCTTAACCAACTAAGCCACCCAGGCGCCCCTAAGGGTAACAATCTTATGACAGATATTACAAACAGAAAGAATCAAAAGCAAGGAAGAGCTGGTCTTTTCAACCTTTCTACATGTTATCTGAATATGAAAGAGAATATTACGCATATATCAATCTCTAGAATATTAAAGTACTGACATGAACCAAAAAATTAAACTCAACTTTGATGAGACCGAGCAGCTCTGGATCTCGTTCTCAAGTTAGTTATAAGTTCTCCAAAGATTAAACAGTCTACTAACTACTGTCTGGGCCATACAACTTAAGAATCAGAGATCTTAAGTGTATCTCAACTATTTTGAGCTGGTTCAAATGAATTTAGAAGGAAGAGAGACCAAGATTCTTTTATATGATTTAAAAGAACAATAATTAGAGCAATTATCAACAGGGCAGCAAACTCCTCTCAGTATAAAATAACTCCAACCTCATAGGATTTTTATGAGGCTGAAATTAGTTCATTGACAAGAAAACTTAAAACAATGCTTTTAGAAAAAAAAATTATATCCCAGCATATAGACAAAACTGGCTGAGTAAATTTAGTGGCACGACACACAGACTGGCATACACTCATTTCCAATGTCCTTTAATTAAGCCAAATAATGTGAACAATCTGCTGCTTTAAAACATTTATGTCTATAACATGAAAGATGTTTGCTGAAAATGAATGAATAATATGCAAAGGTACTCTAATTCCCTGCCACCAACTAACTTTGTGACCTTAGGATAATCTGGGCCTCAAACATATAAAATGAAAATAAAGTAATTACAATCTCTTAAAGCACTATTTCCAGTTCAAGACAAATGTTAAATATTAAACATGAACAATTTGAATTATTCTCAAAAACTAAAGACCAAAAAGTAACCAAGCCAGTTTTCTATTTGGCACAAGTTCCAACTTTTATGTTTTAACAAACTACACTTTCCCAAATAATTCAGTTTTAAGCTGAACATATATTCAAAAACCAAATAGTCTTTCTCAAGATAAAATAGGAACTACCCGTTAACCATTTGGACAAAAATAAAAGCACACACCTACTTCACATGATACTTAAACACAAAAAGCTAAACTGTAAATGTATTAGAAGATAATGCATGTAAATATTCTTTTAACCTTGGCAAAAAATTTATTTCTAATATACAAAGAACTCCCAAAACACAGTAAGATAATCTGACTGAAAGTAAAAGGGCACAAACTTGGGGCACCTGGGTGGCTCAGTTGGTTAAGCATCTGACTCTTGATTTTGGCTCAGGTCATGATCTCATGGTTCACGGGATGGAGCCCTGCATTAGGCTCTTTGCTGACAGAGTGGAGCCTGCTTGGGATTCTCTCTCCCCTTCTCTGCCCCCCCCCACTTGTACTCTTGCTCTCTCTCAAAATACATAAAACATTAAAATAAGATAAAAAGGGCAAAAACTTGCAATTTACAGAGGATGTAACATTTGCTCATCCTAATCCTTACAAAAATTCTAACCAAAGCAAGAAGGTGCTATTTCTCATTTATCAGACTGGTTAAAATTAAAAATAAAAAGATCAACAGTATCTTGTTTTGGCAGATATATGTGGAGAAAAGGGCACTGAAAGACATTGCTGCTCAGAATGGTAATTCAGTATAGCCTTTCTGGAGGTCATTTTGGCAGTACTGATCAAAAATTTAAATGGTACCACTCTGACCCAGAATGAATTCTACTTCTAAGGCTCAGCAGTAGGGAGTGATTAAATTATACTAGATCCATGCTTTGAAATTCAACGCAACCATTAAAAAGAATGGAGTTGAGCTGTATGTTTTGACATAAAAATACACATAGCACATAAATAGATAAGCACAGTATGTAGATGCTAAAAGGTATAAAAGAATATACACCAATTGTCAGAAGATTTTTGAAATGTGGTATGAATAAAACAAGGCTATCATTTGGGGAAGGACAGGGACACTAATTTTTAAATAAAATATTTTGTTGGAATCTTTTAACAGTAAACACGTTACTTTTATAATTTAAAACGTTTGAAAAGGGAAAAAAGATGAGCTTAGAAAACATTAATTTGAAAGTTTTACAAATAGGAAATCCAGTCCTATCTACAGGCTTATGGCATCCATAAATACGCATGGTAACACACATAGCCAAATTGAATTGTCCCATGAAAGAGCTCAAAATTGATCCCCGTGTTGAAAAGTAGCCACCATAGTCAAAAGGACAAAGAAACTGAGCTTTCTTTGCTTTTTCTCATTTACCTTTCTACTTCCCTAAAATTTCCCGATTATGAGGGGTAACTTTCTTATAGGAAGGGGCCACTTATTCTGCACTTCTATGGATGATATCTGCTGGCATATTTAGAAACTGATTCAGTTCAGTTTCAAGAAAAGATAGAGCACAGTGAAAATAGGTTCACCTGGGTTTGACACCCAACTCCACCACTAATCAGCAACATTTGCTATCTTGGACAAATCACTTCCCCTAACCTGAGCCTAAAAAATAAGGAGTCTGATGAGGCGCCAGTCAGTTAAGCATCCTACTCTTGGTTTTGGCTCAGATCATGATTTCACGGTTTCATGAGTTCAAGCCCTGCATCAGGCTGTGTGCTGACAATGCAGAGAGAGCCTGCTTGGGATTCTCTGTTTCCCTCTCTCTCTGCCCCTCCCCCACTTGTGCTGTCTCTCTCTCTCAATATTAAATAAACTTTAAAAAAGTGAGTTTGATATGGATAATATCAAATACAGGTTCTTTCTCAGCTCTTCTGTTAGACCTGGAGAAGACTACCATTTAAAATTTTTTTTTAATGTTTTATTTATTTTTGAGACAGAGCATAAGCAGGGGAGGGGCAGAGAGAGAGGGAGACACAGAATCCGAAGCAGGCTCCAAGCTCTGAGCTGTCAGCACAGAGCCTGACGCGGGGCTCAAACTCACAAACTGTGAGATCATGACCCGAGCCGAAGTTGGACACTTAACCGACTGAACCACCCAGGTACCCCAGAAGACTACCATTTTAAAGTCACTGGTGGGGCACCTGGGTGGCTCAGTTGGTTAAGCGTCCCGACTTTGGCTCAGGTCATGATCTCACGGTTGTGAGACACAGCCCTATATCAGGCTCCACACTGAGCACAGTCTGCTTGAGATTCTCTCTCTCTGCCCCTCATCCCCGCTCCCACTCTAAAATTAAAAAATAAAAATATAAAAAACCAAAATGCTCCATGTGAAAGGTTGTCAAGTGATACCTGCATCTCTCCAGACTATACTGCCTCTTAAGGATGGCCTTGCAAAGACCGTTAGGAAATTTGAGGAGCCTGGAAATGGATACCCAGATTAGGTCAAAGGACTGCAAGGTACTCTAGGCTGGAGGAGTCAAGCTAGCCCCCACAAAACATGGCAGTAGGTATAGATGTAAGGAAAGAGCCACCTATAGCAAGGATACTGAATCTATCCGGATTTATGCTCTTCTCTAATACTAATGTATCAGGGCTTACCCTGAGGTGCTGTCATACTCTAAGTCAACATGGATTATATGCTAAACATACCACAGTGAATAATGCAGGATAATATTTCTGAAGGGCAATTTGAGAAGTATCAAAAGTCTTACAGTTTTGCATTCCAGTTCTAGAAATTTCTTAAGGAAATAAACATAATGTCACAAAGACTTCTCATTTGGATGCTCTTGAGTTTCTTTCCTTTACTCAGCACTTATTTACCAAATGGACTACTGTGTGCTAGGAAGCATTGTTAAAGATCATGGAAGACTAGGACTTAAAAAGGTTTGAACACAGGGAGTTGGTTAATAAACTATAAATCATGTACACAATATAATCCAGCCATTAAAAATGTTATAGAAGTATATATTATGACAGAACAGAGATCAATATATTAAGTGGGAACAACAAATTTCAAAACACCATTTCTATATTGGTTTGGGGAACAGCTAAAAAAAAAAAAAAAAAAAAGACAATTTGGGGACAACCAAGGAAATGTAAATATGGACAGGATACTAGATAATATTAACAAAAAGAACGAATTTCCTAGGTGTGATAAATGGCATTGTAGGTCCTGATTAAGACATGCCTGCCAAAGGATTTAAGGATGAAATGTCACTCTAACTTCATATGCTTCAGAAAAATTAAATGCCCATGTGTACATATAAATCAAATATGGCAAATTTTAACAACTGTTGGTGATATAGATGCTCATTGTGCTAGTCTTTCAACATTTTTATGTTTGAAAATTTTCACAATAAAAAGTTGGAGGGAAGGTTATGAATTACATTTTTGCAAAGAATAAATTTTTGAAAAAAAGTGTGCTTATGCTACTCAAACATAAAGAAAAGCATTGGAAGAATATATTACGTACCAACATACTAATAGTATTCATCTGAATGGCAAGAAATTTCTGTGCTTATCTGTATTATTTCAATAGTAAGCCATGTATACTTCTATAATCATGGGGAACATTACTTAAAATCAGGAAAGCATTTTCAAACAAGAATTACAATAAAATGAACAAATGACTCAATAATATCCCATTCCCAAAGTACTCTTATTAAAGGGTTGTATAAACTTTTAACAAGTATGCAAACAATATTACATAAGTAATAGTGTGAACATCACATAGTTTTTAAATTTCTACTTACATGAGTAATTTATACCATTCTCACAATATAATAATTCAAGCAATTCATGGTAAAGATAGCAGTAGGGAGGGGAATGCTGGGATAAAGTTCTTAAATATTTCCCCTTATATCAAACCTCCCCATTAAAAGATCTAAGGTAAAAATAAATGTTAAAGATGATCATCAGCTCAGGAGAGGGGGGTAGGGAAAGGGTTTTTGTTATATTATTCTCTGTATTCTTCAGTATATTTTGAATTTCTCAGAAAAAGAAATGCAATAATTACAGAATAATTACAGAAAAAGCTAAAGTTTGCCTTGGCTACTCCTTCCAAATAATCAGTTTACCCTAGTTTTTAAAAAATATATAAATAGCGCCATATAGTACATGCTATCTTGCAACTTGCCAAAATTATCTCCGTATAAATAGCTGTATTAATTTATACCACTTGTGGCAGTATTCTAAGACCATACTCTCACCTGTATTTTTGCCATGACCTGGCAGTATCTAACTATTTTTTGCCAATCTAATGGTTAAAAAGTATCTCATTTTAGTTTGCAATTCTGGTATTTGAGTATCTTTTCTTGTTACCAGACCGTTTTAGTTCCTATTCTGGGTAAAGTCTGTCCCTAATTTTCTGCTCCTCTTACTTTTAAACCGTTACTCTTATTAAGATGGGAACACACCAAACAAAATGTTAATGATGACTGAATATTTTTGTGGGAGTAGGAATCTTTTCCCAAAATAACACATTTCCTAGTTTTTCCTAAATTAATTCAGTAACAGAAAGTAGAAAATGATATAAGTGAATGAAAAAGATCCTTTTAGATGCAAGTACAGTAAAACCTTGGATTTCGACTAACTTTTTCTGTGAGTGTTCCGCAAGACGAGCACACCTTTCCAATAAATTTTAACTTAATAACAAGCGATGTCTTGCAATGTAAGTGACACCAAATGTCACATGATCCCAACTGAGTCAATGGTTCTTGAAATTCGCTTTGATATATGAGTGCTTTGGATTACAAGCATGTTTCCAGAACGAATTATGCTCGCAAACCAACGTTTTACTTAGTACTTTCAGGATACCTATTATAGGAGCACACACCACCACCCTAGAGGAGCTCATAAAATCCAGCTTAAGGAAATAAACACAACTAAAGCACAAGTCTTGTGAAGAAATCAAATAATGGTTGTGGCTACTGATTCATTTGGGATACATTTAACTAACTTCATTTTTGTACAGCATTTCTTTGAGTTCATGATGTACTTTTCACAAATCTTGTTTAACTCGAATAAATTTTTTTGTGACATTTTCTGATGCCCTCCCATAAACTGCTATAGCACATTTTGTTCACTCCTCCTCATTGTAATGATCATTTTGACTGTGATTTACAAGTCTCTCTCCCCTGGTACACCATGCTGCCCTCCCTCCTCCAGTTGCTTGCCTCTATATCCCCAGTATCTAGCATTATTGGGTATGTCCTCAAATATTTGTTGAGTGACTGAGATATCATCACCCTCATTTAAAGGATGAGGAAACTGTTTCAGTGATGAAGTAATTTGCCCCAAGTAACATAGCTATTAAGTATTTATTTTACATAAATTACTATGGCCTTACCTTTGTAGTATACTGTACAATTTAAACATTTGAAATAATACATCATCTCACTTTAATGCTCATAGCAACTTATGAAGTAGGCTTTTTGATTACCATTTCATAATTGAGAATGAAACCTGAGGCACACTCCAATTCTAGTTTATATGAAGCACAGTGGTCTCTTTACATACTTTATAGGTCACTAATTGGGTATAGGAGCCAATACCCAATACCTCTAAAAATAGATACCTTTATGCAGCAAACATCTTGCGGAATGATGGGAGAGGGGAGGGGAGAGGAGGGAGAGAGCAGAAGACAGTCAAAGCAATAGGATGGAGACTGGAAACCAGTTAAAGGTCCACCTGAAGACTATAAACTGGTATCACAGTGTTAATCACATGTGCCATTTTGAAACCCAAAGGTTTTTCTTGGTATTACCCAGTATTCATAGAAGACAACTGCAGGCTTTCTCACATATCAGCAGTCTCAAAGGCTGGGGATAAAGAGTTAAGGAGAGCTTTAAAAAATAACAGGTTATATCATGCATGGACAAAGCAGGGAAAAAATGTTAACATAAAGGAAAAGGCTAAGGACCTTTAAACATCATCCCAGTCCTTAAATGAACTGAGTTTCTTCAGTGAAGAGAACAACTACCATTCATTTTATGTCCCTAGATCCTTGTACTTAAAAACACTCAGTAAATGCTTACTGAACTAAAAAGAGGTTAAGACATGAAGAAAAAACATACATTAATTTAAAAAACAATGGCTTCCAATTTACTGAACACTTACTATATGCCATGTGCTGTACTTCAGAGAATATATAAAATGTTAAAAGGGATAATATTTACCTCTTTTCTAATCTGTGTATGGTGCTACTGAAGTATGTTAACAGTGGTGATACTGATGACCATTACGAAGACTCATTATGGGTTACTAAGGTTACAGCAGAATCATGAACAGAACAAAGTTGAGCCACAGGGGGCTGTGTAGATATAGGGAGATAAAGACAACCAATGTATTATTACACATCACCACAGAACTGGATAAGACCCTTCAGAGGATATGAATGTGATTCCTAATGCGTGGCAAAGTGAAAAAACTACTCTGGTTAACACCCAGTTATCACTGGCCAGAGTCAGCCCAAAAATGACCAAAGAACAACCCTTTCCTCCCCACCACTGATGATCCCAACACAGACCTGAAGGGTCCAGACAGGCTTTGCTAACTGGCCATCACTTCACCACCGTGACTGCCCATCTCTGAGCTGTTGGAGGGGTTAAGTGAAATAGTATGTTAAAGAAATAACCATCTACTGACCACACAGAGTGTACTAACAACTTACATTTTCCCATTTAAGCCCAATAACACCACAAATAATGTATTTTCCCCAGATGAGGCAACAGATACGTTAATGTGTCCAACATGACAAAACTAATACGTGGCCAGAAAAAAAATTTTTTTAATTCATCATTAATCCTATCCTTCTCCTACAAACTGTATCACTGAGTAACCTTATAATTATTCCACTTAATATATGAAAACAAAATGACAGAGTTAGAACATCAGCATTTTGACATTCCCAATGACTAATGTTCAGAAATCGCTGTTAATATAAAAAAAAAACACAAGACATCATTACAACTTAATGAATGCTGTGAACACACCACCAATATTCTTGCCAAAGGGAATGAACCTAAATTTATAAAATCCTCTGGATCCACTGTCAATTTGCATGAAATATAGAGGACAGAGGAATATGTAAGAACTGTACTGAGTAGGCAATAAGCAAAATCCAGTCTGTGGGAAACTCCACAGGTCAAATGGCCTGAGTTCTTCAACAGATATAGCATAAGGAAAAGAAAGAAAGGAAAGTTACAAGTATTTAAAATACATCAAGTTTTAAATGGACAAAGCAAATTAACTGTCCAGGGATATACACTTGGATAATAAAGACAGAACAGAATGCAAGTGATTACTATAAACTCAAAACAGTAGATACTTTCCAGAGAGATACTTTCTGGATTCTGTGGTTGGGATGGGCAGGTGGATGGACTTAACAGGGTAACAGGCAAGGTTCTATTTCTTGAGTTATGGTTACAAAAGTGTTTGCCCTAAAATAATTTATTACACTACAAATTTGTTTTGGGGTGGTTTTTCCTATTTGTATATTATTAGTTACAATAAAAGAAAAACACTTCAATCACATTAATGCTGCTTACATATGATATGATTCTATTTCTATGATACGCCTAGACTAGGCAAATTATAGAAACATAAAATAATGAGTGGTGGTACTGGGTTTCCTCTAGGGATGAAAATGTTTTAAAATTGGTGTGTAGTGGCTCTACAACCATGAAAACACTGAAGACCACCGTACGCTTTAAATGGGCAAGTTGTATGGTATGGGAATTATGTCTCAACAAAACTGTTTTAAAAAAAAGTCTAAGACACCCCAGTTAAGCCAAGACACACTTTTAAAATAAAGACTGTGGGGGCGCCTGGGTGGCGCAGTCGGTTAAGCGTCCGACTTCAGCCAGGTCACGATCTTGCGGTCCGTCAGTTCGAGCCCCGCGTCAGGCTCTGGGCTGATGGCTCGGAGCCTGGAGCCTGTTTCCGATTCTGTGTCTCCCTCTCTCTCTGCCCCTCCCCCGTTCATGCTCTGTCTCTCTCTGTCCCAAAAATAAATAAACGTTGAAAAAAAAAATTAAAAAAAAAAAAATAAATAAAATAAAGACTGGGATAGAGCCCAAAAATTTCCATTTCTGACAAGCTCCCAGATGCTGCTGCTGTTGCACACATTTTGAATGACCACATTTTGAGAACCACTGCAACAGAGGATTTTAAAAACGCTTCCAGCTCAGAGCAGTACTAAACAGCACTGGAAAGTAAAGTGTTTTACTCAGGGACTGAGAAATCAGTCCAGAAAAAAGTTAACACTATGCCAAGCATTGTTCTATTCCCTTGATTCCATGACCATAAACATCAGCAACTCCTGGGAACTTGCTGGAAATGCAAAGTCTCAGGCCCCTCCCAGACCTACAGGATCAGAACCTCTGGAGTTGGAGCCCAGCCATCTACTTCAGCAAGCCCTCTAGGTGAATCTGATGTTCCTTGAAATTTCAAAACTACTATTCTAAGCATTTTAAATGCATTAACTCAGCTAAACTTTTCCAAAACCTTATGAAATAGGTAACATTATCAGCATTTTACAGATTAAGAACTGTGGCACAGAGGTTAAATAATTTGCACAAGGGGCGCCTGGGTGGCTCAGTCGGTTGGGCGTCCGACTTCGGCTCAGGTCAGGATCTCGCAGTCCGTGAGTTTGAGCCCCACGTCAGGCTCTGTGCTGACAGCTCAGAGCCTGGAGCCTGTTTCAGATTCTGTGTCTCCCTCTCTCTCTGACCTTCCCCTATTCATGCTCTGTCTCTCTCTCTGTCTCAAAAATGAATAAACCTTAAAAAAAAATTAAAAAAAAAATAATTTGCACAAGATGACAACTAGTAAAAAATGGAGCCAGAACTTGAACCCAGGGAATCTGGCTCCAAAGTCCATGTTTTTAATCACTATGCTGAAAGATCTTTCCACCTATAAGAACTCAATTGGCAGAATGCAATAATAAAGAATTAGCAGATAAAAAAAATGCAAAGACCAGGAGAAATACACTTCACTATAAAGACAGGTGAATAAGGAAATCATCAGGCAAATAATGTTATCATTAAAAAAGCAATCTTCCAAAAGCATTCCAGAACATAAGCAGCCACCAAATGTTAATATATCCCAGTATTTCCAAAGCAATTATCTCTGATATCTAATTATAAGGACTTAAAATCTGGGTTATGCTAAAGATGGTACATAAATTCATGGCAGTATGTTCACATTTACCAATCTTTAAAATCTAAATGATTATACTAAAAGATCATTCCAGAGTAATTTGAACCTCCCTACTCCTTGTCCCTTTTAGTCACTATACAATCAGAATCTAGGGTTTGAAAAAGAACTTTCACACTTCTCGAGTCCAATGCGCAACCCAGACTGAATCCATGTATAATACCAATTTCCATTCAATATTCATAAGAAGCTAAAAGAAATTCCAACTTTTGTAAAATCACATTCTGGGATCAATCCATGTCACCACTGTAATTTTTAAAGCCAAACAATTAAAAACTTTTTAAGGGCACTAAAATGTGAAAATCCTCAGTATTAACAGTCCAAATGAAACCCAGAGTTGTTCTACTCATAGAGAGCCACTCTTTCACTACTTGAAAACATTTCTATAACCAGAAGACCAAGCTGATCAACAAGTACATCAAGTTTTAGGAACTCAACCCCTATGACACATCAAATGAGAAGGCTTCCAAAGAATCTTCAGAGCTGAATTATCCCTGACATTAACATATAAACATCTGGTAACCAGTCATTGAGGAAACAAGTTGGAGAACAATACAGCAAACACCCAGAGCCCAAGTACTTTGACTATCAACCTTATAGATGGTGAGATCATTGTAAAGCAGCTTAATATGGTTACAGCTACACATGAGATTTTAACAACTTAATCTAACTGCAGGAAAGATAACATGGAACATGAAGGGCAAATATTTTCAAAGCAACCAAGTTTGGCATTTCAATACTCTGAGCCCATGGTTGAAAACACGCAACAAAAGAGAAAAAACCAACAGCTCTTCCATTAAAGACTTGTAGCTGTTAAGAACTCTGGAAACAATTCAAACATTGCAATGCCTACTGTGTAAAGTTCTGTTCCAAAAATCTAGTTATCCCAGTTTCAAAACTCTGGATTAGAAGGTTTAAGTGACCTTGTTCAAACTTCCTAGTAACTACAGAAAACTCAAGACATGAGTAAATACCTAACCACTACATCCAACATGCTCAAAATTTTTTTGCCGAATAAATGGACTTCGCTGTAATTCCCAAGAAATTACCTCTTTACGTGGTCACTTTTCAACTAGTGATCTGATTTCTCCATTAATGAACGAAGAACTGAAAAGCCTGAACTCCTGATCCGTAGCACTGGTGATTCAAAATCATATTTCATCTAAGTACCTCAAAAACTTTCATTCATGACCTCTATCCTCTCTGCCTCTACAACTTGGAATGACTGTCATTTCAAAAGTAGGCACAAGTGGCCTTGTTCTGCCCACATTTGTGCTTAAGTCAAAGGCTGGCTGGAGCCTTTATGTGCCAACTTCCATTCCCAGGTTTGACCATGGAAGGGACATACAGTAGATCCCAAGATAACCAATTCTGCACAAGGAAAGAAATGAACAGTTTAAACGACTTTATGCTGTAGAACATTATTTCCAAAAGAAATAAAATGAAAAATAACAGAAAAACCATGGTTGTATATTAATAGCTGAAAATCAAGAGGAAAGTGAAAGTTCTCAAAAATTGTTTAGTAGTGCCATTTCAAAAACTTTATTCTAGCCAGAAGAACTCACCACTAAGTCTTAATAGCTTAGAAGTTATGAGTCAGAGCAGCTGAGATACCAACATCAAAAGAATAAAAAGCAACATTTTAAGATAGTATAAAAATAACTAAGCCACCTAGGAAATTGAAACCATGAAAAATCCCAAAGGCACAGTCAGGTCATTATCTAGAAAACATTAGCTTCTTCCATAAGGAGGCCTACTATTCATGTGGGCAGCAAGCAGGGCCAAGACATGGAACTGAGATCAGGTATCAGTTAAATCAGACTCTACCACAGTAAGGGGAATCCATGACTAGTTATTTCAGGATAGTGCCTAGGCCAGCACTATCAACTCCAACTGGGATACAGGAGATTACTGCCATTGTCCCATTATAATGGGGGTCCTCCAAGGTCTTTAACTTAGTAAGAATGAGCTAGATACCACTGCTGGGATGTAATCACCAAATGTGAGGGAAACTGCAGAACAATTTCTTCAACACATAAATCAGAAAAAGAGAGAGGGAACCTGCAGATTAAAACAGATTTAAGAAATAAACATCAATCCACCTTTGTGACAAATGGACTTTCTTTGGACCCTAATACAAACTAAAATTTGAACATTAGTTTCATATTTGATATCTTCAAAAATCATTGTTAATGTTTTGAGTTGTGATAATGGTTTTGAGATTATGTTTAAAGAGCCCTTTTCTTTTAGAGATACAAATATTTTACAAATAAAAATATGACAGCAGGGGTTTATTTCAAAATAATGGGTGGGGATAGTAGGTAGAAGTACAGATGAAGAAGAACCGCTACAAGTTGGCAACTGTTAAGCTGGTTATGGGTACACAGGGGGATTATTACACTATCCAGTTTCTGTATGTTTGATATTTTTCATAACTCTTTGAGAAATAACTAATTAGACACAGTATCTTGTAATTTTATTTTCTGAATGGTGCTTAGGGTGATTTAAAAATCATGTGCACACAGAATTCATTTAAACAATAACATGATATGCAACCAATGCCACATCAGATCCAAATAATGAAAAAAACCAAAGTAGCTCAATTACAGAATGGAAATACATACACTCCCCACCACCACCTCCATTCCAGGAAGTAAAATACAAATACTACCCAAAGATCTACAAAAACTAACCTAAAATCACAGCCAATCATACTCATCCTGGTGGGAAATCCCAACACTTCTACAGCCTCCTGAACCTTCCTGACCAAGTTGGTCTTGGTCTGCTGGTTCCTCCGGAGTGCTAACCCACTCAGCTCAGACTACTGGAGGACCTACAAAAAAAAAAAAAAAAAAAAAAAAAAAAGGGTGGGGAGAGAGAGATACACATTTATTAGGGTGTGGGGGAGTTAACCATTATATAAATGTTCAAACATACTCAAATTATTATTTAAGTAATAGCCCTCACATATCAATTTGCATTTTTAAGGACCTGCTTTCGACAGTAATAAGAATTCAAAACCAAAAGCCAAGCCAATTCTTCCATTCTGACATTCAGACAACACCCCCTGAAAATTCAACTCAGTCCTCAACCCAAATGAAATTATAGGGGACAGTAATTACTTTATAGAAAACTTTATATACTCACTGTAAACTGATACTAAGGCAATATTAAATTTATTATTTTTTTTGTGAAAAGAACCACACACTACTTTACAACTTCACACATCTTTTTGGGCATACTGGGAGACAACTGATAAACACCTGGGAAACTCAGGTTGAACTGTGCCACTGAACCTTACACAAAGCTTTTAACTGGTATTGCCACTCCTTCCTCACTTCTCTGAGATCTACCTAGAATAAATTAAACCTTTTAGGTCACACCTAGATTATCATTCCCAGATTTATTCTAGTTCTGAACAAGAATCAAATTGAGGTTTAGTTAATTTCTGATTCATTACTTGACCCACTGTAAAAAAACACCAAGGCAATATCACAAAACAGAAAGTGATCTCCTGTCCTCCAATGAATAGGGGTAAAACTCTATTACCTCCAAAGCACTTTAAACTGAACAAAGCAAACCCAAAAGCTCAAAACTAGTGCCCACGTAGTTAATTACCAGATGGTTACCTATGGTATCTTTACTCCTAGGTAAACTTTTCACCTCATCATATTCCTATTTCAAACCTCATCACCCGGCCAAGGTAATAGACAAAAGTGTTGACTTTAATATTGGTCTAATCAAAATATTAACAGTAGGAAAAACTACCTTCAAATTGAATACATTCACTTCTATTTAATAAGAATGCTGGAAAATATAACATGGTAAAATACAACAAGGAGTAGTATATTAAAAAAAACTAGCAGTAACTCACTATGGGAAAGTATCTTGGTATTCCAAACAACTTTCCTAAATTCTCTCAGATAGGAATTGCCTTGTGCAGGTAAAGCCAAATAGCAGATCCCCACACTAATCTGAGGAACCAAAGAAAGGAGGTGGGAGAAAAGCAGTATGAACACTTGAAAACTAACTGGCAGAAGTTCCCTTGCTTACTGTGTAAAGCATGGTAACAAATTTCATCTTTGGGCGAACAACAGGACAGGCTCTCTTTGAAGCAGTGGAAGGGAGTAGGCAAGGGATGAGGCATCCCTTCTAAAAGGCAAACACCTGGATGTGGTTCTTGACAGGAATCTCATGGCCAGTGGTCATTTCAAGATAGTGATTTTGCACTAAAATTCCTAGACTAGTAGGTTAACACAGGTGGGAATTCCAATCAAACATCATGAACCAAAGGAGATAAAATAGTGTGATCCAAAAGGAGGAAAAAACTACAAAAACGATAGGACAAGCCTAGAAATATACTAAAAACTTAGAGGAATAAAAATCTCTTCTTTCTCAGGTCATAAAACTACCCTATGACACAGATACATCTTCCAATCTATTCTTACACCAATAAAAACTAACTACAATTTATTGTGTGTCTACCATAAGCCAGACACTTTACAAACTAATTCTAGCACCTATAAAGCGCTACTATCCCTATTACACAGATGAAAAAACTGAGAATCTGAAGTCATATGCCCAAGGTCACAAACTCCCATGTGAATCCAAAGCATACAGTTATTTCCACCATACCAGTGCCTCCCTTGACTGGAGAATGTTGGTGTCTCCTCAATCTATGCAAGGCTAAGGGAGCCTAAGAGAAAACAATGGTGAATATGTAATCTATAAAGAAAACAAATGATAGGGAATTGTCTACAGTAATGGTGGAATGGTGGAAAGGCAGAGAAAAAAGTAGAACAGGGCAATGATTGAGGGTCAGAGGATAATCAAAGCTATTTTATTTTCTAGCACATGGAGGAGAGGAAAATGTAGTGGAGCCTGACAGGAGGGTATCTTCTCTCTAAGGGATGGAAGTCCTGAAAAAAGAACACGGGGAGGGGTATAAAAGAATTGAGAAGCATGTTAGGAGGTGATCAGAAGCAAAGATAGAGGTGCACCGACCAAGAGGACTCAGGAACTCAGAGGAAGGCAGGGAAAAGGGGCAGTTCCCAAGCTTGCAAAGAAAGACTGCAGGGGATAGAGAAGGACAAAAAGTTGGTTTATTGGAGGATTATCCTCCACAGCTTTTCCTTTAGGGTTCTGGCGGGGGGCCGGGGGTGTCGGGGAGCGTAATGAGGAAGGAAAGGCTAACAGCCCCAAGAACAGATGATCTGCAATCATCCAACCACCAATCCATTCATTGTTCCATCTAAGAGTTAAAAGTGGTCGAGCAGCCTGCAAAGTTGCAGAAATCAGTGTCGTGTACTCGAATCAGGGTCATACAAATCTGAAGACCTGAGGAAACGGAAGGCTACTGTACAGTTCCATCCACAAAGATGGAGTAAATGCAAGAAAGGGGAAAGGCTCTACTCAACGCTTGCATCAAGAGGACCAATGGAAGAGGGAGACAGGACAGGTTAGAGAACTTGGCTAAGCTTTTCCTTAATAGGGCTGGGGTGGGGGTGACAGGGAAAAGCTCCTCTTAAATACAATCCTCAAATATCCATGTGGATGTAGACAGAATTAGGGGAAAAGGAGGAGGAGTACATCAGAGACACCAAAACTAGACCCCTAAATCTTAGTTCAAACACCAAGGCAGTTGGGGAAGTAGAACCCACCTCAACTCAAGAAAAACCAGGGGATTCATCTGGGCCGCTGAAGGGGCGGAGAACAGAGGCAGGCCCGAAAAAAGGTAGTGGAAAGGGAACCAGCCGTCGTAGGTTGGTCCCCTTCCCCCCACCGCCCAATCTAACCCCCAACCCCAGTCCCTAACTAACTCCAGGTATCCCGCCCCCCACCCTTCCCAACCCGCCCACTGCAGTGGCGACAACCGATTGGTGGGGCAAAGGCGGGCCCACACGCGACTGAGGCCCGGGAAATGGTGTCGCCTCAACCGAACAGAGACGGCGTGGTTTTCGCCTCAGGTTTGGCTTACCGGCACCTCACTGTTTCCCCAACCTTCACCTCCTTAACGTCGGGTGCCTGAGAAGCGTCATAAACGCAGACAGCCAACACTTCAGTCTCGGGTCCTGGCCGGACAGACATCATCTCCCGCCGCCATCTTAACAGCAAGCGGACCGACCCTAGTCACTGCCCCCCTCCCCCAAGCTACCTCCGCCACCGCCAACGGATCCCACGAGGACGTAACCCCGCTCGCGCGAGAACTCACCGGACAAGAACAGCACGAGCCGAAGACGCTACCGCCGCCTCCGCGGCTGCCGCAGTCCGTACGCTAACCGCGGCCGCCTCCGCGCGATCCCGCGAGAACCTCCTACCGGACGGGAAAAGCCTGAGCCCAGCCCTTCCCAGACCCCTCCTCCCACCAAAGCCGAAGTCTTTACGGTTCCGCTCTCACCCTACGCGAAGCGAAGAGCAAATGACGCACAACCTCACTAAGCACCGAGGGGCGGAGCCAATCTGCCGCTGCCGCCGGCTCCCGCATGCGCCGAGAGAACTATCGCGATATTACGTTTTAGTTTCTGCGAGACCTTCGAATTCACTGCAGGATGCCGCCCGCGCCTCGCCTTTAGGAAACACGAGATCTCGCGAGACCTAATGCACGCTCCTAAAAAGGAGAGAGGCGGAGCTTCATGAAAATGACTGGGAGTTTTTCGGGGGGAAGGGAGGAACCTCCCGTCCTGCAGGGATCTCGCCTACCACGAGGTTTCCGACCCACTGCGGAGCTGGCTGCCAAACCTCGCGATGACACAGCTCAGCGCCAAATCTCGGCCATGTCCTGAAAACTGCCTCCGCCCCCGATCTAAGGTGTCTAGAGCCTAGTGCTTAAGGAAAATTTAAAAAGTCAACCTGTTTATTCTCACGCTCCCGGACAGAGCTGTACCAATTAACCAAACTGCGTTCTGGAAGAGGAGCAATGGGTCCCCCATTGTTACCTGCCTCCAGTAGTCACATATTATCCTGGACTAACACATGAAAGACGTTCAGTCTCACAATAAGCTCACAAATGCAAATGAAAACAATGACATAACATTTTTTGCCCATTAGATCGGGGAAAAAATTTTAAGACCTAATAACCACACTCCTTCCATCGCCGCACTGCAGGCTAACCTGAATCCATCTTAATGTAACGAAAGGCTCATATCGTTAGTTCTAGCTCTAAAGCCACTAATTTTTAACTCCTGACGCTTTACCTTGGCATAACCAAAAGATCCAATAAAGTGGTTTTCTCCAAACAAAGGAGTCTGCCCTCAAAGGAAAATTCAAGCGGGGGATGGGGGGTGCGTGCTTGCAGTTTTTAATATGGCAGTTTTTCCACGTCTAGCCAACAATGTTTCTCCAATAAATCTTGGATCCAATCTGGCTCGATTTGTGGGCTTTTCTATTCTAATGCATTGTTCTGTCCATTCTAATTTAAATACTGTTCCTTTAGAGTACATTTTAATAGCTGGTAGTACAAATACCCCCATCTTTACTTATCTTTTAAAATATTTTCTCGGTTTTTCTTAGCCATCTTTTTTTCTGGATGAACTTTAGAATCATATTAAGTTCCAAAAACTTGGCATATTTATTGAAATTCCATCAATTGTATAACTCAACATAGGAAAAATTACCATCACTACAAAATTGAGCTTTCCTACCGAGAAGCATGGTATCCCTTCTCCATGTATGCAAACGTTCTTTTATTATATACCTCAATAAAGTTTTGTAGTTTACTTCTAGGTATTTTTTTCGTTTTTCTTGCTACTGCGAATGGGGTTTTTAATATTAAATTTTCGAAATGCTTATTGCTTATAGATATTTTATATTTGCCTACTTACTTTTATAATCGGGCAAATAAAAAATATGTTCAATTTCACTGGTAATCAGAGAAATGCAAATGAAAACAATGACATACCATTTTTTGCGCTTCAAATTGGCCCAAATTACAAAGATTGATAATAATTCATGTTGGCACAACTGTGGAAAAAAGGGCAATATTGCACAACATTGGAAGAGTGTAAATCAGTATAGCCTTTTGGTAAGGCAATTTGGACAAATCTATCAAAATTCAAAATGCATATACACTGAGTAGCGATTACTCTTCTAAGAATTTCTCCTACGGAAATACTCATACATGTGCATGAAACGTATATATACAAACCCATTCATTATAGCATTGCTTGTAATAGCCCCCTTCCCCCCGCCAAAGGGAAACCAGCTAATGTACACCAATCGGGAAATGGTTAAATAAACTGTAGTACAATCATACAATGCAGCTGTTTATAAATGAGATAAATTTAGAGTCCCTGATATATGAAGATCTACAAGATATATTAAGTTTTTAAAAAGCAATTAACCAAAACGAATGTTTTTGCGTGTGTGTGTGTAGTACCATTTAGATACCAAAACATACATATACAACGCCTAGTAGTTACCCGCGAAGCCTGCCTATCGGCCCCTCACCTTCCCCCTCCTCTGAGGCCGCCTTCCGAGAACCCGTGAGATAAACGCTGAAGGCCTGGCCTCTACTCCCTCTCTAGGGCCACTTGGCCACAGCTAATGCCGGTACCTCGCATCCCCACTGTCAGCCGCTCTCCCGCCGCGCTGCCTGCCGCTGCCCCGCTGCCCCAGAAGATGCGGCTAGCTTTGGGCTGGCGCTTGCCAAGGCCTGGGGGAGGGGAGAGAAGGCGGGGTTGAGGGAGGGCTGGGGCAGGCCGCCGGGCCCCTTCACCAGCCTCCCCTGCTGGCTCCCCAAGGCCGCCACCTCCGCGACTCTGCGCAGGGTCCCGTGGGAACAACCCTCCGCGAGGAGCCGAGGACGGCCTCGCGAGCAAAAGCCGCCCCCCCGACCCGGGGAAAAGACGCTTACCTCGGTGACAGTAGCTCCGCGGGGCCCGCGAGAGCGTGCCCGGTCCGCGGCCCTGCTTCGGCCCTGCTCCCTTCGCTCGCCCTCCGCGGAAAACCTACCCCTCTGGCTCTCCTCACACCCGATCTGAGGCTCCACCCCCCCGCTTGAGAAGCCCCGCCCCTGCCCCTCTAGAGGGCACTCCCTCCGCGGTGGAGTAGAGTCCCCTATAGCGGACTGCGCCTGAACTATTTATTCCCTGTCCAGCATATCCAACATTAGAGGATAGTAGGGTCGCTAAGGAATTGGGATCTGATTCGAGGCACGATGTGAGCCGCTGAAGGGTGACGTGATTTGATTTGATTTGATTTACGTTTAAAAATTAACAATCTCTCCGGCCGCCTTGTGAAGAATGGGGGCAAGAGGGCAAGCGGGGACACGGTGTGGAGGGCTGGAGACGACGGGGACGCTGACCACAGTGAATCCCTCCCCCCCCACCCCCCGCGGCAAACCCTTAGAACACGTACTTCAGGCACGTAGTAAGCTCTCAATAAACATCCTCTTTATTGTTCTCCTTGGTATTATTTGGGGTGGTAGTGCGATTGGCAGAATTTATAGAGGATCTGCACCTGTGAATGCATAGGAATAAAAAGGATCTGGTAGGAGATACCCCTATTAATCGCGCTTCATCTGGGTTGCAGAATGAGATTAGAAGGTGAAAAGAGAGGGGAATTTTGAATCGCAACTTTAAATACTTCGATAAGGTTTGAGTTTTTTTAAAGCATGTATTAACTTAGTATTTTAAAGCATAAAGACAAAACGCACTATCCAAAGTACTCTTGAGACATAGAGGAAATAAAAACTATAATTATACCTTCCAGTTCTAATTCTAGCCCTCCAGAACAGTGGTTCATGCCTCGAATTGAGAATCTGATGAATGGATCCACTGCCTGCCAAATAAATATTTATACATAAAATTTTGTGTATGATCTCTGCTTTATGGAGGCCCTTTTTCAGAGAGATTGATCCATTAAATATTTAATGGGTGAATGTTATTCCATTGTAATGTTAATTATTTAACCAGGATTCTATTTTTAGGTTTTTTTAATTAAAAGAAATACAGACATGAACTTTGATATAACTAAATATGTGCATATTTCTAAGATTTTTCTCGAGGAGAAATTTGTAGAAGTGGAATAGATAGGGTCAAAAGGTCACTCCTCCCAAAAGCACATGACAGGCTTTTCAGAACAATTTTAACAATATACGGTCCCACCAGAAATATGTGAGAATTCCAATTTATTTGGATATTCCAATATCCTCATCAATAGTGCTTATAGTCTTCAAAAAACCTTTTAATTTAGTAAGGCTTTTGACTCTAATTCCAATCTCTCACAGCAACTGCATTAATTCTAATAATCCATGGGCTCTATGCCTAATTCTAACCCCTACATTTCTACTGTTAATTCCTAGGCCCCATAAAGTCTAGTTTTCCAACTCCTAATTCTAAAATCCCACTTACCTCCACAATCCTCGTTATCATTTCAATCTGTAGCATCCTTTAGTTCTCTTGGCAATTGCACTCCTTTTATAGTCTTAATTCCAACCAGCATCCCCTTACACACACACACACACACACACACACACACACACACACACTTCTATTTTCTTATTGTAGAATATTCAGAAAATATATGAAAGCATAAAGAAAATACCAAAAGATAAAAAACTTGTAATCTCACCACCTAGAGAGGACCACTATTAATGCTTTAGTTTTGTCCTCCTTGCCTTTTACTATGCATTATATATGTATTTATAGTTTTTTTTAATGTTTATTTATTTCTGAGACAGAGAGAGACAGAGCATGAGTAGGGGAGGGGCAGAAAGAGAGGGAGACACAGAATCAGAAGCAGGCTCCAGGCTCTGAGCTGTCAGCACAGAGCCTGACGCGGGGCTCAAACTCACAGACTGCGAGATCATGACCTGGGCTGAAGTTGGATGCTTAACCGACTGAGCCACCCAGGCGCCCCTATAGTTTTAAACAAAAGTATGGCATGCTGTTATTTAATAACCTAGTAAATATTTTCCATATAATTAAATATTTGTCTATAACATTTTATTTTATAACATCATTTTAATGACATGAAACATTCTTTAGCTTTTTGTCCTTTTTTCATTTTACAAGGTTTTCCTAATTACACATGAATGAATACATTATTGCAAAACACTTAACACAGATAAATTTAAAGTTCCTCTTAGATTCATATACACATATAGAAATACATAGCTTTGTTTTGTGTTTTTTCCTTTTTGAAGATATAAATGACATCCTATTTTATGTATTGTTCTGTTCATTGCTGTATTCACTTTCTGTGGCTTGAAGATCTTTCCATGTCAGTGTATATAAATCTACCTCAATTATTTTATGTACTGCATAGTATTCCATTGAGTGAGTGTACTATAGTTAACTATTGATATAGTCACCCATTGATAAATATATATTGTTTTCAATTTTTTACTATTAGAGTGTTATTTTTTCTTACTATTGACAGTGCTGCAGTGAAAATCCTTGTACATTTTTTGTGCATATGCTAAAATATTTCTGTAAGACAAATATGGAAAAGTGAAATAGATAGCTCAAAGACAGCACATTTTGAAATTTTAATATTTAATGCCAAATTGCCATGCAGAATGACTCAGTTTATACCTCCACCAGCAGTGAATAAGAATAACCATTCCCCTAAATTTTTATCCACACTCAATATTAACCAATTGTTTGAATATTTTGCCAATGTGATGGGTGAAAAATGTCTTATTATTTGCATTTTGCTGATTGTTAGTGAGGTTAAGGGATAGTTTCATATGTTGGTGGGCTACTTGCTTGTGTTGGTTTGTGACTTGCCTGTTCATATCTTTTATCTGTTTTCCAGTTGCATTATTTGGCTTCTTGTTATTGAATTATGTAGTCTGGATATAAATCTTTGTTACATGTGTAGGAAATGTTTCGCAGACCTCTGCTTATTTTTAAACTTTGCTCGTGGGGTCTTTTTGGGCATAGATGTTTTTAAAGTTGGTGTATTCAGATTTATCAGTCATTTCTTTTATGGCTTTTGCATTTTGAATCTTGCGTAAGAAGGCCTTTCTACTCCAAGGTTAGAAATATTGTTCTGTATTTCCTTGTAATATTTTAGATTTTTTTATGTTTAGCTCTTTAATTATCTGGAATTTTTCTGGTAAACATTTTTCTAAGTCATTAAACATTCTAACAATATTATGCTTAATACGTGACTATTATTCCCTTGTAATACTAATTACTTATTAGTATTTTTCATTAGGCCCTAAACATTTATTGAACAGATCATTCTTTTCCCCTTATCAAAAACCAAATTCCTAAGTATAGACATAGGTTTTAATGTAAATCATCAGTTCAATAGTCCTAAAATCTATATGAGCATCAATACCACACATTTTTTAAGCACTTGAGCTTTAAATTATTATTTCATATCTGCTAGGGCAAGCCCCTCTCTTTTTTTCCCACGAATTTCTTGACTTTTCTTGTGTATTTTCTTTCCCAGATGAATTCTAAAATTAGCTTGTAGAGTTCTATAAGAATTCCTATCGGCCTTCTATTCGCATAAGTTTACTTCATCAAATGGTTGTAGGATATTACATTTGACAAACCAGTCTTCTATTGCTGTATAATCATATTTTCTTTTTTTTTAATGTTTATTTATTTTTGAGAAAGTGAGAGATAGAGTGTGAGTGGGGGAGGAGCAGAGAGAGAGGGAGACACAGAATCTGAGGCAGGCTCCAGGCTCAGAGCTGTCAACACAGAGCCCAATGCTGGGCTAGAACCCACAACCTTTGAGATCATGACCTGAGCTGAAGTCGAACACTTAACCAACTGAGCCACCCACGCAGGTGCCCGTTTCTTTTTTTTTTTTTTTTTAATGTTTATTCATTTATTTTGAGAGAGAGAGAGAGAAAGCGAGAGCGAGCAGGGGAGGGGCAGAGAGAGAGGGGCAGAGAGAGAGGGAGAACAGGGAATCCCAAGCAGGCTCCGAATGACCAGCACAGAGCCTGACATGGGGCTCGAACCCACGAACCGTGAAATTATAACCTGAGCCAAAACCAAGAGTCAGAGGCTCAACCAAGTGAGCCACCCAGGTGCCCCACTCATGTTGTTTGTAATTGTCCACTGTTATAGGTAGTTCTGTAAAGGATATTCAGAAAAATCTTTGCTCACCACTATGTTTATTCAACTACAATAAATTTCAACAAAGCAAAACATATCCACATTTTAGGGGCCCAGTGTACTTTGGGAAAGATTTTACCAATTTACATTCCCTTGGGCGCATGTAGGTGAGTCATTTCCCCATCCTGCTTGCATGACTGGGTCATTAAAGGGTTTTAAACCTTTGAAAATTTGATAGGCTACATATTTCATTGTTTTGCACATGTAAAGTATTTTGTATTTGTTTTCTATTTTTGCATAACAAATCACTACATATTTAGCAGTTTAAAATAATACCTTATTGTCTCACAGTTCTGTATGTGAGAAGTCTTGGTGAGCTTGTCTTGAGTTTTTTGTTTTGGATCAAACAATTGCCAAAATCAAGGTTTCTCCAGACTTAGCTTTTATCTGGAGGCTCTGGGGAAGAATCCATTTCCAACTTCATTCAAGCTGTTGTCAATATTTAGTTCCTTGCCATTGTAGGACTGAGATCCCCGTGCTCCCACCTTCTAGAGGTCACCCACACTTTCTTCTCCTTACTTACCTCTTTCCATCTTCAAGCCAGCAGTGGCATGCTGAATCCTTCTTTTGCTTAGGATCTCTCTGCCTTTCTCTTCTGCCACTAACCTGAGAAAGCTTTCTGCTTTTAAAAGGCTTATGCAATTAGATTAAGGCCATTGGGATAATCCAGAATAATTTCCCCATTTTAAGGGGAACTTTAATTACATCTGCAAAATCCCTTTTGGCAGGTAATATAACATAATCACAGGTATTATCATATTCACAGTCTGAAAATCTGAGGAAGGGAGCATTTTAGGATTCTGCCTACCATAGATTTATTTTCCCTTTTTCAAACAACTACGTGAATCATTCTGGTTATAAAAGATTCAAATATCACAGAAGTACTGAACATGGAGCAAAACACGAAAGACACCTTTCACACATCTCTTCGCGCTACAACCTCTATTTGGAAGTAGCCTTTATATTTTTTGTGCATAATGGGACATCTTTTTGTAACTGGTCACCCTACCTACCTTCTTTATCAGTTCTAATGGTTTTTATATTCACTCTCTTTAGTTTTAGAGGTAGATCATGATATCATCTGCAAATAATGATTTCCCCTCTGTTTCATGGTTATAATTCCTATGTGCAATGACTTGGCATATTACATTTTATTGAATTTCTAGAAAAATGTTAAATATAGAGGTAACAGTGGGCATCTTTGTCTCTTCCCTGGTTTTGATGAAACTTCTAATGCAATGTTCCCAAAACTTATGTTCTGGATGATAATAGATTTTCATATATTTTATTATGAAATATATATTTCATATATATGAATATATATATATCATATATATATTTCATATATATTTCTATATTTCAAACATATAGAAAAGTTGAAAGAATCTTATAGTAAATACCTGCATACCCACAAACATACATTTTACCATTAATGTTTTAATACACTTGCTTTATCACATAGCTATCATCTATCCATGAATTAAACAGTCTTATTTTTTGATGCATTTCTTTCTTTCTAACTAGACCGTAGAGGTTTTTCTGCTTTGTTGATATTTACAAAGGACCATTTCTTGGATTTATTTTCCTATTCTACCATTTTCCCCACTCTCTCCTCGAGAAATAATTATTTTCAGCTTTTATACTTATTAATATATTCCTCTAGTTCTCTCAAGTGTATTTTGCTGCTTTCTTTGTAATGGCTTACATGAAACATGTGGTTTATTCATTTTCAGTCATTTATTTCTAAAAGCATCTAAAGTTATAACCTTTTTCTGTGTTTGACCTTAATATGTAGTGCTTTCATTCTTATTAATTTCTAGTCTATAATTTTGGTTTTGATTTATTCTTTGACCATGAGTTATTTAGAAGTGTTATTTGATATTTGAAGTGACTCAACTTTTTTTTTCTGTTTTTGTGGTTATAAGTTAGTTGTATTGCACTGTGGTCCAATAATGTGACTTTTATGGTTTCTACTATTGGAAATGTATTGTGCTTTCTTTTGTGACTCAGTATATGATCAATTTTTTGCAAGTGTTGTATAGGCATTGTTTAAAAAATACACATTATAAGGTATAACTTATCTGATTTTCTGTTTTAATATATTTTTATGTAATATTGTTCAGTATGTATGTTTATGATAGAAGATATTCTTGGTAGATAGTTTCTTTTATCCGTATCTCTCTTTACCCTTTTTAAAACATTTTGCCTTGAATACTAATATTTCTAATGTTGATGCTATCACTCCTCATATATAACTCTATTGGTTTTTCTGATTACAGAATGTCAAACTCATAAACTATTCAAATAGAGTTAACAACCTTTAGTATGGTTTATATTCTTCCAGATTGTATTCTATCTATATATTGATACATATGTGTATTATAATATAGGACTTTTTAAACCATAAAAAGGGGAGAATCATGCCATATATGCTTTACAACCTGCTTTATTGACTTAATGTATTTTTTAAGTTCTAATTTAAATTCCAGTTAGTTAACATAAAGTGTAATGTTAGTTTCAGGTGTACATTTAGAGATTCAACACTTAACATACAATACCTGGTGCTCATCACAAGTGCGCTCCTTAATTCCCATTATATATTTAACCCATCCTCCCACCTACCTCCCCTCTGTTACATTGTTGGTGGGAATGAAAACTGGTGCAGTCACTCTAGAAAACAGTATGGAGGTTCCTCAGAAAGTTAAAATTAGAACTACCCTATGGTCCAGCAATTGCACTACCAGGTAGTTACCAAAGATCACAAAAGGACTAATTCCAAGGGACACATGCACCCCAATGTTTACAGCAGCATTGTCAGCAATAGCCAAATTATGGAAGGAGCCCAAATGTCCATTGACTGATGAATGGCTTGGTGTATTCTTGACATTCTTTCTATGTCAGTGTGTGTGTGCGTGTGTGTGTATTATTTTAAACTAATCTCTGGAGCTGGCATTTATACAAGTGCTTGGCCTATCACTATCTTTCTTTTTAATTCAAATACCACTTCAGAGAAGCCTTCCTTGACCCCCCAAAACTGGATCAGGGCACCCTGTAATACTTTCATAATATTCTGCTATTTGCCTTCCTAGGCACCCAAGACAACTGTACAGTTGTGTGATTAAGGTCTGTTCCTTCTCCCTGCCCACACACACACACACCCCACATACACCCTACACTAAACAGTGATCTTCTTGAGAGCAGGGTCCATGTCATTTTTGTTTATATTTGTACCCTAGCACCTATCATAGTGCCTGACAATTGTATCTTTTCAATAAATATTTTTTGAAAGATTGAATGAATAAAAAACCCTGTAAGGCAAGCATTATGATTATGCCCATTTTAGTCACCCTATATGAAATCCCTTGAGAATCCTCAGAAATAAATAGATAACACTCAGTTATGAGTTTCTTAATATGTCAATATTTAAAGGTATACACTGGTTTTTAATTATTTGCATAGGGTAGATGCTTCTTTGGACTGTTACTGAGCTTTCATCATTATAGAGTGCTAAAATGAACATCCTTGTAAATAGCTTTGTACATGTATGTACTTCTGTAAGACAAATGCCTGGAAATGAAATCGCTGCAATGGGTATGCACATTTTGCAACTGGATAGATATTGCCAGTTCTCCCTCCCAAAGATATTATACACATTTATATTCCTAGTACCAGAGTATGAGAATGTTTTTTTCCCCATACCCTTACCAAAGCTGTGTATTTTCCCTTATTTTATCATTGCTAATCTGATACAAGGTGATATGTCATTGCTTTCATTTTCATGTTTTTGATGTTTTGGTGAAATTGAACACCTCTTAATTTGTTTCTTAGCCATTTGTATTCTTCTTTTTTCAAATATGTAGCCTGTTTGTGTTGCTTGCCCAGGTTTTTATTGAATTTAGTATTTTCTTATTGATTTGGAAGAGTTCTGTTTATATTGTGGATAATAACACTTTGGCTTCCTGTCACAGATACTTTCCTCAGTTTGTCTTTTAACTTGTAAATTTCTTAGAATATACAAATTTAAAATATTTTATATAATCAAATTACTGATTATTTCTTTTTTTTAATGTTTATTTCTTTTTAAGAGAGAGAGAGAACGCAAGTGGGGAAGGGGCAGAGAGAGAGGGAGACACAGAATCTGAAGCAGGCTCCAGGATCTGAGCTGTTCACTTAACCGACTGAGCCACCCAGGCACCCCTGATTATTTCATGTATAATAGATGGCTTATGTGCTGTACTTTGAAAACCTTTCCCCACCTTAAGATTATAAAATTCTTTCTCTATGTTTTCTTTTAGCACCTTTATGGTTTTAATTTTCACCTTTAAATGCATGTTCCATATGGGTTTTATTTTGATGTGTAGTATAAATGTAGGTTTCCAACTTTAATTTTTCCCAATAGCTATCCAGTTATTTCTATATAATTCTTGAATAGTCAATGTTTTACTCATTTGAAATCATACTAATATCTCAGATATTGTAGAGTCCATTTCTAGAAACTTCTGTTCCAATGGGTAATGATTAAGGGTGTAAGCAATGGAGCCAGACTACCTGGGTTTGTGCCCACCTCTGCCATTTATAGTTTACACATCTGTAAGATGGGGATAATAGTACCTACATCATAGGGTTGTGATTACAAAAGTTTGTTTATGTACAATAATTGGAACAGTCTCTGGCACATAAGTACTGGTATTTTTGTAATATTTATTATTGTAAAATTTTTATTATTGCTTTACCATTTTTCATAGTACATGATCACATCATTTGCATGTAATATTTTTGTCACCTTGCTGTAGAATGACTTCAAAGCAACTTGAATAATTTGCAGATGACCTATAACAACTCTATTTATCCTCCACTCTTATATTTCATCTGAATTAGGCAGCTCAACTGTAGACAGTTAGGGATGGAGAGGAGAAGAAAGGAGAGGGGATGAATAAAACCATCCCTATTTACAGATGACAACCCAAAATAACACACACACATACACACACACACACACACACACACACACACACACACACACACACCTAGAACTAATAAGTAAATTTAGCAAGGTTGCAGAATACAAGATCAACACACAGATAT